>NW_027203348.1:1707500-2200000 GCF_024711535.1 Dipodomys merriami
GTTTAGGTTTAGGGTGAGTGTGATGTTTAGATTGAGGATTAGTGTTAGGGTTAGTGTGAGGTTTATTGTTTAGGGTTAGAAGGAGGGCCAGGGTGAAGTTGAGGTTTAGGGTTAGGGTTAGGGTGTAGTTTAGGTTTAGGGTGATGGTTAGCGTTAATGAGAGGGTTAGTGTTAGCGTTAGGGTGAGGGTAAGTGTTAGGGTAAGGTTTAGGTTTAGGGTTACATTTAGCATTAGGCTTAGGGTTAGGGTTAGGGTGAGGGTGAGGTTTAGGGTTAGGGTTAGGGTGAGGTTTAGGGTTAGAGTTAGGGTTAGCGTGAGGGTGAGATTTAGGGTGAGAATTAAGGTTAAGGTGAGGGTTAGGTTGAGGGTTAGGGTTAGGCTTAGTGTTAGGGTTAGGGTGAGGGTGAGAGTCAGGGGGAGGGTTAGGGCTAAGGTTAGGGTTAGGGATAGGATTGGGTTAGGGTAAGTGTGAGTGTGTGTGTTAGGGTTAGGTTTAGGGTTAGTCTTAGGGTTAGGCTGAGGGTGAGGTTGAAGGTGAGGGTTAGGGTGAGGTTTAGTGTTAGGGTTAGGGTTAGGGTGAGGGTTAGGGTGAGGGTCAGGGATAGGGTTAGGGTTAGGATTAGGATTAGGTTTAGGGGTAGGGTTAGTGTGAGTGTTAGGTTTAGGGTTAGGGTTAGGATTAGGGTTAGGCTGAGGGTGAGGGTGAGGTTCTGGTTTAGGGTGAGTGTTAGGGTTAGGTTTAGGGTGAGGTTTAGTGTTAGGGTTAGGTTTAGTGTTAGTGTTAGGGTTAGGGTGAGAGTTAGGGGGAGGGTTAGGATAGGGTTAGGGTTAGGGTTAGGTTTAGCGTTAGGGTTAGGGTGAGGGTGAGGTTTAGGGTTAGAATTAGTTTTAGGGTGAGGCTGAGGGTGAGGGTTAGGCTTAGTTTTAGTGTTAGGGTTAGGGTGAGGGTGAGGGTTAGTGTTAGGGTTAGGATTAGGTTTAGGGTTAGGGTTAGGGTCAGTGTTGAGTATTAGTGTTAGGGTTAGGGTTAGCCTTAGGTTTATGCTGAGGGTGAGGGTGAGGGTGAGGGTGAGGGTTAGGTTTAGAGTTCGGGTTAGTGTTAGGGTTAGGGTTAGGGTGAGGGTCAGTTTTACGGTTAGGCTTAGGCTTAGGGTTAGGCTTAGGCCAAGCATGAGGATGAGGGTTAGTGTTAGGGTGAGGTTTAGGGTGAGGATGAGGTTTAGGATTAGGGTGAGGGCTAGGGTGAGGGTGAGGGTTAGGGTTAGGTTTAGGTTTTTGTTTAGGGTATTGGTTAGCTTAGTGTGAGGGTCACTCTTAGTGTTAGTGTTTGTTAGGGTGAGGGTGAAGGTTAGGGTTAGGGTTAGGATGAGGTTTAGGTTTAGGTTTAGGGTTAGAGTTAGGGTTAGGTTGAGAGTGAGGTTTAGGTTTAGAGTTAGGGTTAGTGTTAGGGTTAGGGTTAGGGTGAATGTCAGGTGTACGGTTTGGCTTATTCTTAGGCTTAAGCTTAGGCCGAGCATGAGGGTGAGGGTTAGGGTTAGGGTTAGTGTGAGTGTTAGGATGAGGTTTAGGGTTAGGATTAGGGTTAGGGTGAGGGCTATGGTGAGGGTTACAGTAAGGGTTATGTTTAGGGATATGGTTAGGTTTAGGATTAGGGTTAGGGTAGAGTGAGTGTGAAGGTTAAGGTTAGGGTTATGGTTAGGCTTAGGATTAGGGTGAGAGTTCGAATTAGGGTTTGGGTTAGGGTGAGGGTGAAGCTGAGGATTAGGGTTAGGTTTAGTGTTATGGTTAAGTTTAGGTTTAGGGTTAGGTGTAGGGTTAGGGTTAGGGTTAGGTTTATGGTGAGGGTTAGGGTTAGGGTTAAGGTTAGGCTTAGGGTTAGGCTGAGGATGAGGGTGGGGGTGAGAATTAGGGTTAGGTTTAGGGTTAGGGTTATTTTTAGTGTTACGGTTAGGGTTAAGATTGCGGTGAGGGTCAGGCTGAGGGTGAGGGTTATAGTTAGGGTTAGGGTTAGTGTTAGGTTTAGGATTAGTGTAATTGTTAATTTTAGGGTTAGAGTTACGTTGAGGTGGAGGGTGAGGGTGAGGGTTATGGTTAGGGTGAGGTTTAGGGTTAGGGTTAGTGTTACGGTTACGGTGAGGGTGAGGATTAGGTTTAAGTTGATGGTTAGGGTTAGGGTTAGTTTTATTTTTAGGGTTAGGGTTATAGTTATGATGAAATTGAGGGTGCGGTTGTGGATTAGGGTTAGGGTTAGGGTGGTGTTTAGGGTTAAGTTTAGGGTTAGAGTGAGGGTGAGGTTTACGGTCAGATATAGGGTTAGGGGGAGAAGGAGGCTGAGGTTTAGGATTAGGGTTTGTGTTAGGGTTAGGGTGAAGGTGAGGTTTAGGTTGAGGTTTAGGGTTAGGGTAATTGTTAGGGTGAGTGTAAGTTTTATGGTGAGGGTTTGAGTTAGGGTGAGGGTTATGGTAAGGTGAGTGTTAGGATTAGGGTTAGGGTTATTTTTAGGGTTAGGTTTAGGGTTACAGTTATGGTGAGGTTGAGGGTGAGGGTTAGGGTGAGGTTTAGGGTTTGGGTTAGGTTTAGAGTTAGGTTTAGGATGAGGGTTAGATTTAGGGTTAGAGAGGGTTGGGATGAGGGTTAGGTTGAGGGTTAGGGTTAGGGTTAGTGTGAAGGTGAGTGTGAGGGTGAGGGTGAGGGTTAGGGTTAGGGTTAGCATTAGGGTTAGCGTTAGGGTGAGAGTTAGGTTTCAGGTTAAGTTTATGATTAGGTTGAGGGTTAGGGTAAGGGTTATGGTGAGGGTAAAGCTAAGGGTTAGGTTGAGGGTTGTGGTGAGGGTGAGTGTGAGGGTTAGGCTTAGTGTTAGGATTCAGATTAGGGTAAAGGTTAGGGAGAGTGTGAGGGTTCGGGTTAGGGTTAGGGTGAGGGTAAGTGTTAGGGTGAGGGTTAGGCTTAGGGTGAAGGATATGGTTAGGATGAGGGCTAGGGTTAGGTTTAGGGTGATTGTTAGGGTAACGTTTATCTTTACACTTACGGTGAAGGTGAGGTTTAGGGTTAGTGTTAGGGTGAGGTTTATGTTTTGGTTTAGGGTTAGAGTTAGGGTTAGGGTGAGGGTGAGGTTTAGGGTTAGAGTCAGGGTTAGGGTGAGGGTTAGGTTGAGGGTTAGGGTTAGAGTTAGTGGTAGGCTTAGGGTGAAGTTGAAAGTTAGGGGGAGGGATAGGGTTAGGGTTAGGATTAGGATTAGGGTTAGGCTGAGGTTGAGTGTGTGGTTTAGAGTTAGGTTTAGGGTTAGGCTTAGGGTTAGGCTCCAGGTGAGTTTTTGTGTTAGGGTTAGGTTTAGGTTTATGCTGAGGGTGAGGTTGAGTGTGAGAACATTAGGGTTAAGGTGAGCGTTGTGCTTAGGTTTAGGGGGAGGGTTAGGATGAGGTTTAGGGTTAGGATTAGGGTTAGGGTGAGGGCTAGGGTGAGGGTGAAGTTTAGGTTTAGGGTTAGGGTGACGTTTAGGGTTAGGGTTAGGGTTAGGTTCAGGGTGACGTTTAGGGTTAGAGTTAGGGTTAGAGTGAGGCTGTGGGTTTTGGTTAGGTTTAGGGTTAATATTAGGGTTAGGGTTAAGGTGAGGTTTAAGGTGAGGGTGAGGGTTAGGGTTAGTGTCAGCATTAGGATTAGGGTTTGGGTTAGGGTGAGTTTGAGGGATAGGTTTAGGCTTAGGCTTAGGCTTAGGGTTAGGGTTAGGGTTAGGGTTAGGGTTAGGGGGAGGGTTAAGGTTAGGTTTAGGGGGACGGTTAGGATGAGGGTTAGGGTTAGGATTAGGGTTAGGGGGAGGGCTAGGTTGAGGGTGAGGTTTATGGTTAGGGTTAGGGTGAGGTTTAGGGTTTGGGTTATGGTGAGGGTGAGATTTAGGGTTAGAGTTAGGGTTAGGTTGACACTGAGGTTGAGGATTAGTTTTAGCATTAATGTTAGGGTTAGGGTTAAAGTGAGGGATAAGGTGAAGTTGAGGGTTAGGGTTAGTGTTAGGATTAGGATTAAGGTTAGGTTTAGGGAGAGTGTGATGGTTAGTGTTAGGGTTAGGCTTAGGCTGAGTCTGAGGCTGAGGGTGAGGGTTAGGGTTAGGGTGAGGGTGAGGGTTAGATTTTGGGTTAAGTTTAGGGTTAGGGTGAGGGGTACGGTAAGGTTTACAGTGAGGGTGAGTTTTAGGCTTAGAGTGAGGGTTAGGATTAGGGTGAGGGTGAGGGCTAGGGTGAGGATGAGGTTTAGGGTGAGGGTTAGGGTTAGGGTTAGGGTGAGAGTGATTTTTAGGGTTAGAGTTAGGTTTAGAGTGAGGCTGATTGTGAGGGTTTGGGTTAGGGTTATTGTTAGATTTAGGGTTAGTGTGAGGGTTAGGGTGAGTTTGAGGGTTAGGCTTAGGGTTAGGATCAGGATTAGCATGAGTGGGAGGGTTAGGATTAAGGTTAGGGTTAGGCTGAGTGTCAGGGTTAGCATTAGGCTGAGGGTTAGGGTTAGAGTTAGGGTTAGAGATAGAGTTCCAGTTAAGTTCAGGTTTAGGGTTAGGGTTAGGGTTAGGGTTACAGTGAGAATGAGGGTTAGGATTAGGTTGAGGGTTAGGGTTAGGGTTAGGGCTAGGGTTACGGTGAGTGTGAGTGTGAGGGTTAGGGTTAGGGTTAGGCTTAGGCTTAGGGTTAGGCTGAGGGTGAGGGTGGGGGTGAGGATTAGGTTTAGAGTGCTGGTTTAGTTTAGGTTTAGGTTTAGGATGAGGGTTAGGGATAGGATTAGGGTTAGGGTGAGGACTAGGGTGAGTTTGAGGTTTAGGTATAGGTTTAGGCTTAGGCTTACGGTTAGGCTGAGCCTGAAGGTAAGGGTGAGGGTTAGGGTTAGGGTGATGGTTAGAGTTACGGTTTGGGTGAGGTTTAGGGTTACAGTTCAGATGAGGGTGACAATAAGAGTAAAGGTGAGGGTTAGGCTGAGGGTGAGGGTTATGGTAAGGGTAAGGGTAAGGGTTAAGGTTAGGGTGAGGGTGAGGGTTAGATTGAGGATTAGTGTTAGGCTTGGTGTGACGTTTAGTGTGAGGATAAGGATTAGGGTTAGGGTGAGGGCTAAGGTGAAGTTGAGGTTTAGGGTTCGGGTTAGGGTGAGGTTTAGGTTTAGGTTGATGGTTAGTATTAGTGTGAGGGTTAGTGCTAGGGTTAGTGTTAGTGTTAGGGTGAGGGTAAGTGTTAGGGTAAGGTTTAGTTTTAGGGTGAGGTTGAGGATTAGGGTTAGGGTTAGGGTTAGGGTGAGGGTGAGGTTTAGGGTAAGGGTGAGGCTTAGGATGAGGGTTAGGTTTAAGATTAAGGTTAGTGTGAGGGCTATCTTGAGGGTGAGGTTTTGGGTTAGGGTTAAGTTTAGGGATAGGGTGAGGGTTAGGATTAGGGCTTGGTTGAGGATGAGGTTTAGGGTTAGGGTTAGGGTGAGGGTTAGCATGAGGGTTATGGTTAAGATTAGGGTTTGAATTAGGGTTAGGGTGAGGGTGAGGGTTAGGTTTAGGGTTAGGGTGAGGTTTAGGGCTCAGGTTAGGTTTAAGGTTAGGTTGAGGATTAGAGTTAGGGTTATGGTGAGGGTCACGGTTTGGTTTAGTTTGAGGGTTAGAATTAGGTTTAGGGTTATGGTGAGAGTTAGTGTCAGGATTAGTGTGAGTGTTAGGATGAGGTTTAGGGTTACAATTAGGGTTAGGTAGAGGGTAGGGTGATTGTGAGGGTTAGTTTTAGGGTTAGGGTGAGGTTTAGTGTTAATGTTAGGGGTAGCGTTTGGGTTAGGTTTAAGGTTCGGGTTTGGGTGAGTGTGAGGGTTAGGTTTGGGGTGAGGGTTAGGGTGAGGACTAAGGTGAGGGTGAGGGTTAGTGTTAGGGTTAGGTTTAGGGAGAGGGATAGGTTGAGGATTAGGTTTCAGGTTAGGGTTAGGGTTAGGATTAGGGTTAGGTTGAGGGTGAGTGTGAGGGTTAGGGTTAAGGTGAGGGCTAAGGTGAAGTTGAGGTTTAGGGTTCGGTATAGGGTGAGGTTTAAGTTTAAGGTAATGGTGAGCATTAGTGTGAGGGTTAGTGATAGGGTTAGTGTTAGTGTTAGGGTGAGGGTAAGTGTTAGGGTAAGGTTTAGTTTTACGGTGAGGTTTAAGATTAGGGTTAGGGTTAGGGTTAGGCTGAGGGTGAGGTTTAGGGTTAGAGTTAGGCTTAGGGTGAGGGTGAGGGTTAGGGTTAGGGTTAGTGTTAGGGTAAGGGTTAGGGTGAAGTTTAGTGTGGGGGTGAGGGTTAGTGATAGGGTTAGCATTAGGATTAGTGTTAAGGTGAGGGTGAGTGTAAGGGTTAGGATTAGAGTTAGGGTGAGGGTGAGGGTGAGGATTATGGTTAGGGTGAGGGATAGGGTTAGGGTTAGGGTTAGGCTGAGGGTGAGGATAGGGTTAGGGTTAGGGATAGCGTTAGGTTTAGGGTTAGGGTGAGGGTTAGGCTTAGGGTGATGGCCTTTGTGTTAGGGTTAGGGTTAGGTAGGGTTAGGGCTAGGGTTAGATTTAGGATTAGGGATAGGGTGAGGGTTAGTGTTAGGTTTAGGGTTAGGGTTAAGGTTAGGTTTAGGGTTAGCGTGAGGGTTAGTTTAAGGGTTCGACGGTTCGGGTTAGGGTTAGGGTGAGTGTTATATTGAGGATTAGAGTTAGGGTTAGTGTGAGGTTTGGGGTGAGGATGAGGGTTATGGTTAGGTTGAGGGTTAGGGTTATAATTAGGGTGACGGTGAGGGTTATGGTTAGGGTGAGTTTTATGGTTATCATGAGAGTTAGGGTTACTGTCAGGGTGCAGGTGAGGTTTAGGGTTAGGTTTAGGGTTAGGGTGAGGGTTTAGAGTTAGGGTTAGGATGATGGTTAGGATGAGGGGTAGGGTTAGGTTTAGGGTGAGGTTCCGGGTTAAGTTTAGGGTTAGGGTGAGGGTTAGGGTTAGCAATAGGGTTAGGTTGAAGGCTAGGGTGATGATTAGGGTTAGGTTAGGGTGGGGGTTAGGGTTAGGGTGAGGATTAGGGTGAGGGTAAGAATATGGGTAAGGGTGAGGGTTAGGGTTAGTGTGAGGGGTAAGGTGAGGGAGAAGGTTAGGGTTAGGGTTAGGGTGAGGGTTAGGGTTATGGTGAGGTTAAGGGTTAGTGTGAGGGTTAGTGTTAGGGTTAGGCCTAGTGTTAGGGTGAGGGTAAGGGTTAGGTTGAGGGTTAGGGTTAAGTTGAGGGTTAGGGTTAGGGTGAGGGTTAGGGTTATGCTGAGCATTAGGGTGAGGGTTAGGTTTAGGCTGATGTTTAGGGTGAGGGTGAGTGTTAGTGTAAGGGTGAGCATAAGGATTGGTTTGAGGGTTTAGGTTAGGGTTACTGTGAGTTTGAGGCTTAGGGTTAGGGTTAGTGTGCGGGTGACTGTGAGGTTTGTGGTTAGGTTTAATAATAGGATGATGTTTAGGATGAGGTTTAGTGTGAGATTTAGTGGTATGGTTAGGCTTAGTGTTATGTTGAGTGTAAGTGTTAGGTTGGGTGTTAGGGTAAGTGTAGGGTTAGGGTTAGGTTGAGGGTTAGAGTGAGGTTGAGGGTGACGGTGAGGCTTAAGGTTAGGGTTAGGGTGAGGATGAGTGTGAGGGTTTGGGATAAGGTTAAGTTTAGGCTTTGGTTTAGGCTGAAGCTGACGGTGAGGGTGAGACTGAGGGTTAGGGTGTGGGTGAGGGTTAGGTTTAATGTAAGTTTAAGGATGACAGTGAGTGTTAGGGTGCAGGTGAGGTTTAGGGATAGGGTTAGGGTTAGTATCAGGGTTAGGTTTAGGGATAGGTTGAGAGTTAGGATGAGGGGTAGGGTTAGGGTTGGGTGAGGGTTAGGGTTAGTTTGAGGGTTAGGTTTAGGGATAGGGTGAGGGTTAGGATGAGGGTTAGGGTGAGGTTAAGGTTTAGGGTGAGGGATAGAGTGAGTGTGAGGTTTAGGGTTAGGGTCAATATTAGGGAGAGGGTAAGTGTTAGGTTTTTGTATAGGTTTACGGTGAGGGTTAGGGTTAGGGTTAGGGTGAGGGTGAGGGTGAGGGTTAGGATAAAGGTTAGGGTTAGGGTTATTTTTAAGGTTATGTTTAGGTTTATTGTTAAGTTGAGGGTGAGTGTTAGGGTTAGGGTGCGCTTTAGGATTAGGGTCAGGTTTAGGATGAGGTTTAGGGTGAGTGGTAGTGTTTAGGTTAGGGTGAGGGTTAGGGTTAATTTTAGGGTTAGGGTTAGGTATAGGGTGAGGGTTAGGTTGAGGGGTAGGGTGAGGGTAAGGTTTAGCGTAAAGGTTAGAGTGAGTGTGAGGGTTAGGGTTAGGTTTAGTGATAGGGTGATGGTAAGTGTTAGGGTTAGGTTTAGGTTTACCCTGAGGGTGAGGGTTAGGTTTAGGGTGACGTTTAGGATTAGGATTAGGTTTAGGGTTAGGGTTAGGATGAGGTTTAGGTTGAGTGGTAGGGTTAAGGTTAGGGTGAAGGTTAGGTTTAGAGAGAAGGTTAGGGTTAGGGTTAGGGTTAGGGTGAGGGTTAGGATTAGTGTTAGAGTTAGGGTTAGGGTTAGGATGACGGTTTCGGGTTAGGGTTAGGTTTAGGGTTAGGTTGAGGGTTACGTTGAGGGTAAGGGTTAGCGTTTGGGTGAGGGTTAGGGTTAGGATTAGTGTTAGAATTAGGGTAAAGGTTATGGTTTCGGGTTAGGGTTAGTGTGAATGTTAGAGTTAGTATTAGGGTTAGGGTGAAGGTTCAGGTGAGGGTTAGGTTTAGTGTAAGTGTTAGGGTTAGGGTTAGGTTTACCCTTAGTGTGAAGGTAAGAATTAGGATGACCCTTAGGGTGAGGGTGAGGTTTAGGGTTAGGATTTGGGTTATGTTTAGTGTTACGCTGAGGGTGATGGTGAGGCTGAGGGTGAGTGTGAGTTTTAGGGTTAGGGTTAGGGTGAGGGCTAGGGTGAGGGTTAGGGTTAGCGTGAGGGTTAGGGTTAGGGTGAGGGTTAGGGTTAGGGTGAGGGTTAGGGTAAGTGTTAGTTTGAGGGTGCTACTAGGGTGAGGTTTAGGGTGAGAGTTAGGGTTAGGGTTAAATTTAGGATGAGGGTTAGGGTTAGGGGTAAGGTTACGGTTATGGTGAGTATTAGGGTTAATGTGCGGGTTAGGGTTTGGGTGAGGATAAAGTAAGGGTGAGCGTTAGGTTGAGGGTGAGGTTTAAGGTTACTGTTAGAGTTAGGGTTAGGGTTAGGTTTAGTGTTAAGTTAAGGATGAGGGTGAGGGTTAGGGTTAGGCTTAGGATTAAGGAGAGGGTGAGGGTGAGCATGAGGGTTAGGGTTAGTGTTAGGGTTAGGGGGAACGTTAGGGTTAGGGTGGAGGTTAGGATTAGGGTTAGGGTGAGGGTAAGGGTGTGGGTTAGGCTGAGGGTTAGGGTTAGGATTAGGGTGAGGTTTAGGGTGAGGGATAGGGTTGGGTGGGGGTTAGGTTTAGAGTGAGGGTTTGGGTTAGGATTAGGGTTAGGGTCAGGGTTAGGGTGACTGTGAGGTTTAGGGTGAGGGTGAGGGTGAGGTTTAGGTTTAGAGTTACGGTGAGGTTTAGGGTAAGGGGTTGGGTTACGGTTAGGGTGAGGTTTAGGTTTAGTGTGAGAGTTAAGGTTAGGGTTAGTGTTAGGATTAGTGTGAGGGAAAGAATTAGGGTGATGGTCATGTTGAGGGTGAGGTTTAGGTTTAGGAATAGGGATAGGGTTAGTGTTACGCTGAGGGTGAGGATGAGAGTGAGTGTGAGCGTTAGGTTTAGGGTTAGTGTGAGACCTAGGGTGAAGATTAGTTTTAGGGTGAGGGCTAGGGTTAGGGTGAGGGTTAGGGTTAGGTTTAGTTTGAGGGTGGTGTGAGGGTGAGGTTTAGGGTGAGGCTTTGGGTTAGGGTGAGGGCTAGGTTGAGGGTGAACTTTAGGGTTATGATGAGGGTGAGGGTTAGGTTTAGGGTGAGGGTGAGGTTTAGTGTCAGGTTTACCGTTAAGGTTAGGGTGAGGGTGAGGATAAGGGTTATGTAAGTGTTTGGGTGAGGGTGAGGTTTAGGGTTATGATTAGAGATAGGGTTACTTTTAGGCTGAGGGTGAGGGTGAGGTTTAGGGTTAGTTTTATGGTGAGGGTGAGGGCTAGGGTTAGGGTGAGCATTAGGGAGAAGGTGAGGTTGAGGGTGAGGCTGAGGGTTAGGGTGAGGTTGAGGGTTTGGGTTAGGGTTAGGGTTAGGGTGAGTGTGAGGGTTAAGATTAGCGTTAGGGTTATAGTTAGGTTTAGAGTGAGGTTTACAGTTCAGTTTAGGGTGAGGGAGAAGGTGAGGGTTATGGTTACGGTTAGGGTGAGGATTAGGGTTAGGTTTAGGGTTAGTGTTAAGATGAAGTTTAGGGTGATTGGTATGGTTAGGGTTAGGGTAAGGGTAACGGTTAGTGTGAGGGTTAGGGTGAGGATTAGGGTTAGGGTTAGGGTGAGGGCTAGGTTTAGGGTTTTGGTTTTGGTTAGGGTAATGGTGAGGGTGAGGGTTAGGGTTAGGGTGAGGTTTAGGGTTAGGGTGATGGTTAGGGTTAGTTTGAGGGTTAGTGTTAGGGTTAGGTTTAGTGTTAGGGTGAGGGTTAGTGTTAGTTTGAGGGTTAGGGTGAGGATTAGGGTCAGTGTGAGTGTTAGGGTGAGGGTTAGGGTTAGGGTTAGGTTGAGGGATAGGTTGAGGGTTAAGGTTTTGGTTAGGGTTAAGTTGAGGGGGAGGGTTAGGGTGAGGTTTGGGGTTAGGGTTAGAGTAAGGGTGAGGGTTACGGTGAGGGTGGAGTTTAGGATTAGGGTTAGGGTTAGGGTTAGGGTGAGGGTGAGGGTTAGGGTTAGGGTTAGGGTTACAGTGAGGGGGATGGTTAGGTTTAGGGTGAGGTTTAGGGTTAGGGTTAGGGTGTGGGTTTTGGTTAGGATTAGATTTAGGGTTAGAGTTATTGTTAGGGTTAGGGTCAGGGTTAGGTTTAGGGTGAGGGTGAGGGTTACAGTTAGGGTTAGTTTTAGGGTTAGAGTTAGGATTGGCATGAGGGTGAGGGTGTGGATTAGGGGTTTGTTTAGGGTCAGGGTGAGGGTTAGTGTGAGTGTTAGGGTTAGTGTGAGGGTGAGGGTGAGGTTGAGGGTGAGTGTTAGGGTTAGTATGAGGTTTAAGATTAGGGTTAAGGTTAGGGTTAGGGTGAGGGTTTGGGTTAGGTTTAAGCTTAGGATGAGGGTTAGGTTGAGGGGTATGTTTAGTTTTAGGCTGAGGGTTAGGGTTAGTGTGAAGGTTAGCTTTAGGTTTAGGATGAGGTTAAGGATTAGGGTGAGGGTTAGAGTGAGCGTTAGTGTGAGGTTTAGGTTTAGTGTGAGGGTTAGGTTGAGGTTTAGGGTTACTGTGAGGGTGAGGGTGAGGTTTAGGGTGAGGGTTAGGGTTAGGGTTAGGTTTAGGGTTTGGTTCAGGGTTAGGATTAGAGTTAGGGTCAGGTTTATTATTAGGGTTAGGTTTAGGGTTACCGTTAGGTTTAGGGTGAGTGTGAATGATACGGTTAGAGTTAGGGTGAAGTTTAAGGTTAGGGTTAGGGTTAGGGTGAGGGTTAGGTTGAGGGTTAGGTTTTGGGTTACGGTTAGGGTGAGGATGATGGTTAGGGTGAAGTTTAGGTTAGGCTTATTGTTAGGATTAGGATGAGGTTAAGGGTTAGAGTGAGGGTTAGAGTTAGGGTTAGGGTGAGGGTTAAGATGAGGGTTAGGGTTAGGGTTAGGGTGAGGGTTAGGTTTAGGATTAGGGTTAGGGTGAGGGTGATGGTTATGATTAGGGTTAGTGTTCTTGTAAGTGTTATGGTTAGGGATATAATTGCAGTGAGGGTGAGGCTGAGGGTGAAGGTTAGGGTTAGGGTTAGGGTTAGTTTTAGGGTTAAGGTTAGTGTTAACGTTAGGGTTAGGGTTAGAGTTAAGGTTTAGGTGAGGGTGAGGGTGAGAGTTAGGGTTAGTGTTAGGGTGAGGTTTAGGGTTAAGGTTAGGATTAGGGATAGGTTGAGGGTGAGTTTTAGAGTTAGAGTTAGGTTGAGTGGGAGGGTTCGTTGAGGGCTAGGCTTAGGGTTTGTGTTAGGGTTAAGGTTAGGGTTAGGGTGATGGTTAGGTTGAGGTTTAGGGTTAGTGTTAGGTTTAGGTTTAGGGTGAGGGTGAGTGTGAGGGTTAGGGTTAGGGTTAGGCTTAGGCTTAGGTTTTGGCTGAGGGTGGTGGGGGTGAGGATTAGGCTTAGGGTGAAGGTTGAGGGTTAGGATGAGGGTTAGGGGAAGGATTAGGGTTAGGGTGAGGGCTAGGGTGAGGGTGAGGGTTAGTGTTAGGGTTAGGCTTAGGCATAGGATTAGGATGAGGGTGATGGTGAGCGTGGGGGTTAAGGTTATGGTGATGGATAGGGTTAGGGTAGGGTGAGGGTTAGGATGAGGGTTCGGGTTAGGGTGAGGGTTAGGATGAGCGTGATGGTAAGAGTAAAGGTGAGACTGAGGCTGAGGGTGAGGGTTACGGTAAGGGTGAGGGTTAGGTTTAGGGGGACGGTTAGGGTAAAGGTTAGGGTTAGGGTTAGATTGAGGATTAGGGTTAGGGTTAGTGTGAGGTTTAGGGTCAGGATGAGGGTTAGGGTTAGAATTAGGGTTAAGGTGAAGGCTAGCGTGAGGGTGAGGTTTAGGGTTAGGGTTACGTTTAGGGTGAGGTTTAGGGTGAGGAGTAGTTTTAGGTTTAGGTTGAGGGTTAGGTTTAGTGTGAGGGTTACAGTTAGGGTGACGGTGAGAATGAGGTTAAGGGTTATGGTGAGGGTTAGTGTGAAGGTAAGGGTTACGGTTAGGATTAGGAATAGGGTTAGGGTTAGCTTGAGGGTGAGGGTGAGGGTGTGGTTTAGGGTTAGGGTTATGGTTATAGTTAGGGTGAGGGCTAGGCTGAGTGTGAGGGTTAGGGTGAGTTTTAGGTTAGGCTTAGTGTTAGGATTAGGGTGAGGTTAAGGTTTAGACTGAGGGTTAGGGTTAGGGTTATAGTGAGGGTTAAGATGAGGATTAGGGTTACAGTGAGGTTTAGGGTTAGGGTTAGTTTGAGGGTTAGGGTTAGGATTAGGGTTAGGGTGAGGTTGATGGTTAGGATTAGGGTTGGTGTTATTGTAAGTGTTATGGTTAGGGTTACATTTGCAGTGAGGGTGAGGCTCTGGGTGAAGGTTAGGGTTAGGGTTAGGGTTAGTTTTAGGGTTAAGATTAGTGTTAATGTTAGGGTTAGGGTTAGAGTTACGGTTTAGGTGAGGGTGAGGGTGAGAATTAGGGTTAGTGTTAGGGTGAGGTTTAGGGTAAAGGTAAGGATTAGGGATAGGGTGAGGGTGAGTTTTAGAGTTAGAGTTAGGTTGAGGGGGAGGGTTAGGGTGAGGGTTAGGGTTAGGGTTAGTGTTAGGGTTAAGGTTAGGGTGACGGTGAGGGTTAGATTGAGGTTTAGGGTTAGGGTTAGGGTTAAGATTAGGGTTAGGTTGAGGGTGAGTGTGAGGGTTAGGCTTAGGCTTAGGCATAGGTTTAGGATGAGGGTGATAGTGAGGTTGGGGGTTAAGGTTATGGTGATGGATATGGTTAGGGTTAGGGTGAGGGTTAGGGTGACATTTGGGGTAAGGGTGAGGGTTAGGATGAGCGTGATGGTAAGAGTAAAGGTGAGGGTGAGGCTGAGGCTGAGGGTTACATTAAGGGTGATGGTTAGGGTTAGTGTGAGGGTGAGGGTTAGGTTTTAGGGTGAGGGTTCCCATGATGTTGAGGGTTAGGGTGACGTTGAAGGTTAGGTTTAGGATTAGGTGGGGGTTAGGGTTAGGTTTAGGGATAGGGTGAGGTTGAGGGTTAGGATTAGGTTTAGGGTTAGGGTGAGGTTTAGGGTGAGGATGAGGTTTAAGGTTAGGGTTAGGATTTTGGGGTGTGGGTAAGTGATAGCATGAGCTATAGGGTGAGTGTTAGAGTTAGCATTAGGGTTAGGGTGAGGGTGCAGTTGAGAGTAGGGTTAGGGTGATGATTAGGGTGAGTTTTAGGGTTAGGGTGAGGGTTAGGTTTAGGGTGAGTGTTAGGGTGAGTGTTAGGGTTAGGGTTATCCTTAGGGTTAGGGTGAGGGTTAGGGTGAGAGTTAGGCTTAGGATTAGGGTGAGAGTTAGGGTGAGTGTAAGCGTTAGGGTTCTGGTGAGGTTTAGGTTTATCATTAGGGTTGGGGTCAGGTTTAGGGTGACGGTGAGGTTTAGGGTGAGGGTTGGGGTGAGGGTTAGGGTTAGCGTTAAGATGAGGGTTAGGATAAGGTGTAGGGTTACGGTTCGGGTGAGGGTTAGGTTTAGTGTGAGAGTTACGCTGAGGGTGAGGGTGAGGGTGAGGGTGAGGGTAATGGTAACGGTAAACATGAGGGTTAGGCTGAGGGCGAGGGTTAAGCTAAGGGTGAGGGTTAGGGTTAGGGTGAGGGTTAGGGTAAGGGTTTGGGTTAGGGTTAGGGTGAGGGCTCGATTGAGGATTAGGTTTAGGGTTAATGTGAGGTTTAGGGTGAGGATGAGGGTTAGGGTTCGGTTGAGGGTTAGGGTTAGAATTAGGGTTAGGGTGAGGGCAAGGGTGAGGTTTAGGGTTAGGTTTAGGTTTATGGTGAGGTTTAGGGTTAGGGTGAGGGTGAGGTTAAGGTTTAGGGTGAGGGTTAGGGTGAGGGTGAGGGTTAGGGTTAGGGTGAGGTAAGGTTGAGGTTTAGGGTGAGTATTAGGGTTAGTATGAGTCATAGGGTTAGGGTTAGGTTGAGGGTTATGATTAGTGTGATGTGTAGAATGAGGGTTAGGATTTAGGGTGAGGATTAAGGTAACGCTGAGGGTTAGGGTGAGGGTAATTGTAAGGGTTAGGATTAAGGTGAGGGTTAGGGTTAGGCTTAGGGTTAGAGTTATGGTGAGGAGTAGAGTGAGGGGTAGGGTTAGATTTAAGTTTAGGGTTAGTGTGAGGGTTACGGTTAGGGTGAGGATAAGGTAAGGGTGAGGGTTGGGATGAGGGTGAGGGTTAGGGTTACGGTTATGGTGAGGGTTAGGTTTATGGTTATGTTTAGGGTGAGGGTGAGGGTTAGAGTGAGGACGAGGGTTCTGGAGAGTGTAGGGGTTAGGGTTTGGGTGATGGTTAGGGTTAGTGTGATTTTAGGCTGACGGTGAGGGTGAGTGTTAGGGTTGGTATTAGGGTTATAGTGAGGGGAAGGGTGAGGGGTAGTGTTAGGGTTAGGTTGAGGGTTAGGTTTACTGTGAGGGTTAGCGTTAAGGTGAGGTTTATGGTTACTCTGAGTGTTCACGTTAGGGTAAGGTTTAGTGTTAGTGTGAGGGTAAGGTTAGGTTGAGGGTTAGGGTTACGGTGAGGGTTAGGGTTAATATGAGGGTTAGGGTTAGGGTGAGGGTTAGGGTGAGGGTTAGTGTTAGGGTGATGTTTAGGGTGAGGGTGAGGGTTAGGGTGAGTGTGAGGGTGAAGGTTCGGTTGAGTGTTTGGGTTAGGGTTAAGGTGAGGTTGAGGGTGAGGGTGAGGCTTAGGGTTAGTTTTAGGGTAAGGGTGAGTGTGAGGGTTAGGGATAAGGTTAGGCTTAGGCTGACGGTGAGGGGAGGGTGAGGTTTAGGGTTAGGGTTAGGGTTAGAGTTAGGGTTATGGTAAGGGTTAGGGTTAGGTTGGAGGTTACGGTTAGGGTGATGGTTAGGGTTAGGGATAGGTTTAGGTTGAGGGTGAAGGTGAGGGTTAGGGTTAGGATTAGGGTTAGGGTGAGCCTGAGGGTGAGGGTGAGGGTTAGGTTTAGGGTGAGGGTTAGGCTAAGGGTTCGAGTGAGGGTTAGGTTTACGGTTATGTTTACGTTGAGGGTAAGGGTTAGGGTGAGGTTGACTGTGAGGTTTCGGTTGAAGGTTTGCGTTAGGGTTAGGGTGAGGGTGAGGGTGAGGGTTAGGTTTAGGGGTAGGGTTAGGCTTAGGGTGAGGGTGAGGGTGAGGGTTAGGGTTAGGGTTATTGTTAGGCTTAGGTTTAAGCTGAGGTGAGGTTGAGTGTGAGGGTTATGGTTAGGGTGAGTGTGTGCATTAGGGTTAGTGTTAGGGATAGACTGAGGGTTAGATGAGGGTGAGGCTTAGGGTTAGGGTGAGTGTTAGGCTTATGCTTAAGGTGAGAGTTAGGGATAATTTGATGGTTAGCGTGAGGTTTATAGTTAGGGTGAGGGTGAGCGTGACTGTTAGGGTGCAGGTGAGGTTTAGGGTTAGGTTTAGGGTTAGGGTGAGGATTTAGAGTTAGGGTTAGGATGATGATTAGGATGAGGGGTAGGGTTAGGGTTAGGGTGAGGTTGAGGGTTAGTTTAAGGTTTACCGTTAGCGTTAGGTTTAGGGTGAGGTTTAAGGTGAGGGTGAGGTTTAGGTTTAGGGTTATGGAGAGGGTTAAGGTAAGGGTAAGTTTTAGGGTGAGGGTTAGGGTTATGGAGAGGTTTTGTGTTAGATTTAGGGTGAAGGTGAGGGTGAGGGTGTGCCTTAGGGTAAGGATTAGGTTTAGGGTTACGGTTAGGGTTATTGTTAGGGTTATTGTTAGGGTTAAGGTTACTGTGAGGTTGCAGGTGAGGTGAGGTTAAGCGTTAGGGTTAGCGTTCGGGTAAGGATTAGGGTGAGGTTAAGTGTTGGGGTGCAGTTTAGGGTTAAGGTTAGGTTTAGAATGAGGATGAGTTTTAGTTTTAGGGTGAGGGTTAGGTTGAGGGTACGTGGTAGGGTGAGGGTAAGTGTAAGTGTGAGGGTAAGTGTTAGAGTGAGGTTTAGGGTGAGGTAGAGGGTTAGTGTTAGGTATAGGGTTAGGGTGAGGTTAACGGTTAGTGTGAGGGTTAGGGTGAGGGTGAGGGTTAGGGTTAGGATTAGGTTTAGGGTTAGGTTTAGGCTGAGGATGAAGGTGAGGGTATGGGTGAGGATTTGAATCAGTGTGAGTGTTAGTGTTAGGGTTGGGGTGAGAGTTTGGGTTAGGGTTAAGTTTAGGATGAGGGTTAGGTTGAGGGGTACGGTTATGGTTAGGGTGAGCATTAGGGTTAGCGGTAGGGTTAGGGATAGGGTTAGGGTTAGGGTGAGGGTTAGGGTGAGGGTAAGGTTTATGGTAAGGGTGAGGGTTAGGGTTAGGGTGAGGGTTAGGGTTAGGTTTAGGGTGAGAGTTAGGGTGAAGGTTCGGGTTAGGTGAAGGTTAAGTTTAGGGTGAGGGTTAGTATTAGATTGACGGTGAGGGTTAGGGTTAGGGTGAGGGTTACGTTTAGAGTGAGGGTTAGGGTTAGGATTAGGGTTAAGGTGAATGCTAGGGTGTCAGTGAGAGTTAGGGTTAGCGTGACGGTCATGGTTAGGTTTAGGGGTAAGCTGAGGGTTTGGGTGACGTTCAGGTTTAGAAGTACTGTGAGGTTTAGAGTTAGGCTCAGTGTGAGGGTGAGTGTGAGAGTGACTGATAGGGTTAGGATTAGGGTGAGGGTTAGGGTGAGGATGAGGGTGAGTGTTATAGTGAGGGTTCGGGTTCGGGAGAGTGTGAGGGTTAGAGTTTGGGTGAGAGTTAGGGTTGGGTGAGTGTTAGGGTTATGGTGAGGGTGAGGGTTGGGGTTGGGTTTAGGGTTAGAGTGAGGGTTAGGGTGAGGGGTATGGTTAGGGTTAGGGTGAGGGTTAGGGTTACTGTGAGGGTTTATGTTAGGTTTAGGCTATAGGGTTAGGTTGAGGGTAAGGGTTATGTTTAGGGTGAGGTTTAGGGTTAGTGTGAGGGTCAGGGCTAGGGTGAGGGTAAGGGTGAGGTTTAGGTTTAGGGTGATGTTTATGGTGAGGGTGAGTGTAAGGGTGAGGGTGAGGGTGAGGGTTAAGTTGAGGGTTTGGGTTAGGGTTAGGGTGAGGTTTAGGGTGAGGGTGAAACTTAGGGTTAGGTTTAGGGTGAGGGTGAGGGTGAGTGTGAGGTTTAGGGATAGGGTGAGGCTTAGGTTTAGGGTTAGGCTTAGGGTGACTGTGAGCGTAGGGTTAGGGTTAGTGTTAGGGTTAGGGTTAGGGTGAGGGTAAGTGTTGGGTTAAGTGTTAGGGTTAGGGTCAGTGTTAGCGTTAGGGTTAGGGTTAGGGTTGGGTTAGGTTGGAGGTTAGGGTTAGGGTGAGGGTTAGCGTTAGGGATATGGTTATGTTGAAGATGAGGGTGAGGGTTAGGATTAGGTTTAGTGTTAGCCTGAGGGTGAGAGTGAGGGCAAGGGTTAGGGTTAGGGTGAGGGTTAGGCTAAGTGTTAGGGTGAGGGTTATGTTTAGGTTGATGTTTAGGTTGATGCTGAGAGTTAGGGTGAGGGTGAGTGTTTGGGTTCGGTTTAGGGTTTGGGTTAGGGTTAGTGTGAGGGTGAGGGTGAGGTTGAGTGAGAGGGCTAGGTTTAGAGTTAGGATTAGGTTTAGGGTGAGTGTGAGTGTGAGGGTTAGGGTTAGGGTTATTTTTAGGCTTAGGTTTAAGCTGAGGGTGAGGGTGAGTGTGAGGGTTAGGGTTAGAGTTAGATTGAGTGTGAGCATTAGGGTTAGGGTTAGAGTGAAGGTTAGGGTGAGGGTGAGGTTTAGGGTTAGAGTTTAGGATAGGGTAAGGGTTAGGGTGAGGGATAGGGTTAGGGTTAGTTTTAGAGTTCGGGTTAGGGTGACAGGGTTAGGGTTAGGGTTAGGGTTAGGATTATTGTTAGGGTTAGGGTTAGGGTGAGAGTTAGGGTCAGGATTACGGTTATTGTTAGGGTTAGGGTTACGGGTACATTGAGGGTGAGTGTGAGGGTTAGGGTTAGGGTTATTGCTAGGCTTAAGTTTAAGCTGAGGGTGAGGGGGAGTGTGAGGGTTAGGGTTAGGGTTAGGTTGAGTGTGAGCATTAGGGTTAGGTTTAGACTGAGTGTTAGGGTGAGGGTGAGGTTTAGGGTTAGAGTTTGTGATAGGGTGAGGGTTAGGGTGAGGGATAGGGTTAGGGTTAGTTTTTGAGGTCGGGTTAGGGTGACAGGGTTAGGGTTAGGGTTAGGGTTAGGGTTATTGTTTGGGTTTGGGTTAGGGTCAGGATTAAGGTTATTGTTAGGGTTACGGTTACATTGAGGGTGAGGGTTAGGGTTCTGGTTAGGCTGAGGTTTAGTGTTAGGTTTAGGGTTAGAGTTAGGTGAGGTTTATGGGTAGAGTTAGGGTTAGGGTGAGGATTAGGTTGAGGGTTAGTGTTAAGGTGCGGGTTAGGGTGTGGGTGACGGTAAGGGTAATGGTGAGGGTTAGGTTGACAGTGAGGGTTATGGTAAGGGTGACGGTTAGGGTTAGGGTGAGTGGTAGTGTTTCGGTTAGGGTGAGGGTGAGGTTTAGATTGAGGATTAGTGTTAGGGTTAGTGTGAGGTTTATTGTGAGGATGAGGGTTAGGGTTAGGGTGAGGGCTAGGTTGAGGGTGAGGGTTATGGTTTATGTTAGGGTGAGGTTTAGGGTTAGGGTGATGGTTAGGGTTAGTGTGACCGTTAGTGTTAACATTAGGGTTAGTTTTAGGGTGAGGGTAAGTGTTAGTGTGAGGTTTAGGGTTAGGGTGAATGTTATGTTTAGGGTTACATTTAGGGTTATTGTTAGATTTGGGGTTAGGGTTAGAGTTTGGTTTAGGGTGAGGATGAGATTTAGGGTTAGAGTTAGGGTTAGTGTTAGGGTTATGGTTAGGCTAAGCCTTAGGCTGAGTGTGAGGGTGGGTGTGAGGATTCGAGTTAGGGTTAGTGTTAGGCTTAGGGTTAGGGTTATTGTTAGTGTTATGGCTAGGGTTAAGTTTGCGATGAGGGTGAGGCTGAGGGTGAGGGTTATGTTTAGGGTTAGGGTTAGGGTTAGTGTTAGTATTATTGTTAGTGTTAGGGTTAGAGTTACAGTGATGTTGAGGGTGAGGGTGAAGTTTAGGGATAGGGTGAGGTTTTGGGTTAGGGTTAGGGTTAGGGTTAGGGTGAGGGTGAGGTTTATGGTTAGAGTTAGGTTTAGGGGGAGGGTTAGGGTGAGGTTTAGGCTTAGGGTTAGTGTTAGGGTTAGGGTGAGGGTGAGGGTTAGGTTGAGGTTTAGGGATAGGTTTAGGTTTAGGATTAGGGTTAGGTTGAGTGTGAGTGTGAGGGTTAGGGTGAAGGTTAGGCTTAGGCTTAATGGTAGGCTGAGAGTGAGGGTGGGGGTGAGGATTAGGGTTAGGGTGATGGTTCGGGTTAGTGTTAGTGTTATTGTTAGGGTTAGTGTTAGAGTTCCGGGGAGGGTGAGGGTGCAGGTGAGGGTTAGATTTAGTTTTAGGGTGTGGTTTAGGGTTAGGGTCAGGGTTAGGGATAGGGTGAGGGCGAGGTTTAGGATTAGATATAGGATTAGGGGGAGGGTTAGGTTGAGGGTTAAGGTTAGGGTGAGTGTTAGGGTTAGTTTGAGGGTGAGGGTTAGTTTGAGGTTTAGGGTTAGGGTTAGGGTTAGTGTGAGGGTTAGTGTTAGGTTTAGGGTTAGGGTGAATGTTAGGATTAGGGTTAGGTTTATTGTGAAGGTTAGGTTCAGGGTTAAGGTTACTCTGAGGGTGAGGGTGAGGGTTAGGGTTAGGTTTAGGGTGAGGTTTAAGGTTTGGGTTAGGGTTAGAGTTAGGGTTAGGGTGAGGATGAGGTTTAGGGTTAGAGTTCGGTTAGGGTGTGGGTTAGGTTGAGGGTTAGATTTAGAGTTAGTGTTAGGGTTAGGGTTAGGGTGAGAGTTAGGGGGAGGGTTATGGTTAGGGTTAGCGTTAGGGATAGGATTAGTGTTAGTGTGAGGTTGAGTATGTGTGTTAGGGTTAGGTTTATGGTTAGGATTAGGTTTAGGCTAAGGTTGAGGTTGAGGATGAGGGTTAGGTTTAGGGGGAGGGTTAGGATGAGGTTTAGTTTTAGGATTAGGATTAGGGTAAGTGCTAGGGTGAGGGTGAGGTTTAGGGTTAGGGTTAGGGTGAGGTGTAGGGTTAGTGATAGGGTTAGGGTGAGGGTGAGGGTGATGTTTAGGGTTAGAGTTAAGGTTAGGATGAGGCTGATTTTGAGGTTTAGGTTTATGGTTAGTGTTAGGTTTAATGTTAGTGTTAGGGTGACGATTATGGTGAGGGTGAGGGTTAAGGTTAGTGTTAGGATTAGGATTAGGTTTAGGATTAGTGTGATTGTGAGGGTTAGGGTTAGGGTTAGGTTTAATCTTAGTTTTAGGCGGAGGATGAGGATGAGGGTGAAGTAGAGGCTTAGGTTTAGGGTGAGGGTTAGGGTTATTGGGAGGGTTAGGATGAGGGTTAGGGTGAGGTGTAGGGTATGGGTTAGGGTGAGTGTGAGGGTTAGGTTTAGGGTTAGGGTTAGGCTTAGGGTTAGGCTGAGGGTGAGGGTTAGGGTTAGGGTGAGGGTAAGGGTTAGGGTTAGGGTGAGAGTTAGGGTTCAGTTAAGTTTAGGGTTAGGGTGAGATTTAGCGTTATGGTTTCAGTGAGCGTGAGCGTGAGGGTTAGGTTTAGGTTGAGGGTTAGCATTTGGGTTAGGTTTAGGGTTAGGCTTAGGGTTAAGCTGAGGGTGAGGTTCAGGTTGAGGTTTAAGTTTAGGATGAGGATTAGGCATAGGTTATGTTGAGAGTTAGGGTTCGGTTGAAATTTAGGGTTAGGGTGAGTTTTAGGGTTAGTGTTAGGGTGAGGGTTAGGATGAGGGTTAGGATTAGGGTTAGGGTGAGGGCTAGGGTGAGGTTGAGGTTTAGGGTTAGGGTTAGGGTGAGAGTTAGGGTTACGGTTAGGGTGTGGGTGATATTTAGCATTAGAGTTAGGGTAAGGTTGAGGCTGAGGTTGCTGGTTAGATTTAGGGTTAGTGTTAGAGTTAGAGTTAGGGTGAGGTTTAGGGTGAGGGTGAGGGTTAGGCTTAGGGTTCGGATTAGGATTAGGGTAAGGGTTAGGATGAGTATGAGGGTTAGGGTTAGGGTTAGGCTTAGGGTTAGGCTGAGGGTGAGGGTTTAGGCTTAGGGTGAGGGTAAGTGTTAGGTTTAGGGTGAGTTAGGGTTCGCTTAAGTTTAGGGTTAGGGTGAGAGTTAGTGTTAGGGTTACGGTGAGTGTGAGGGTTAGGATTAGGTTGAGGCTTAGTGTTAGGGTTAGGGTGAGGGTTAGCTTTAGGGTTAGGGTGAGGGTTAGGTTTAGGGTTAGGGTGAGGGTTAGGATGAGGATTAGGGTTACCATTAGGGTCAGGGTGAGGGCTAGGGTGAGGATTAGGTTTAGTGTTAGGGTAAGGTTAAGGGTTACCTTTAGGGTTAGGGTGAGGGTTAGGATGAGGGTTAGGGTTATGGTGAGGGTGAGGGTTACATTAGGGTGGGGGTTAGGGTTAGGGTGAGGGTGAGTGTTAGCATTAGGGTGAGGGTTAGGGTGAGGGTTAGGATTAGTTTTATTTTTAGGGTTAGCGTTAGAATTATGGTGAGGGTGAGGGTGAGGGTGAGGGTTAGGGTTAGGGTGAGGGTGAGGTTAACGGTTAGGGTGAGGTTTAGGGTGAGGGTGAGGCTTAGGATTAGGATTAGGGTTAGGGTTAAGTTTAGGCTGAGAATGATGGTGAGGGTGTGGGTGAGGATTAGAGTTAGGGTGAGTGTTAGGGTTAGGGTTAGTTTGAGGGTTTGGGTTAGGGTTATGTTTTGGATGAGGTTTACGTTGAGGAGTATGGTTACAGTTAGCTTGAGCGTTAGGGTTAGCATTAGGGTTAGGGCTAGGATTAGGGTTAGGTTGAGGGTTAGGTTGAGGGTAAGGTTTAGGGTTAGGGTGAGGGTTAGGCTTAGGGTTAGGCTTAGGGTGAGGGTTAGGGTGAAGGTTAGGGTTAGGGTGAAGGTTAGGGTTAGGGTGAGGGTGAGGGTTAGGGTGAGGGTTAGGGTTAGGGTGAGGTTTAGGGTTAGGATTAAGGTTAGGGTGAATGCTAGGGTGTCGGTGAGGGTTAGGGTTAGGGTAAGGGTGATGGTTAGGTTTAGGGTTAAGCTGAGGGTTTGGGTGACGTTTAGGCTTAGGAGTACTGTTAGGTTTAGAGTTAGGCTGAGGGTGTGGGTGAGTGTGAGGGTGACTGATAGGGTTAGGGTTAGGGTGAAGGTTGGTTGAGGATGAGGGTGAGTGTTAGAGTGAGGGTGAGGGTTCAGGAGAGTGTGAGGGTTAGGGTTTGGGTGAGAGTTAGGGTTGGGTGAGTGTTAGGGTGATGGTGAGGTTGAGGGTAAAGGTTGGGTTTAGGGTTAGAGTGAGGGTTAGGGTGAGGTGCATGGTTAGGGTTAGGGTGAGGGTTAGGTTTACTGTGAGAGTTTATGTTAGGTTTAGGCTTAGTGTTAGGTTGAGGGTATAGGTTAGGTTGAGGGTTAGTTTAAGGGTGAGGTTTATGGTTATTGTGAGGTTTATGGCTAGTGTGAGGGTAAGGGTGATGTTTGGGGTTAGGGTGATGTTTAGGGTGAGGGTGAGAGCGTGAGGGTGAGGGTTCAGTTGAGGGTTTGGGTTAGGGTTAGGGTGAGGTTTAGGGTGAGGGTGAAACTTAGGGTTATGTTTAGGGTGAGGGTGAAGGTGAGTGTGAGGGTTAGGGATAGGGTTAAGCTTAGGTTTAGGGTTAGGCTTTTAGGGTGACTGTGAGCGTGAGGGTTAGGTTTAGGGTGAGGGTTAGGGTTAAGGTTAGGGTAAGGGTTAGGGTCATTGTTAGCGTTAGGGTTAGAGTGAGTGTTAGGGTTTGGTTGGAGGTTAGGGTTAGGGTGACGGTTAGCGTTAGGGATTGGGTTAGGTTGAGGGTAAGGGTGAGGGTTAGGATTAGGTTTAGGGTTAGCCTGAGGGTGAGGGTGAGGGTGAGTGTTAGGGTTAGGGTTAGGCGAAGTGTTAGGGTGAGGATTAGGTTTAGGGTGATGTTTAGGTTGATGGTGAGAGTTAGGGTGTGGGTGAGTGTTCGGGTTCAGTTGTGGTTTTGGGTTAGGGTTAGGGTGAGGGTGAGGGTGAGGTTGAGTGAGAGGGCTAGGTTTGCATTTAGGATTAGGTTTAGGGTGAGGGTTAGTGTGAGGGTTACGGTTAGGTTTATTTTTAGGCTTAGGTTTAAGCTGAGGGTGAGGGTGAGTGTGAGGGTTATGCTTAGAGTTAGGTTGAGTGTGAGCATTAGGGTTAGGGTTAGAGTGAGGTTTAGGATGAGGGTGAGGTTTAGGGTTTGAGTTTGGGTTAGGGTTAGGGTTAGGGTGAGGTATACCGTTAGGGTTAGTGTTAGAGTTCTGGTTAGGGTGACAGGGTTAGGCTTAGGGTTAGGGTTTCTGTTAATGTTAGGGTTAGGGTTAGGGTGAGAGTTAGGGTCAGGATTAGGGTTATGGTTAGTGTTAGGGTTACGGTTATCGTGAGGGTGAGGGTTTTAGGTTTAGGGATGGGGTTAGGGTGAGGTTAGTGTTAGGGTTAGGGTTAGAATTAGGGTTAGGGTTAGGGTTAGGGTGAGGTTTAGGGGTAGAGTTAGTGTTAGGGTGAGGATTACAGTGAGGGTTAGGGTTAAGGTTCGGGTTTGGTGTGGGTGACGGTAAGGGTAAAGGTGATGTTTAGGCTGATGGTGAGGGTTACGGTAAGGTGAGGGTTAGGGTTAGGGTGAGGGTTAGTGATTGGGTTAGGGTGAGGGTGAAGTTTAGATTGCGGATTAGTGTTAGGGTTAGTGTGAGGTTTATGGTGAGGATGAGGTTTAGGGTTAGATTGAGGGCTAGGGTGAGGGTGAGCGTTAGGGTTCGTGTTATCATGATTTTTAGGGTTAGGGTAATGGTTAGGGTTAGTGTGAGTGTTAGTGTTAGCATTAGGGTTAGTTTTAGGGTGAGGGTAAGTGTTAGTGTGAGAGTTAGTGTTAGGGTGAGTGTTATGGTTAGGGTTACGTTTAGGGTTATTGATAGGTTTGGGGTTATGTTTAGAGTTCGGGTTAGGGTGATGGTGAGATTTAGGGTTATAGTTAGGGTTAGTATTAGGGTTAGGGTTAGCGTGAGTGTTAGGGTTAGTGTTAGGTTTAGGGTTAGGCTTAGGCTTAGGCTGAGTGTGAGGGTGGGTGTGAGGATTAGTGTTAGGGTTAGTGTTAGCCTTAGGGTTAGGGTTATTGCTGGTATTATGTCTAGGGTTAAGTTTGCGGTGAGGGTGAAGCTGAGGTTGAGGGTTATGGTTATGGTTATGGTTAGTGTTAGGGTTAGTATTATTGTTAGGGTTAGTGTTAGATTTATGGTGAGTTTGAGCGTGAGGGTGAAGGTTAGGGTTAGGGTAAGGTTTCGGGTTAGGTTTAGGGTTAGGGTTAGGGTGAGGGTGAGGTTTATGGTTAGAGTTAGGTTTAGGGGGAGGGTTAGGGTGAGGTTTAGGCTTAGGGTTAGTGTTAGGGTTAGGGTGAGGGTGAGGGTTAGGTTGAGGTTTAGGGATAGGGTTAGGTTTAGGCTTGGGTGAGGGTGAGTGTGAGGGTTAGGGTGAGGGTTAGGCTTAGGCTTAATGGTAGGCTGAGGGTGAGGGTGGGGGTGAGGATTAGGGTTAGGCTGATGGTTCGGGTTAGTGTTAGTTTTATTGTTAGGGTTAGTGTTAGAGGTACTGTGAGGGTGAGTTTGCGATTGAGGGTTAGGTTTAGGGTTAGGGTGGGGTTTAGGATTGAGGTCAGGTTTAGGGTTAGGTTGAGGGTGAGGGTTAGGTTGAGGTTTAGGGTTAGGGTTAGGGTTAGTGTGAGGGTTAGTGTTAAGGTTAGGGTTAATGTTAGGGTGAGAGTAAGTGTTAGGGTGAGGTAATGGTTTAGGTTGAGGGTTATGGTTAGGGTGAGGTTTAGGATTAGAGTTAGGGTTATTGTTAGGGTTAGGTTCAGGGTTAAGGTTACTGTGCGGGTGAGGGTGAGGGTTAGGGTTAGGGTTAGAGTGAGGTTTAAGGTTTGGGTTAGGGTTAGATTTAGGGTTAGGGTGAGGGTGAGGTTTAGGGTTAGAGTTAGGGTTAGGGTGTGGGGTAGGTTAGATTTAAGGTTAGTGTCAGGGCTAGGGTTAGGGTGAGAGTTAGGTGGAGGGTTAGGGTTAGGGTTAGGGTTTTGATAGGATTGGTGTTAGAGTGAGGGCGTGTGTGTGTGTGTGTGTGTGTGTGCGTTAGGGTTAGGGTGAGAGTTAGGGTTTGGGTTATGGTAAGTTTGAGGGTTAGGGTCAGGTTGAGGGTTAGTTTTTGGGTTAGGTTTAGGGTTAGGCTTAAGGTTACACTGAGGGTGATGTTCAGGGTGAGTGTTAGGGTTAGGGTGAGGGTTAGGGATAGGGTTAGGGTGAGAGTTAGGGTTTGTTTAAGTTTAAGGTTTGGGTGAGAGTTAGGGTTAGGGTTATGGTGAGTGTGAGTGTTAGGGTTAGGTTGAGGGTTAGCATTTTGTTTAGGTTTAGGGTTAGGCTTAGGGTTACACTGAGGGTGAGGTTCAGTGTGAGTGTTATGTTTAGGGTGAGGGTTAGGGATAGGGTTAGGGTGAGTGTTCAGGATCGGGTCAAGTTTATGGTGAGGGTGAGTGTTAGGGTTAGTGTTAGGGTGAGGGTTAGGATGAGGGTGGTATGAGGGTGAGGTTTGGGGTGAGGGATAGGGTTAGGGTTAGGGTTAAATTTAAGGTGAGGGTTAGGGGTAGGGGTAGGGTTACAGTTATGGTGAGTATTAGGGTTAATGTGAGGGTTAGTGTTAGGGTGAGGATAAAGTAAGTGTGAGGGTTAGGTTGAGGGTGAGGTTACTGTTAGAGTGAGGGTTAGGGTTAGTTTTAGTGTTAAGGTAAGGGTGAGGGTGAGGGTTAGGGTTAGGCTTAGGTTTAAGGAGAGGGTGAGGGTTAGGGTTAGGATTAGGGTTAGGGTGAACGTTAGGGTTAGGGTGGAGGTTAGGATTAGGGTTTGGGTGAGGGTTAAGGTGTGGCTTAGGCTGAGGGTGAGGGTTAGGATTAGGGTGAGGTTTAGGGTGAGGGTGAGGGTTAGTTTTAGAGTGAGGGTTAGGGTTAGGATTAAGGTTAGGGTCAGGGTTAGGGTGACTGTGAGATTTAGGGTGAGCTTTAGGTTGAGGGTTAGGTTTAGGGTTAAGGTGAGTGTTAGGGTAAGGGGTAGGGTTACAGTTAGGGTGAGGGCTAGGTTTAGTGTGAGAGTTAAGGTTAGGGTTAGGGTTAGGATTAGTGTGAGGGAAAGAATTAGGGTGATTTTTAGGATGAGGGTGAGGTTTAGGTTTAGGAATAGGGATAGGGTTAGTGTTACGCTGAGGGTGAGGATGAGGGTGAGGGTGAGCGTTAGGTTTAGGGTTAGGTGAGTGCTAGGGTGAAGATTAGGTTTAGAGTGAGGGCTATGTTTAGGGTGAGGGTTAGGTTTAGTTTTAGTTTGAGGGTGATATGAGGTTGAGGTTTAGTGTGAGGCTTTGGGTTAGGGTGAGGGCTAGGTTGAGGGTGAACTTTAGGGCTATGATGAGGGTTAGGGTTAGGTTTAGGGTGAGGGTTAGGTTTAGTGTGGCATTTACGGTTAAGGTTAGAGTGAGGGTGAGGGTTAGGACTATGGTGAGGTTTTGGGTGAGGGTAAGGGTTAGGGTTATGATTAGAGATAGGGTTACGTTTAGGCTGAGGGTGAGGGTGAGGTTTAGGGTTAGGGTTAGGGTGAGGGTGAGGGCTAAGATGAGGGTGAGTGTTAGGGTGAAGTTGAGGTTGAGGGTGAGGGTGAGGGTGAGGGTTTGGGTTAGGGTAAGGGTTAGGGTGTGGGTGAGGATTAAGATTAGGGTTAGGGTTATTGTTAGGGTTAGAATGAGGGTTACAATTCAGTTTAGGATGAGGGTGAAAGTGAGGGTTATGGTTAGGGTTACGGTGAGGTTTAGGGTTAGGTTTAGGGTTAGTGTTAAGATGAAGTTTAGGGTGCGGGGTAGGGTTAGGGTTAGGGTGAGGGTTAGAGTTAGTGTGAGGGTTAGGGTGAGGGTTAGGTTTAGGGTTAGGGTGAGGGATAGTTTGAGGGTTAGGGTTTTGGTTAGGGTTAAGGTGAGGGTGAGGGTTAGGTTGAGGATTAGATTTAGGGTTATGATTAGGTTGAGGGTTAGGTTTAGGTTTAGGGTTAGGTTTACACTGAGGGTGAGGGTTAGGGTTAGGGTTATGTTAAGGGTTAAGGTGAGGGTGAGGTTTAGGATTAGGATTAGGGTTAGGGTTAGGGTGAGGGTGAGAGTTAGGTTTAGGGTTAGGGTTACAGTGAGGGTGAGGTTTAGGTTTAGGGTGAGATTTAGGGTTAGGGTTAAGGTTAGGGTGTGGGTTTTGGTTAGGATTAGAGTTAGGGTTGGTGTTATTGTTAGGGTTAGGATTAGGGTTATGGTTAGGTTTAGGGTGAGGGTGAGGGTTACGGTTAGTGTTAGGTTTAGGGTTAGGGTTAGGATTAGCGTAGAGGGTGAAGGTGTGGGTTAGGGTTATGTTTAGGGTTAGGGTGAGGGTTAGTGTGAGTGTTAGGGTTAGGGTGAGGGTGAGGGTGAGGTTGAGGGTGAGTGTTAGGGTTAGTATGAGGTTTAGGGTTAGGGTTAAGGTTAGGTTTAGGGTGAGCATAGGGTTAGTGTGAAGGTTAGGTTTAGGGTTATGGTGAGTGTAAGGATTAGGGTGAGGCTTAGGGTGAGGTTTAGTTTTAGGTTTAGGTTTAGGGTGAGGGTTAGGTTTAGGGTTAGTGTTACTGTGAGGGTGAGGGTTAGGGTTAGGGTGAGGGTTAGGGTTAGGGTGAGGGTTAGTGAAAGGGTTAGGGTTAGGGTTAGGGTTAGTTTGAGGGTGGTATGAGGGTGAGGTTTGGGGTGAGGGTTAGGGTGAGGGTTAGGGTTAAAGTTAGGGTGAGGGTTAGAGTTAGGGGTAGGGTTACAGTTATGGTGAGTATTAGGGTTAGGGGTAGGGTTACAGTTATGGTGAGTATTAGGGTTAATGTCAGGGTTAGGTTTAGGGTGAGGATAAAGTAAGGGTGAGGGTTAGGGTGAGGGAGAGGTTGAGGGTTACTGTTAGAGTGAGGGTTAGCGTTAGGTTTAGTGTTAAGGTAAGGGTGAGGGTAAGGCTTAGGGTTACGCTTAGGGTTAAGGAGAGGGTGAGGGTGAGCGTGAGGGTTAGTGTTAGCGTTAGGGTTAGGGTGAACGTTAGGGTTAGGGTGGAGGTTAGGATTAGGGTAAGGGTGAGGGTTAGGGTTTGGGTTAGGCTGAGGGTTAGGGTTAGGATTAGGGTGAGGTTTAGGGTGAGGATTAGGGTGAGGGTGAGGGTTAGGTTTAGAATGAGGGTTAGGATTAGGATTAGGGTGAGGGTCAGGGTTAAGGTGACTGTGAGGTTTAGGGTGAGGGTTAGGGTGAGGGTTAGTTTTAGGGTAAGGTGAGGGTTAGGGTAAGGGGTAGGGTTACGGTTAGGGTGAGGGTTAGGTTTAGTGTGAGAGTTAAGGTTAGTGTTAGGGTTAGGATTAGTGTAAGGGAAAGAATTAGGTTGATGGTTAGGGTGAGGTTGAGGTTTAGAGTTAGGAATAGGAATAGGGTTAGTGTTACGCTGAGGGTGAGGATGAGGGTGAGGGTGAGTGTTAGGTTTAGCGTTAGGATGAGAGGTATGGTGAAGGTTAGGTTTAGGGTGAGGTCTAGGTTTAGGGCGAGGGGTTAGGGTTAATTTTAGTTTGAGGGTGGTTTGAGGTTGAGGTTTAGGGTGAGGGTTTGGGTTAGGGTGAGGGCTAGGTTGAGGGTGAACTTCAGGGTTAGGATGAGGGTTAGGGTTAGGTTTAGGGTGAGGGTTAGGTTTAGTGTGAGGTTTATGGTTAAGGTTAGGGTGAGGGTGAGGGTAAGGGTTATGGTGAGGTTTTGGGTGAGGGTGAAGGTTAGGGTTATGATTAGAGATAGGGTTAGGTTTAGGCTGAGGGTGACGGTGAGGTTTAGGTTAGGGTTAGGGTGAGGGTGTGGGCTAGTTTGAGGGTGAGGTTTAGGATAAAGGTGAATTTGAGGGTGAGGCTGAGGGTTAGGGTGAGGGTGAGGGTTTGGGTTAGGGTTAGGGTGAGGGTGAGGATTAAGTTTAGTGTTAGGGTTATTGTTAGGGTTAGAGTGATGGTTACAGTTGAGTTAAGGGTGAGGGTGAAGGTGAGGGTTACGGTTATTGTTACGGTGAGGTTTAGGGTTAGGGTTAGGGTTAGCGTTAAGATGAAGTTTAGTGTGAGGGGTAGGGTTAGGGTTAGGGTGAGGGTTAAGGTTTGTGTGAGGGTTAGGGTTAGGCTTAGGGTGAGGGTTAGGTTGAGGGTTAGGGTTTTGGTTAGGGTTAAAGTGAGGGTGAGGGTTAAGGTGAGGTTTAGGGTTAGGGTTAGGTTCAGGGTGAGGGTTAGGGTTAGGGTGGACTTTAGGATTCATGTTAGGGTTATGGTTAGGTTGAGGGTTAGGTTTAGGGTTAGGGTTAGGTTTACTCTGAGGGTGAGGTTTAGGGTTAGGGTGAGGGTTAGGGTTAGGGTAAGGGTTAAGGTGAGGGTGAGGTTTAGGATTAGGATTAGAGTTAGGGTTAGGGTGAGGGTGAGGTTTAGGGTTAGGGTCAGGGTTACAGTGCGGGTGAGGGTTAGGTTTAGGGTGAGGTTTAGGGTTAGGGTTAGGGTGTGGGTTTGGGTTAGTGTTAGAGTTAGGCTTAGGGTTATTGTTAGGGTTAGGGTTAGGGTTATGCTTAGGTTTAGGGTGAGGGTGAGGTTTACAGTTAGGGTTAGGGTTAGGGTTAGAGTTAGGATTAGCGTAGAGGGTGAGGGTGTGGGTTAGGGTTAGGGTTAGGGTAAGAGTTAGGTTTTGTGTTAGGGTTAGCATGAGGGTGAGGGTGAGGTTGAGTGTGAGTGTAAGGGTTAGTATGAGGTTTAGGGTTAGGCTTAATGTTAGGGTTAGGGTGAGGGTTTGGGTTAGGGTTAAGGTTACTGTGAGGTTGAGGGTTAGGTTTAGGGTGAGGGTTAGTGTTAGTGTTAGGGTTAGGGTTATTGTTAGGGTCAGGGTTAGGGTTACGGTTAGGTTTAGTGTGAGGTTGAAGGATACGGTTAGGGTTAGGATGAGGTTTAAGTTTAGGGCTAGGGTTAGGGTGAGGTTTAGGTTGAGGGTTAGGTTTTAGTTTATGGTTAGGGTGACTGTGAGGTTTAGGCTGAGGTTTAGGTTAGGCTTAGTGTTAGGATTAGGGTGAGGTTAAGGGTTAGAGTGAGGGTTAGGTTTAAGGTTAAGGTGAGGGTTAAGATGAGGGTTAGGGTTACAGTCAGGGTCAGATCTTAGAGTTAGGGTGAGGGTTAGGGTTAGGATTATGGTTAGGGTGAGGGTGATGGTTAGGATTAGGGTTAGTGTTATTGTAAGTGTTATGGTTAGGGTTTCATTTGCAGTGAGGGTGAGGCTGAGAGTTAAGGTTAGGGTTAGGTTTAGGGTTAGTTTTAGGGTTAAGATTAGTGTTAATGTTAGGGTTAGGTTTAGAGTTACCGTTTGGTTGCGGGTGAGGGTGAGAGTTAGGGTTAGTGTTAGGGTGAGGTTTAGGGTTAAAGTTAGGATTAGGGATAGGCTGAAGGTGAGTTTTAGAGTTAGAGTTAGATTGAGGGAGAGGGTTAGGCTTAGGGTTAGTTTTAGGGTTAAAGTTAGGGTTAGGTTGAGGGTTAGGTTGAGGTTTAGGGTTAGGCTTATGGTTAGGATTAGGGTTAGCATGAAGGTGAGTGTGGGGGTTAGGGTTAGGTTTAGGCTTAGGCTTAGGGTTAGGCTGAGGGTGGTGATGGTGAGGATTAGGCTTAGGGGGATGGTTAGCCTTAGGTTTAGTGTGAGGGTTAGGATGAGGGTTAGGGGAAGGATTAGGGTTAGTGTGAGGGCTAGGGTGAGGGTGTAGGTTGGGGTTAGGGTTAGGCTTAGGCATATGGTTAGGATGAAGGTGATGGTGAGGGTGGGGTTAAGGTTATGGTGATGGATAGGGTTAGGGTAGGGAAAGGGTTAGGATGAGGGTTCGGGTTAGGGTTCGGGTTAGGATGAACGTGACGGTAAGTGTAAAGGTGAGGGTGAGGCTGAGGGTCAGGGTTACGGTAAGGGTGAGGGTTAGGGTTAAGGTGACGGTTAGGGTAATTGTTAGGGTTAGGGTTAGATTGAGGATTAGGGTTAGGGTTAGTGTGAGGTTTAGGGTGAGGATGAGGGTTTTGGTTAGGGTTAGGGTTATGTTGAGGGTAAGGTTGAGGGTTAGGGTGAGTGTTAGGGTGACGGTGAGGGTGAGGGTTAGGGTTGGGGTTAGGGTTAGCGTGAAGGTTAGGGTAACGGGTAGGGTTAGGGTGAGGGTAAGGATTATGGATAGTGTGAGGGTTAGGGTTACAGTGAGGGTAAGGGTTAGGGTGAGCGTTAGGTTTAGGTTGAGGGTTAGCGTTGGGGTTAGGGTGAGGGTTAGTGTTACGTTGGAGGTTAGGGTTAGGTTGAGGGTTAGTGTGAGTGTTAGGGTTAGTGTGAGCGATAGGGTTAGGGTTAGGGTGAGGGTTATGGTTAGGGTGATGTGTAGAATGAGGGTTAGTTTTAGGGTGAGGGTTAAGGTAACAGTGAGGGTTAGGGTGAGGGTGAGTGTAAGGGTTAGGATTAGGGTGAGGGTTAGGGTTAGAGTTAGAGTGAGGGGTAGGGTTAGGGTTAGGGTGAGGGTTAGGGCTACTATGAGGGTTAGCGTTACTCTGAGGGTTCAAGTTAGTGTTAGGCTTAGTGTTAGGCTGAGGGTAAGGGTTAGGCTTAGGGTGAGGGTGATTGTGAGGGTTAGGGTTAGGGTTATTGTTAGGCTTAGGTTTAAGCTGAGGGTTAATGTGAGGTTAATGCTGAGGTTAATGTGAGAGTTAGGATTAGGGTGAGGTTTAGGGTGAGGGTTAGGGTTAGGTTGATGTTTAGGGTGAGGGTGAGGGTTAGGGTGAGAGTGAGGGTGAAGATTCGGTTGAGTGTTTGGGTTAGGGTTAGGGTGAGGTTGAGGGTGAGGGTGAGGCTAAGGGTTAGTTTTAGGGTAAGGGTGAGTGTGAGGGTTAGGGATAGGGTTAGGCTTAGGCTGAGGGTGAGGATGTGGGTGAGGTTCAGGTTTAGGGTTAGGGTTAGCATTAGGGTTATGGTGAGGGTTAGGGTTAGGTTGGAGGTTAAGGTTACATTGAGGGTTAGGGTTAGGGAAAAGTTTAGGTTGAGTGTGAGTGTGAGGGTTAGGGTTAGGATTAGTGTTAGGGTGAGCCTGAGGGTGAGGGTGAGTGTGTGGGTTAGGGTTAGGGTGAGCGTTAGGCTAAGGGTTAGAGTGAGGGTTAGGTTTAGGGTGATATTTAGGTTGAGGGTGAGGGTTAGGGTGAGGTTGAGTGTGAGGGTTCGATTGAGGGTTTGAGTTAGGGATATGGTGTCGGTGAAGGTGAGGGTTAGGTTTAGGGTTAGGGTTAGGCTTAGGGTGAGGGTGATTGTGAGGGTTAGGGTTAGGGTTATTGTTAGGCTTAGGTTTAAGCTGAGGGTGAGGGTGTGTGTGAGGGTTAGGTTTAGGGTGAGTGTGAGCGTTAGGGTTAGTGTTAGGGATAGACTGAGGGTTAGATGAGGGTGAGGCTTAGGGTTAAGGCGAGTGTCAGGCTTAGGGTTCGGGTGAGGGTTAGGGATAGTTTGATGGTTAGGGTGAGGTTTAGAGTTAGGTTGAGGGTGAGGGTGAGCGTGACTTTTAGGGTGCAGGTGAGGTTTAGGGTTAGGGTTTGGGTTTAGAGTTAGGGTTAGGATGATGGTTAGGATGAGGGGTAGTGTTAGGGTTAGATTGAGGTTCAGGGTTACTTTAAGGGTTACCGTTAGCGTTAGGGTTAGGGTGAGGTTTAAGGTGAGGGTTAGGGTTAGGTTTAGGGTTAGGGTGAGGGTTAGGGTAAGTGTGAGGTTAGGGTTATAGTGAGGGTTAGGGTTATGGAGAGGTTTACGGTTAGATTTAGGGTGAAGGTGAGGGTGAGGTTGTGGGTTAGGGTAAGGATTAGGTTTAAGGTTAGGGTTAGTGTTATTGTTAGGGTTCGGGTTATGGTTAGGGATACGGTGAGGTTGCTGGTGAGTTGAGGTTTAGCGTTAGGGTTAGCGTTAGGGTGAGGGTAAGTGTTGGGGTGAGAGTTAGTGTTCGGGTGAGGTTTAGGGTGAGATTGAGTGTTAGTTTTAGGGTTAGGGTTAGGGTGAGGTTAACGGTTAGGGTTAGGGTTACGGTGCGGGTTAGGGTTAGCACTAGGGTTAGGTTGAGTGCTAGGTTTAGGGATAGGGTTAGATTAGGGTGAGGGTTAGGTTAGGGTGAGGATTAGGGTGAGGGTAAGAGTGAAGGTTATGGTGAGGATGAGGATTAGGGTTAAGGTGAGGGTGAGGTTGAGGTTTAGGGTGAGGGTTAGGGTTAGGTTTAGGGTGCGGGTTAGATGAGGTTGAGGGTTAGGGTTAGGTTGAGGGTTAGGTTTAGGGTGAGGGTGAGGGTTAGTATTAGGGTTAATGTGAGGGGTAGGGTGAGGGAGAGGTTTAGGGTTAGGTTTAGGGTGATGGTTAGGGTTATGGTGAGGTTAAGGGTTAGTGTGAGTGTTAGTGTTAGGGTTAGGCCTAGTGTTAGGGTTAGTGTAAGTGTTAGGTTGAGGGTTAGGGTTAGGTTGAGGGTTAGGGTTAGGGTGAGGGTGAGGGTTATGCTGAGGATTAGGGTGAGGGTTACGGTTAGGCTGATGTTTAGGATGAGGGTGAGGGTTAGTGTGAGGGTGAGCATAAAGGTTGGTTTGAGGGTATTGGGTTAGGTTTAGGGTGAGGTTGAGGGTGAGTTTGAGGCTTAGGGTTAGGGTTAGTGTGATGGTGACTGTGAGGGTTAGGGTTAGGGTTAATGATAGGGTGGTTAAGGATGAGGGTTAGTGTGAGAGTTAGTGTTAGGGTTAGGCTTAGTGTTATGGTGAGTGTAAGGGGTAGGTTGAGTGTTAGGGGGAGGGGAAGTTTAGGGTTAGGGTGAGGGTTAGGGTGAGGTTGAAGGTGACGGTGAGGCTTAGGGTTAGGGTTAAGGTGAGGGTGAGTGTGAGGGTTAGGGTTAGGGTTAGGGTTAGGGTTAGGCTGAGGCTGACGGAGAGGGTGAGACTGAGGGTTAGGGTGTGGGTGAGGGTTCGGTTTAATGTAAGTTTAAGGGTAACAGTGAGTGTTAAGGTGCAGGTGAGGTTTAGGGTTAGTATCAAGGTTAGGTTTAGGGTAAGGTTGAGAGTTAGGATGAGGGCTAAGGTTAGAGTTGGGTGAGGTTTAGGGTGAGTTTGAGGGCTAGGGTTAGGGATAGGGTGAGGGTTAGGATGAGTTTTAGGGTGAGGTTAAGGTTTAGGGTGAGGGTTAGAATGATTGTGAGGTTTAGGGTTAGGGTTAGTGTTAGGGTGAGGGTAAGTGTTAGGGTTTTGTATAGGTTCACATAGAGGGTGAGGGTTAGGTTTAGGTTGAGGGTTAGTGTTAGGGTTAGGGTGAGGGTGCGGGTTAGGATAAATGTTAGGGTTATGGTTATTTTTAGGGTTATGTTTAGGTTTATGGTTACGTTGAGGGTGAAGGTTAGGGTTAGGGTGAGGTTTAGGAATAGAGTTAGGTTTAGAGTAATATTTAGGATGAGGTTTAGGGTGAGTGTTAGGGTTAAGGTTAGGGTGAGGGTTAGGGTTAGTTTGAGGGTTAGGGTTAGGGTTAGGGTGAGGGTTAGGATGAGGGTTAGAGTGAGGTCAAGGTTTAGGGTGAGGGTTAGAGTGAGTGTGAAGGTTAGGGTTAGGGTTAGTGTTAGGGTGAGGGCAAGTGTTAGGGTTAGGATTAGGTTTAAGATGAGGCTGAGGTTTAGGTTTAGGGTGAGGGTTAGGGTTAGGGTTAGGTTTAGGGTTAGGGTGAGGGTTAGGATAAAGTTTAAGGTTAGGGTTATTCGTAGGGTTATGTTTAGTTTTATGGTTTTGTTGAGGGTGAGGGTTAGGGTTAGGGTGAGGTTTAGGATTAGGTTTAGGTTTAGGGTTAGGAAGAGGTTTAGGTTGAATGGTAGGGTTAAGGTTAGGGTGAGGGTTAGGGTTAGAGTGAATGTTAGGGTTAGGGTTAGGGTGAGGGTTAGGTTTAGTGTTGGAGTTAGGGTTAGGGTTAGGATGAGGGTTTCGGGTTAGGGTTAGGGTTAGGGTTAGGTTGAGGGTTGTGGTGAGAGTGAGGGTTAGGGTTAGTGTTAGGTTTATCATGTGGGTGAGTGATAGTGTGAGGGTTAGGGTGAGTGTTAGAGTTAGCATTAGGGTTAGGGTGAAGGTTAGGGTGAGGGTTAGGTTTAGTGTGAGTGTGAGGGTTAGGGTTAGGTTTAGGATTAGTGTGAATGTAAGGATTAGGTTTAACGTTAGGGTGAGGCTGAGGTTTAGGCTTTTGATTTGTGTTGTAGTTAGTGTTATGCTGAGGGTGATGTTGAGGGTGAGGGTGAGTGTGAGTTTTAGGCTTAGGTTTAGGGTGAGGGCTAGGGTGAGGGTTAGGGTTAGGGTGAGGGTTATTGTTAGGGTGACGGTTATGTTTAGGGTTAGTTTGAGGGTGGTATGAGGGTTAGATTTAGTGTCAGGTTTAGGGTTAGGGTTAGGGTTAAAGTTAGGGTGAGGGTTAGGGTTCGGGGTAGGGTTACGCTTATGGTGAGTATTAGGGTTAATGTGAGGGTTAGGGTTAGGGTGAGGATGAAGTAAGGGTGAGGGTTAGGGTGAGGGTGAAGTTCAGGGTTACTGTTAGAGTGTGGGTTAGGGTTAGGTTTAGTGTTAACGTAAGGGTGAGGGTGAGGGTTAGGGTTAGGCTTAGGGTTAAGGAGAGGGTGAGGGTGAGTGTGAGGGTTAGGGTTAGGGTGAACGTTAGGCTTAGGGTGGAGGTTAAGATTAGGGTAAGGGTGAGTGTTAGTGTGTGGGTTAGGCTGCGTGTTAGGGTTAGGATTAGGGTGAGTTTAGGGTGAGATTTAGGGGGAGGGTGAGTGTTAAGTTTAGAGTGAGGGTTAGGTTTAGGATTAGGGTTAGGGTCAGGATTAGGGTGACTGTGAGGTTTAGGGTGAGGATTAGGTTTAGGGTTAAGGTGAGTGTTAGGGTTAGTTGTAGGGTTATGGTTAGGGTGAGGGTTAGGTTTAGTGTGAGAGTTAAGGTAAGGGTTAGGGTTAGGGTTAGAATTAGTGTGAGGGAAAGAATTAGGGTGATGGTTAGGGTGAGGGTGAGGTTTAGGTTTAGGTTTTGGTTTAGGAATAGGGATAGGGTTAGTGTTAAACTGAGGAGAGGATCAGGGTGAGGGTGAGCATTAGGTTTAGGGTTAGGATGAGGGCTAGGGTGAGGGTTAGAGTTAGTTTTAGTTTGAGGTTAGTGTGAGGCTGAGGTTTAGGGTGAGGTTTAGGGTGCGGGTTAGGTTTAGTGTGAGGTTTACGGTTAAGGTTAGGGTGAGGGTGAGGGTAAGGGTTATGGTGAGGGTTCGGGTGAGGGTTAGGGTTACGGTTATGATTAGAGATAGGGTTAGGTTTAGGCTCAGGGTGAGAGTGAGGATGCAGGTGAGGTTTAGGGCTAGGGTTAGGGTGAGGGCTAGGGTGAGGGTTAAGGTTAGGGTAAGGGTTAAGGTGAGGGTGAGGTTTAGGATTAGGATTAGGGTTATGGTTAGGGTGAGGGTGAGGGTTAGGGTTAGGGTTAGGGTTACAATGAGGGTGAGGGTTAGGTTTAGGTTGAGGTTTAGGGTTAGGTTTAGGGTGTGGGTTTGGGTTAGGATTAGAGTTAGGGTTAGGGTTATTGTTAGGGTTAGGGTTAGGTTTAGGGTGAGGTTGAGGGTTACTGTAAGTGTTAGGTTTAGGGTTAGGGTTAGGATTAGCATGAGGGTGAGGGTGTGGGTTAGGGTTATGTTTAGGGTTAGTGTGAGGGTTAGTGTGAGGTTTAGGGTTAGGGTGAGGGTGAGGGTGAGGTTGAGGGTGAGTGTTAGGGTTAGTTTGATGTTTAGGATTAGGGTTAAGTTTAGGGTTAGGGTGAGGGTTTGGGTTAGGTTTAGGGTTAGGATGAGGGTTAGGCTGAGTGGTATGGTTAGGTTTTGGGTGAGCTTTAAGTTTAGTGTGAAGGTTAGGATTATGGTTAGGGTGAGGTTAAGGATTAGGGTGAGGGTTAGGATGAGAGTTATTGTTAGGTTTAGGTTTAGGGTGAGGGTTAGGGTTAGGGTTAGGGTTACTGTGAGGGTGAGGGTTAGGTTTAGGGTGAGGGTTAAGGTTAGGGTTAGCGTTAGGGTGTGGGAGGGGTTAGGATTAGAGTTAGGGTTAGGGTTATTATTAGGGTTAGGTTTAGAGTTAGGTTTAGGGTAAGGGAGAATGATACGGTTAGGGTTAGGGTGAGGTTTAAGGTTAGGGTTAGGGTTAGGGTGAGGGTTAGGTTGAGGGTTAGGTTTTGGGTTACGGATAGGGTAAGGATGAGGGTTAGGGTGAGGTTTAGGTTAGGCTTAGTGTTAGGATTCGGGTGAGGTTAAGGGTTAGAGTGAGGGTTAGTGTTAGGATTAGGATGAGGGTTAAGATGAGAGTTAGGATTACAGTGAGGGTCAGGGTTACGGTTAGGGTGAGGGTTAGGGTTAGGATTAGGGTTAGGGTGAGGGTGATGGTTAGGATTAGGGTTAGTGTTCTTGTAAGTGTTATGGTTAGGGTTAATTTTGCAGTGAGGTTGAGGCTGAAGTTGAAGGTTAGGGTTAGGGTTAAGGTTAGTTTTAGGGTTAAGATTAGTGTCAATATTACGGTTAAGGTTAGAGTTACTGTTTGGGTGAGGGTGAGGGTGAGATTTAGTGTTAGTGTTAGGGTGAGGTTTAGGGTAAAGGTTAGGATTAGGGATAGGGTGAGGGTTAGTTTTAGAGTTAGAGTTAGGTTGAAGGGGAGGGTTAGGGTGAGGGTTAGGGTTAGGCTTAGTGTTAGGCTTAAGGTTAGGCTTAGGGTGATGGTTAGCCTTAGGGTTAGGGTGAGGTTTAGGATGAGGTTTAAGGTTAGGATTAGGGTAAGGGTGAGGGCTAGGGTGAGGGTGTAGGTTAGGGTTAGGGTTAGGCTTAGGCAAAGGGTTAGGATGAGGGTGATGGTGTGGGTGTGGGTTAAGGTTATGGTGATGGATAGTGTTAGGGTAGGTTAAGGGTTAGGATGAGGGTTCGGGTTAGGGTGAGGGTTAGGATGAGCGTGACGTTAAGTGCAAAGGTGAGGGTGAGGCTGAGGGTGAGGGTTACGATAAGGGTGAGGGTTAAGGTTAGGGTGAGTGTTAGAGTAAGGGTTAGGGTTAGGGTTAGATTGAGGATTAGGGTTAGGGTTAGTGTGAGGTTTAGGGTCAGGATGAGGGTTAGGGTTAGAATTAGGGTTAAGTGGAGGGCTAGCGTGAAGGTGAGGGTTAGGGTTAGGGTTAAGTTTAGGTTGAGGGTTATGTTGAGGAGTAAGGTTATGTTTAGGGTGAGGGTTAGGTTTAGTGTGAGGGTTACGGTTAGGGTGAGGGTGAGGGTTAGGGTTAGGATTAGGGATAGGTTTAGGGTTACCCTGTGGGTGAGGGTGAGGGTGATGTTTAGGGTTAGGGTTATGGTTATGGTTAGGGTGAGGGCTAGGGTGAGGATGAGGTTTAGGGTGAAGTTGAGGGTTAGGTTGACACTCTTGGTTATGTAATGGTTAGGTTTAAGATGAGGATTACGTGAGGTTTAGGGTGAGGGTGACCTTGAGGGTTATGGTGTGGGTGAGGGTAAGGGTTAGGGTGAGGGTTCGCGTGATGGTGAGGGTTAGGGTGACGTTGAAGTTTAGGGTTAGGGTTAGGTGAGGGTTAAGATTAGGGTTAGGGATAGGGTGAGGGTGAGTGTTAGGATTAGGTTTTGGGTTAGGGTGAGGTTTAGACTGAGGGTGAGGTTTAAGTTTAGGGTAGGTTTGTGGTGGTGGTAAATGATAGCATGAGGGTTAGGGTGAGTGTTAGAGTAAGCATTAGTGTTAGGGTGAGGGTTAGGGTGAGGGTGCAGGTGAGAGTGAGGGTTAGGGTGAGGATTAGGGTGAGTTTTAGGGTTAGGGTGAGGGTTAGGGTTAGGGTGAGTGTTACAGTGAGGGTGAGGGTTAGGGTTATTCTTAGGGTTAAGTTGAGGATTAGGCTGAGGGTTAGGCTTAGGATTAGGGTGAGGGTTAGGGTGAGGGTGAGGGTTAGGGTTCTGGTGAGGGTTAGGGTTATTATTACGGTAAGGGCCAGGTTTAGGGTGATTGTGAGGTTTAGGGTGAGGGTTGGGGTGAGGGTTAGGGTTAGGGTTAAGGTGAGGGTTAGGATAAGGGGGAGGGTTACGGTTCGGTTGAGGGTTAGGTTTAGTGTGAGAGTCAGGGTTAGGATTAGTGTGAGGGTAAGAATTAGGGTGATGGTTAGGGTGAGGATGAGGTTTAGGGTAAGGAATAGTGATAAGGTTACTGTTACGCTGAGGGTGAGGGTGAGGGTGAGGGTGAGGGTGAGGGTTAGGGTTAGGGTTAGGGTGAAGGCTAATGTGAGGATTAGGGTTAGGGTGAGGGTGATGCTAAGGGTAAAGGTGAGGGTTTGGCTGAGGTTGAGGGTTAAGATAAGGGTGAGGTTCAGGGTTAGGGTGAGGGTTAGGATAAGGGTTCGGGTTAGGGTTAGGGTGAGGGTTAGATTGAGGATTAGGGTTAGGGTTAATGTGAGGTTTAGTGTGAGGATGAGGGTTAGGGTTCGGTTGAGGGTTAGGCTTAGATTTAGGGTTAGGCTGAGGGCTAGGGTGAGGTTTATGGTTAGGGTTACTGTTAGGGTGAGAGTTAAGGTAACAGTGAGGGTTAGGTTGAGGGTGAGGGTAGGGGTTAGGATTAGGGTGAGGGTTTCGGTTTAGGGTTAGGGTTAGCGTTAGGGTGAGTGGTAGGGTTAGGGTTAGGGTTACTGTGAGGGTTAGGGTTAAGCTGAGGTTTAGGTTTACTGTGAGGGTTCAAGGTAGGGTTAGGCTTAGTATTATGGTGAGGGTAAGGGTTAGGTTGAAGTTTAGGTTTAGGGTGAGGTTTAGGGTTAATGTGAGGGTTAGGTTTAGGGTGAGGGTTAGGGTTAGGGTGATGTTTAGGGTGAGGGTGAGTATTAGGGTGAGGGTGAGGGTGAAGGTTCGGTTGAGTGTTTGGGTTAGGGTTAGGGTGAGCTTGAGGGTGAGTGTGAGGCTTAGGGTTAGTTTTAGGGTAAGGGTGAGTGTGAGGGTTAAGGATAGGGTTAGGCTTAGGCTGAGGGTGAGGGTGAGGGTGAGGTTTAGGGTTAGGGTTAGGGTTAGCGTTAGGATTATGGTGAGGGTTAGGGTTAGGTTGGAGGTTACGGTTAGGGTGAGGGTTAGGGTTAGGGATAGGTTTAGGTTGAGGGTGAGGGTGAGGGTTAGGGTTAGGATTTGTGGTAGGGTGAGCCTGAAGGTGAGGGTAAGGTTTAGGGTTAGGGTTAGGGTTAGGGTGAGTGTTAGGCTAAGATTTAGAGTGAGGGTTAGGTTTAGGGTGATGTTTAGGTTGAGGGCGAGGGTTAGGGTGAGGTTGAGTGAGAGGAGAGGGTTCGGTTGAGGCTTTGGGTTAGGGTTAGGGTGAGGGTGAGGGTTAGGTTTAGGGTTAGGTTTAGGCTTAGGGTGAGGGTGATTGTGTGGGTTAGGGTTAGGGTTATTGTAAGGCTTAGGTTTAAGCTGAGGGTGAGGGTGTGTGTGAGGGTTAGGTTTAGGGTGATTGTGAGCGTTAGGGTTAGTGTTAGGGATAGACTGAAGGTTCGATTAGGGTGAGGCTTAGAGTTAGGGCGAGTGTTAGGCTTAGGGTTAGGGTGAGGGTTAGGGATAGTTTGTTGGTTAGGGTGAGGTTTAGAGTTAGGGTTAGGATGATGGTTAGGATGAGGGGTAGGGTTAGGGTTAGGGTGAGGTTCAGGGTTAGTTTAAGGGTTACCTTTAGGGTTAGAGTTTGGGTGAGGCTTAAGGTGAGGTTTAGGGTTAGGTTTAGGATTAGGGTGAGGATAAGTTTTAGGGTGAGGGTTACGGTGTGAGGTTAGGGTTAGGGTGAGTGTTAGGGTTATGGAGAGGTTTAGGGTTAGATTTAGGGTGAAGGTGAGGGTGAGGTTGTGGGTTAGGGTAAGGATTAGATTCAGGTTAGGGTTAGTGTTATTGTTAGGGTTTGGGTTAGGGTTAGGGTTTCGGTGAGGTTGCTGGTGAGGTGAGGTTTAGCGTTACTGTTAGCGTTTGGGTGAGGGTTATGGTGAGGGTCAGTGTTGGGGTGAGGGTTAGGGTTAGGGTGAGGTTTAGGGTGAGGTTGAGGGTTAATTTTACGGTCAGGGTTAAGGTGAGATGAAAGGTTAAGGTTAGGGTTAGGGTGAGGTTTAGCGTTACCATTAGGGTTAGGTTGAGGGCTATGGTGAGGGTTAGGGTTAGGTTAGGGTGAGGGTTAGGGTTAGGGTGAGGATTAGGGTGAGGGTAAGGATAAGGGTAAGGGTGAGGGTTAGGGTGAGTTTGTGGGTTAGGGTAAGAGTGAAGGTTATGGTGAGGGTGAGGTTTAGGGTGAAGGTTAGGGTTAGGGTGAGGGTGAGGTTGAGGGTTAGGGTGAGGGTTAGGGTGAGTGTTAGGGTGAGGGTGACATGAAGTTGAGGGGTAGGTTTAGGGTGAGGGTTAGGGTTAGTATTAGGGTTAGTGTAAGGGGTAGTGTTAGGGAGAGGGTTAGGGTTAGGTTTAGGGTGAGGGTTAATGTTATGGTGAGGTTAAGGTTTAGTGTGACAGTTAGGGTTAGGCCTAGTGTTAGGGTTATGGTAAGGGTTAGGTTGAGGGTTAGGTTTAGGTTGAGGGTTAGGTTTAGGTTGAGGGTTAAGGTTAGGGTGAGGGTTAAGCTTATGCTGAGGATTAGGGTGAGGGTTAGGTTTAGGCTGATGTTTAGGATGAGGGTGAGGGTTAGTGTGAGGGTGAGCATAAAGGTTGGTTTGAGGGTTTGGGTTAGGTTTAGGGTGAGGTTGAGGGTGAGTTTGAGGCATAGGGTTAGGGTTAGTGTGAGGATGACAGTGAGGGTTAGGGTTAGGGTTAATGATAGGGTGGTTTAGGATGAGGGTTAGTGTGAGAGTTAGTGTTAGGGTTAGGCTTAGTGTTATGATGAGTGTAAGGGTTAGCTTGAGTGTTAGGTAAGGGGGGGTTAGTGTTAGGGTGAGGGTTAGGGTTAGGTTGAGGGTTATAGTGAAGCTTAGGGTTAGGGTTAGGGTGAGGGTGAGTGTGAGGGTTAGGGATAGGGTTAAGGTTAGGCTTTGGGTTAGGCTGAGGCTGACAGAGAGAGTGAGACTGAGGGTTAGGGTGTGGGTGAGGGTTAGGTTTAATGTAAGGTTTAGGGTGACAGTGAGTGTTAGGTTGCAGGTGAGGTTTAGGGTTAGGGTTAGGGTTAGTATCAGGGTTAGGTTTAGGGTTAGGTTGAGAGTTAGGATGAGGGGTAGGGTTAGGGTTGGGTGAGGATTTGGGTTAGTTTGAGGGTTAGGGTTAGGGATAGGGTGAGGGTTAGAATGAGGTTTAGGGTGAGGTTAAGGTTTAGGGTGAGGGTTAGAGTGAGTGTGAGGTTTAGGGTTAGGGTTAGTGTTAGGGTGAGGGTAAGTGTTAGGGTTTTGTATAGGTTTACGGTGAGGGTGAGGGTTAGGTTTAGGGTGAGGGTTAGGGTTAGGGTTAGGGTTAGGGTGAGGGTGAGTGTTAGGATAAAGTTTAGTGTTAGGGTTAGGTTTACGATGAGGGTGAGGTTTACGATTTAGGTTTAGGGTGAGGGTTAGGGTTAGGGTTAGGGTGAGGGTGAGGGTTAGGATAAAGTTTAGAGTTAGGGTTAATTGTAGGGTTATGTTTAGGTTTATGATTACATTGAGGGTGAGTGTTAGGATAAAGTTTAGTGTTAGGGTTAGGTTTACGATGAGGGTGAGGTTTACGATTTAGGTTTAGGGTGAGGGTTAGGGTTAGGGTTAGGGTGAGGGTGAGGGTTTGGATAAAGTTTAGAGTTAGGGTTAATTGTAGGGTTATGTTTAGGTTTATGATTACATTGAGTGTGAAGGTTAGGGTTAGGGTGAGTTTTAGGCTTAGGGTTAGGTTTAGGGTTAGGGTTAGGATGAAGTTTAGGGTGAGAGGTAGGGCTAAGGTTAGGGTGAAGGTTTGGGTTAGAGTGAAGGTTAGGTTTAGGGTTAGAGTTAGGGTGAGGGTTAGGATTAGTGTTAGAATTAGGGTTTGGGTTAGGATGAGTGTTTCAGGTTAGGGTTAGGGTTAGGGTTAGGTTGAGGGTTGTGGTGAGGGTGAGGGTTAGGGTTTGGTTTAGGTTTATTAGGTGGGTGATTGATTGCGGGAGGGTTAGGGTGAGTGATAGAGTTACCATTAGTTTTAGTGTGAAGGTTAGGGTGAGGGTTAAGTTTAGTGTGAGTGTGAGGGTTAGGGTTAGGTTTAGGATTAGTGTGAAGGTAAGAATTAGGTTGACGGTTAGGGTGAGGTTGAGGTTTGGGTTAGGATTTGGGTTATGGTTAGTGTTAAGCTGAGGGTGATGGTGAGGGTGAGGGTGAGTGTGATTTTTAGTGTTGGTGTTAGAGTGAGGGCTAGGGTGAGGGTTAGGGTTAGGGTGAGGTTTAGGATTAGGGTGAGGTTTAGGGTAAGGGTTAGTTTGATGGTGGTATGAGGGTGAGATTTAGGCTGACGTTTAGGGTTAGTGTTAGCGTTAATGTTAGGGTGTAGTATAGGGATATGGGTAGAGTTAAGGTTATGGTGAGTATTAGGGTTAATGTGAGGGTTAGGGTTAGGGTGAGGATAAAGTAAGGGTGAGGGTTAGGGTGAGGGTGAGTTTTAGGGTTACTGTTAGAATGAGGGTTAGGGTTAGTTTTAGTGTAAAGGTAAGGGTGAGGGTGAGGGTTAGGATTAAGCTTAGGGTTAAGGAGAGGGTGAGGGTGAGTGTGAGGGTTAGGGTTAGGGATAGGGTGAAAGTTAGGGTTAGGGTGGAGATTAGGATTAGGGTTAGGGTGAGGGTTAGGGTATGGGTTAGGCTGAGGATTAGGGTTAGGATTAGGGTGAGGTTTAGGGTGGGGGTTAGGTTGAGGGTGAGGTTTAGGTTTAGAGTGAGGGTTAGCGTTAGGATTAGGGTTAGGGTCAGGGTTAGGTTGACTGTGAGGTTTATGGTGAGGTTTAGGGTGAGCGTTAGGTTTAGGGTTAAGGTGAGGGTTAGGGTAAGGGGTTAGGGTTACGGTTAGGGTGAGGGTTAGGTTTAGTGTGAGTTAAGGTTAGGGTTAGGGTTAGGATTAGTGTGAGGGAAAGAATTAGGGTGATTTTTAGGATGCGGGTGAGGTTTAGGTTTAGGAATTTAGATAGGGTTAGTGTTACACTGAGGGTGAGGATGAGGGTGAGGGTGAGCTTGAGGTTTAGGGTTAGGGTGAGGGTTAGTGTTAGGTTGAGGGCTAGGGTTAGGGTGGGGATTAGGATTAGTTTTAATTTGAATCTGGTGTGAGGGTGATGTTTAGGGTGAGGCTTTGGGTTAGGGTGAGGGCAAGGTTGAGGATGAACTTTAGGGTTATGATGAGGGTTATGGTTAGGTTTGGGGTGAGGGTTAGGTTTAGTGTGAGGTTTACGGATAAGGTTATGGTGAGGGTGATGGTAAGGTTTATGGTGAGTGTTCAGTTGAGGGTGAGGTTTAGGGTTATGATTAGAGATAGGGTAAGGTTTAGGCTGAGGGTGATAGTGAGGATGCAGGTGAGGTTTAGGGTTAGGGTTAGGGTGAGGGTGAGGGCTAGGGTGAGGGTGAGGTTGAGGATGATGCTGAGGTTTAGGGTGAGGTTGAGGATTTGGGTTAGGGTTAGGGTTAGCATGAGGGTGAGGGTTAAGATTAAATTTAGGTTTATTGTTAGGGTTAGAGTGAGGGTTACAGTTCAATTTAGGGTGAGGGTTATGTTTACGGTTAGGTTGAGGTTTTGGGTTAGGGCTAGGGTTAGTGTTAAGATGAAGTTTAGGGTGAGGGGTAGGGTTAGGGTTAGGGTGAGGTTTAGGGATAGTGTGAGGGTTAGGATTAGGGTTAGGGTGAAGGTAAGGTTGAGGGTTAGGGTTTTGGTTAGTGTTAAGTTGAGGGTGAGGGTTAGGGTGAGGTTTAGGGTTAGGGTTAGTGTTAGGGTGAGGTTTAGGGTTACGGTGGAATTTAGTATCAGGGTTAGGGTTATGGTTAGGTTGAGGGTTAGGTTTAGGGTTAGGGTTAGGTTTACGCTGAGGGTGAGGATTAGGGTTACCATTAGGGTAAGGGTTAAGGTGAGGGTGAGGTTTAGGATTAGGATTAGGGTTAGGGTTAGGGTGAGGGTGAGGGTTAGGGTTCGGGTTAGGGTTACAGTGAGGGTGAAGTTTAGGTTTAGGTTGAGGTTTTTGTTTAGAATTAGGGTTAGGGTATGGGATTGGGTTAGGATTAGAGTTAGGGTTAGGGTTATTGTTAGGGTTAGGGTTAGGGTTATGGTTAAGTTTTGGGTGAGGGTGAGGGTTACGGTAAGGGTTAGTTTTGGTGTTAGGCTTAGGATTAGCGTGAGGGTGAGGGTGTGGGTTAGGGTTAGGGTGAGGGTTCGTGTGAGGGTTAGGGTTAGGGTGAGGTGAGAGTGATGGTTAGGATTAGGATTAGGGTTAGGGTTAGGCTGAGGGTGAGGGTAAATGTTAGGGTTAGGTTTAGGGTGAGAGTTAGGTTTAGGGTGATGTTTGGCATGAGGGTGAGGGATGAGGTTTCGGGAAAGGCTGAGAGTTAGGGTGGGGGTGAAGGTTAGGTTTAGAATTAAGGTTATTATTAGGGTTAGCCTGAGGGTGATGATGAAGGTGAGGGTGAAGGTTAGGGTTAGGTTGAGGGTTAGGATTAGGGTTAGGGTAAGAGTTAGGGTTAGGGTATCTTTAGCATGAAGGTGAGGATTAGGGTCAGGGTGTGGGTGAATGTTAGGGTGTCGGTGAGGATTAGGGTGTCTGTGAGGTTTAGGGTGAGGGTGAGGGTTACGGTGAGTTTTAGGGTTAGGGTGAGTGTTAGGGTAAAGTTGAGGGTGAGGGTTAGGGTTAGGATTAGGGTTAGGGTTAGGTATAGGCTGAGGGTGAGGGTGAGGGTTAGGGTTAGGGTGAGGGTTCGTGTTAGATTTAGGCATAAGCTGAGGATAAGGGTGAGGGTGAGGGTTAGGGTGAGGGTAAGGGTTAGTGTTAGGGTTAAGGTTAGGCTGAGGGTTATGGTGAGGGTTATGTTTAGGTTTAGGTTTAGGTTGAAGGTGAGTGTTAGGGCTAGTGTGTGGGTGAGTGTTAGGGGGAATATTAGGGTTAGGTTTAGGGTGATGGTGAGGGTGAGGGTTACGGTTGGGTTAGGTTGAGAGTTAGGGTGAGGGTTAGGGTGAGGGTGAGGGTTAAGGTTACGGTTAGGTTGAGGGTAAGGGTGAGGTTCAGTGTTAGGATTAGGGTTAGGGTTAGGGTTAGGCAAAGGGTGAGTCTGAGGGTTAGCGTTAATGTGATGTTTAGGGTTAGGGTGAGGTTTAGGTTTAGGTTTAGGTTTAGGATGAGGATTAGGCTGAGGGCTGGGGTTAGGGTTTGGGTTAAGCTGAGGGTTTGGGTTAGGGATAGGGTTATTGTTAGCGTTACGGTTAGGGTTAGGATGAGAGTGAGTGTGAGGGTGAGGGTTAGGGATAGGGTTATTTTTAGGGTTAGGCTTAGAGTGAGGGAGAGGGTTAGAGTTACGGTTAGGATGAGGGAGAGGGTTAGGCTTAGGATTAGGGTTAGGGTGAGGGCTAGGCTCAGGATGAAGGTTAGGGTTAGGTTTTGGGTGAGGGTTAAGTTTAGGTTGAGGGTGAGGGTTAGGCTAATAGTTACGGTTAGGGTGAGGGTTAGGGGTAGGTTTATTTTTAGGGTTAGTGTGAGGATTAAGGTTAGGGTAAGGGTTAGGTTTAGGGTTAGGATGAGGGTTAAGCTGATGGGTAGGGTTAGGGTTAGGGTTAGGGTTAGAGTTAGTGTAAGAGTTAGGGTTAGGTTTAAGTTTAGGGTTAGGGTGAGGGTAAGGGTTAGGGTTAAGGTGAATTTGAGGTTTAGTTTTAGGGTGAGGATTAGGCTGACGGTTAGGGTTAGGGTGAGGGTTAAGGTTAGAGTTAGGGTTAGGGTTAGGGTGAGGTTGAGGGTGACAGTGAGGTTTAGTGTTAGGTTTAGAGTTAGGGTTATTGTTAGGGTTAGGGTTAGGGTGAAGGTGAGGGTTATTGTAAGGTTTAGGTTTAGGTTTAGGGTGAGGGTGAGGGCGAGGGTTATGGTTAGGGTTAGGGTGAGGGTGAGGGAGAGGGGTAGGTTTAAGATTAGGTTTAGGGTTTGGGTTAGTCTTAGGGTGAGGGTGATGTTGAGGGTGAGGTTTAGGATGAGGTTGAGGATTAGGGTGAGCTTTAGGTTTATTGTGAAGTTTAGGGCTAGTGTTAGGGTTAGGGTAAGGTTTAGTGTTAGGGTTAGGGTGAGAGTGAGGGTTAGGTTTAGTGTGAGTTTTAGGGTTAGGGTTAGGGTTATTGTTAGGTTTATGGTTAGGGATAGGGTAATGGTGAGGGTGACGGTTAGGGTTGGGTTTAGCATTAGGTTTAGTATGAGGGTGAGGGAGAGGGCTAGGTTTAGGATTAGGGATAGGTTTAGGGTTAGGCTTAGGGTGAGGATGATGGTGAGGGTGAGGCTTAGGGTGAGGGTTAGGGTTAGGGTTAGGGTGAGGGTTAGGGTTAGGGAGATATTTAGGGTGAGGTTGAGGTTTAGGGTGAGGGTGAGGGTTAGGGTGAGTGTAAAGGTTACAGTGTGTGTGAGGGTTAGGATGAGGGTGAGGTTTAGGGTTAGGGTTATCATTAGGGTGTGGGTTAGGGTTAGGGTTAGGGTTAGGATTAGGGTGAGTGTGAGGGTGAGGGTTAGGTTTAGGGTGAGGGTGAGGTTTAGGGTAAGGGTTAGGGTGAGGGTAAGGGTTAGCATGAGGGTGAGGGAGAGGTTTAGGTTTGCGATTAGAGTTAGGTTTAGGATTAGGCTTAGGGTGAGGGTGAGGGTGAGGCTTAGGGTGAAGGTTAGGGTTAGGGTTAGGTTGAGGGTTAGTGTTAGGATGATATTTAGGGTGTGGGTGGGGGTTAGGGTGAGGGTGAGGGATAGGGTGAGTGTGAGGGCTAGTCTGTGGGTGAGGGTTAGGCTGATGGTGAGAGTTAGGGTGAGGGCGAGTGTTAGGGTTTGGTTTAGCATTAGGGTGAGGGTTATGGTTAGGGTTAGGGTGAGCGTGATGGTTAGTTTGAGGGTTAAGCTGAGGGTTAGGGTTAGGGTTAGGGTGAGGGTATGTGTTAGGATGAGGGTTAGGGTGAGGGTTACGTTTAGGGTGAGGTTTAGGGATAGGGTTATGGTTAGGGTTAGGGTGAGGTTGAGGGTAAGGTTCAGGGTTAGGATTAGGGTTAGGGTTAGGGTTAGGGTGAGATTGAGGGTGAGGGTGAGAGTGAGTGAGGGTAAGGCTTAGGTTTATGTTGAGGGTTAGGGTGAGGTTTATGTTTAGATTTAGAATGAGGATTAGGCTGAGGGGTGGGGTTAGGATTAGGGTTACTGTGAGGTTTGAGTTAGGGATATGTTTATTGTTAGCGTTACCGTTAAGGTTAGAGTGAGGATGAGGGTGACAGTGAGGGTTAGGTTTAGGGTGAGGGATAGGGTTATTGCTAGGGTTAGGGTTAGGGTTAGGGTAAGGGTGAGGGTTACGGTTTGGGTTAGTGTTAGAGTTGGCTTGAGGGTGAGTAAGAGTGTTAACTTTAGGATTAGGGTTAGGTTTAGGGTTAGGCTTTGGGTGAGGTTGATGTTGAGGTTGAGACATAGGGTGAGGTTTAGGGTTAGGATTAGGGTGAGGGTTAGTGTTAGGGTGATATTTAGGGTGTGGGTGAGGATTAGGGTGAGGGTGAGGTTTAGGGTGAGTGTGAGGGTTAGGGTGTTGGTGAGGGTTAGGATGAAGGTGAGGGTGAGGGTTAGGTGTAGGGTTAGCATTAGGGTGAGTGTTAGGGTTAGGGTTAGAATGAGGGTGAGTGTGAGTGTGAGGGTTTGGATTAGGTTTCCTGTGAGTGTTAGGTGAGAGTTAGGCTTATTGTTAGGGTTAGGGTGAGGGATAATGTTAGGGTTAGAGAGAGGGTTAGGGTTAGAGTTAGTGTTGGAGTGAGGGTGAGGTTTAGGGTGAGGGTGAGGGTTAGGGTGAGGTTTAGGGTTAGGTTTAGTGTGAGGTTTAGGGTTAGGGTTAGGGTTAAGGTGAGGGTTATGGTTAGGGTGAGGTTTAGGGTGAGGGTGAGGTTCAGGTAGAGGATTAGTGTTAGGGTGAGTGTTAGTGTGAGGGTTATGGTTAGGGTTAGGATGAGGATATGTTGTAGGGTGAGGGTTAGGTTTAGGGTTAGGGTTAGGGTGAGGGTGAGTGTGAGGGTTAGGGTTAGGGTTAGGGTGAGGATGAGGGTGAGGTTCAGGGTTAGGATTAGGGTTAAGGTTAGGGTTAGGCTGAGGGTGAGGGTGAGGGTGAGGTTAAGGGTAAGTGTTAGGTTGATGTTTAGGGTTAGGGTGAGTTTTAGGTTTAGGTTTAGGTTTAGAATGAAGATTAGGATGAGGGGTGGTTTATGGTTAGGGTTAGGGTGAGGGTTAGGTTTAGGGTTATTGTTAGGATTACGGTTAGGTTTAGGGTGAGGTGAGGGTCAGGGTGAGGGTTAGGTTTATGGTTAGGGATAGGGTTATTGTTAGGGTTAGTGTGAGGGTGAGGGTTAGGTTTAGGGTTAGGGTTAGGGTTATTGTTAGAATAAGGGTTAGGGTTAGGTTGAGGGTTAGGTTTAGTGTGAGGGTTAGGTTTAGGGTTAGGGGTAGGGTGAGGGTAAAGTTTAGGTTGAGGGTTAGGTTGAGGGTTAGGTTTAAGGGTTAGGATTAGGGTGAGGATTAGGGTGAGGGTGAGAGTTAGGGTGAGGTTAGGATTAGGGTGAGGGTTAGGGTGAGGGTGAGGCTTAGGGTTAGGTTTGGGGTTAGGGTGATGGTTAATGTGAGGGTTAGGGTTAGAGTTAATGTGAGGATTAGTGTGAGGATGAGGGTTAGGGTGAGGGTTAATTTTAGGGTGATTGTTAGGGTGAGGGGGAGGGTTAGGTTTCGGGTAAGGATGAAGATTAGGGTGAAGGGTAGGATTATGTTTAGGGTTAGGGTTAGGGTGAGGTTGAGAGTGAGGTTTAGGGTTAGTATTAGGGTTAGAGCTAGGGTTAGGCTGAGGGTGAGTATGAGGTTGAGGGTTAGGGTTAAGATTAGGGTTAGGATGAGGGTGAGGGTTAGAATGAGTGTTAGTGTGAGGGTGAGGGATATGGTGATGATGAGGGATTGGAGAGGGTGAGTGTTAGAGTCTGGGTGAGGGTTAGGGTGACGGTGAGGGTAGGGTGACGGTGAGTGTTAGGGTGCCAGTGAGTGTTAGGGAGATTGTGAGTGTTAGGGTTAGGGTTCGTGTTTAGGTGAGCGTTAGGTTTAGGGTTAGGGTTAGGGTGAGGGTGAGGGAGATGGATAGGTTTATGATTAGAGTGAGGGTTAGGGTTAGTGTGAGGGTTAGGGTTAGGTTTAGGTTTAGGGTGAGGGTAAGTGTTAGGGTAAGGGCTAGGCTGAGGGTGAGGGTTAGGGTTAGGTTTAGAGTAAGGATGAGGGTTCGTATGAGGGTTAGGTTACCGTTAGGGTTAGGGTTAGCGTTAAGTTTAGTGTTAGGTTGAGGGTGAGATTTAGGGTTAGGTTGAGGGTTAGGGTTAGGGTTAGGGTTAGGATGAGGGTGAGGGTGAGGGTGAGGGTTAGGGTTAGGTTTAGGATGAGGGTAAGGGTGAGGGCTAAGGTGAGGGTGAGGGTTATGTTTAGGGTTAGGGGTGGGTAGGCTTAGTGTGAGGATTAATATTAGGGTTAGCTTTAGGGTGAGGGTAAGGTTTAGAGTTAGGGTTAGTGTGAGGGTTGGGGTTAGTCTGAGCGTAAGAGTTAGGATGAGGGTAAGCGTTTGGGTGAGGGTTTGGGTGAGCGTTAGTGTGAGGGGTAGGGTTAGTGTTAGGGTGAGGGTTAAAGTTGGTGTGAGGGTAAGTTTAGGTTTAGGGTTAGGGTCAGGGTAAGGGATACGGTTAGGGTTAGTGTGAAGGATAGGGTTAGTGTTAGGTTTAGGGTTAGGGTTAGGGTGAGGGTAAGGGATAGGGTGCGTGTTAGGGTGAGGGTGATGGTTAGGGTTATGTTTAGGGTTAGGGTGAGTGTTAGGGTGAGGGTGAGGGTTAGTGTTAGATTTTGTGTTATTGTGTGGTTTAGGGTGAGGATTAGGGTTTGGGTAAGAATTACGGTTAGGGTGAGAGTAAGGGTTAGAGGTAGGGTTAGGGTGAGGGTGAGGGTGAGGGCTTGGTTTACGGTTAGGTTTAGGGTGAGGGTATGTGTGAGGGTTAGGGTTAGGATTAGGGTTAGGGTTGGGGTTAGGCTGAGGGTGAGGGTAAGGGTGAGGTTGAGGGTTAGAGATAGGGTTAGGGTTAGTGTGAGGGCTAGGATGAACGTGAGGGTTTTCATGAAGGTGAGGGTAAGGGTTAGGGTAAGTTTTAGGGTTAGGGTTAGGGTTAGGATTAAGGTGAGGGTGAGGGTTAGGGTGAAGTTTAGGGTTAGGGTGAGTGTCAGGGTTAGGGTTAGGATGAGTTTATGGTTAGGTTGATGTTTAGGGTGAGGGTGAGTGTTTGAGTGTGGTTGAGTGTGAGCTTTAGGGTGAGGGTTAGGGTGACGTTGGGGTTTATGGTGAGGGTGAGGTTTAGGGTTTAGGGTTAGGGTGAGGTTGAAGGTGATGGTTAGTGTTAGGATTAGGGTTAGGGTTAGGGATAGGCTGAGTGTGAGGGTGAGGGTTAGGGTGAGGGTTAGGGTGAGGGTGAGGTTTAAGCTTAGGCTGAGGGTTATGGTGGGGGTTAGGGTTAGGTTTAGGGTTAGGGTGAGGGTGAGTGTTAGGGCTAGGGTGTGGGTTAGGGTTAGGGTGAATATTAGGGTTAAGATTAGGGTGATGGTTAGGGTGAGGGTGAGCATGATGATTAGGGTTGGGTTAGCGTGAGAGTTAGGGTGAGGGTTAGGGTGAGGGTGAGGTCTAGGGTTAGGGTTAGGTTGAGGGTGAGTGTGAGTTTCAGGGTTAGGCTGAGGGTGAGGCTGAGGCTGAGGCTGAGGGTTAGTGTTAGGTTGATGTTCAGGATTAGGGTGAGGTTTAGGTTTAGGTTTAGTATGAGGATTAGGCTGAGGGGTGGGGTTAGTGTTTGGGTTAGGATGAGGTTTTGGGTTAGGGCTAGGTTTATTGTTAGGGTTAGGGTTAGGGTTAGGGTTAGGGTATGGGTGAGGGTGACAGTGAGGGTTAGGTTTAGGGTTAGGGATAGGGTTATTTTTAAGGTTAGGTTAGATTTAAAGTGAGGGTGAGGGTTAGGTTTAGGGTTAGGGTTACGGTGAGGGTCAGGGTTAGGCTTAGGATTAGGGTTAGGGCGAGGGCTAGGCTAAGGATGAAGGTTAGAGTTAGGTTTTGGGTGAGGTTTAGGTTTAGGGTGAGGGCGAGGGTTAGGCTGACAGTTAGGGTTAGGGTGAGGGTTAGGGGTAGGGTTAGGATTAGGGTTAGTGCGAGGATGAAAGTTAGGGTTATGGTAAGGGTGAGGTTTAGGGTTAGCATGAGGGTTAGGCTGAAGGGTAGGGTTAGGGTTAGGGTTAAGTTTAGGGTTAGTTTGAGGATTACGTTTGGGATTAATTTATTGTTAGGGTGAGGTTTAGGGTGAGGGTAAGGGTTAGGATGAGGGTTAGGGTGAGGGTTAGGTTTAGCGTTAAGGTGATGTTGCGGGTTAGGTTTATTGTGGGGATTAGGCTGATGGTTATGTTTAGGGTGAGGGTTAAGTTTAGAGTTAGGGTTAGGGTTAGGGTGAGGTTTAGGGTAAGGGTGAGTTTTAGGGTTAGGGTTAGGGTTAGGGTTAGGGTTATTGTTAGGGTTAGGGTGAGGTTGAGGGTTATTGTAAGGGTTAGCTTTAGGGTTAGGGTGAGTGTGAGGGTGAGGGTTATGGTTAGGGTTAAGGTGAGGGTTAGGGTGAGGGAGAGGGCGAGGGTTAGGTTTAAGATTAAGTTTAGGGTATGGGTAAGGCTTAGGGTGAGGGTGATGTTGAGGGTGAGGTTTATGGTGAGGTTTAGGTTTAGGATTAGGGTGAGGGTTAAGTTTAATGTGATGTGTAGGGTGAGGTTGAGGGTTAGGGTGAGGTTTAGGTTTAGTGTGAAGTTTAGGGTTAGGGTTAGGGTTATTGTTAGGGTTAGGGTTAGGGTGAGAGTGAGGTTAGGTTTAGTGTGAGTTTTAGGGTTAGGGTTAAGGTTAGGGTTATTGTTAGGGTTAGGGTTAGGGATAGGATAGGGGTGAGGGTGACGGTTAGGGTTGGGTTTAGCATTAGGTTTAGCATGAGGGTGAGGGAGAGGGCAAGTTTTATGATTAGGGATAGGGATAGGTTTCAGGTTAGGCTTATGTTGAGGGTGATGGTGAGGGTGAGGCTTAGGGTGAGGGTTAGGGTTAGGGTTAGGGTGAGGGTTAGTGTTAGGGTGATATTTAGGGTGAGGGTGAGGTTTAGGGTGAGGGTGAGGGTTAGGGTGAGGGTAAAGGTTAAGGTGTGTGTGAGGGTTAGTGTGACTGTGAGGGTTAGAATGAGGGTGAGGTTTTCGGTTAGGGTTAGCATTAGGGTTAGGGTTAGGGTTAGGGTTAGGATTAGGGTGAGGGTTAGGGTGAAGATTAGGGTTAGGGTGAGGGTGAGGGTTGGGGTGAGGGTTAGGGTTAGTGTAAGGGTTAGGGTTAGCATGAGGGTCAGGGAGAGGGTTAGGTGTTAGGTTAAGGATTATCCTTAGGGTGAGGGTGAGGGTGAGGGTGAGGCTTAGGGTGAAAGGGTTAGGGTTAGGTTGAGGGTTAGGGTTAGGTTGAGGGTTAGGGTTAGGATGATATTTAGCGTGTGGGTGAGGGATAGGGTGAGTGTGAGTGTTAGGATGTGTGTGAGCATTGGGCTGATGGTGAGGGTTAGGATGAGGGTGAGGGTTAGGGTTAGGTTTAGCATTAGGGTGATGGTTATGGTTAGGGTTAGGGTGAGGGTGAGGGTTACGTTGAGGGTTAGGGATAGGTTTAGGGTTAGGGTTAGGGTAAGGGCGAGGGTGAGGGTAATGTTAGGGTTATGTTGAGGGTGAGGTTGAGGTTCAGGTTTAGGATTAGGGTTAGGGTTAGGGTTAGGATGAGGGTGAGGATGAGGGTTAGGGTTAGGGTTACGTTTAGGGTTAGGGTGAGGTTTAGGATTAGGTTTAGGTTTACAATGAAGATTAGGCTGAGTGGTGGGGTTAGGGTTAGGGTTAGGGTGAGGGTTTGGTTAGGGACACGTTTATTGCTAGGGTTAGGGTTAGGGTTAGGGTGAGGATGAGGGTGACGGTGAGGGTTAGTTTTAGGGTTAGGGATAGGTTTATTGTTAGGGATAGGGTTAGGGTTAGGGTGAGGGTGAAGGTTAGGTTAGGGTTAGTGTTAGTGTTAGGGTTAGGGTTAGGTTGAGGCTTAGGTTTAGTTTGAGGGTTAGGTATAGGGTAAGGGTGAGGTTGATGGTGAGAGAGAGGATTAGAGTGAGGATTAGGGTTAGGATTAGTGTAAGGGTTAGGGTTAGAGTGATGTATAAGGTGAGAGTGAGCGTTAGGGTGATGTTGAGGGTTAGGGTGAGGGTTAGGGTGGGAGTTAGGGTTAGGGTTATTCTGAGGGTTAAGTTTAGTGTGAGGGTTAGAGTTAGGGTTATGATTAGGCTTAGGGTTCAGGTAAGGTTTAGGGTGAGGGTTAGGGTGAGAGTGAGGGTTAGGTTTCGTGTGAGTGTTCTGGTGAGTGTTAGTTTGAGGGTTAAGTTTATTGTTAGGGTTAGGGTGAGGATGAGGGTTAAGGTTAGGGTTAGGGAGAGGGTTAGGGTTAGGGTTAGGGTTAGGGTGAGGATGAGGGTTAGGGTTAGAGTTACGGTTATTGTTAGGGTTAGGGTTAGGATTAGCATAAGGGTGATGGTTAGGGTTTGGGTTAGTGTTACGGTTAGCTTGAGGGTAAGAGTGTTCGGTTTGGGATTAGGGTTAGGTTTATGGTAAGGCTTAGGGTGAGGGTGATGTTGAGAGTGAGGCTTAAGTGAGGGTTAGGGTTAGGATTAATGTGAGGGTTAGGGTTAGGGTTATATTTGGTGTGTTGCTGAGGATTAGGGTTAAGATGAGGGTTAGGGTGAGTGTAAGGGTTAGGGTGTGGGTGATTGTTAGGGTGACGATAAGGGTGAGGGTTAGGTTTAGAGTTAACATTAGGGTTATGTTTTGGGTTAGGGTGAGGGTGAGGGTTAGGGTGAGGGTTAGGGTTAGGGTTAGTGTGAGAATTAGGGTTAGGGTTAGGGTTAGGTTGAGGCTATGGGTTAGGGTGAGGTTTAGGTTGAGAGTGAGGTTTAAGGAGAGGATTAGTGTTAGGGTGAGAGTTAGGGTCGGGTAATGGTTAGGGTTAGGGTGAGCGTATGTGTTAGGGTTAGTGTTAGGGTGAGGGTTAGGGTTAGGGTGAGGTTTGGGATAGGGTGAGGGTTTAATTGAGGGTTAGGGTGAAGTTCAGGGTTAGGATTAGGGTTAGGGTTAGGCTTAGGCTGATGGCGAGGGTGAGTGTGAAGGTAAGGGTTAGGGTTAGGGTGATGTTTAGGGTTAGGGTGAAGGTTAGTTTTAGGTTTAGGTTTAGGATGAAGATTATTCTGATTGGTGGGTTGAGGGTTAGGTTTAGGGTTAGGGTTAGGGTTAGGGTTAGGGTTATTGTTAGGGTTAGGTGAGGGTGAGGGTTAGGGTTAGGGTTATTGTTAGCATTAGGGTTAGGGTTAGGGTGAGGGTTAGGTTTAGTGTGGGCGTTAGGTTTAGGGTTAGGGTTATGATGAGGGTAAGGGTTAGGGTGAGGGTTAGGGAAAGGGTGAGGGTTATGGTTAGCATTAGGTTTAGGGTTAGGGTTAGGGTGAGGGTTGGGTTTAGTGTGAGTGTTATGTTTAGGGTTAGGGATAGGGTGAGGGTAAGGGTTAGCGTGATGTTTAGGGTTAGGGTGTGGTTTACTTTTAGGTTTAGGTTTAGGATAAAGATTATTCTGAGGGGTGGGTTTAGGGTTCGGGTTAAGGTGAGTGTTTGGGTTAGGGTTAGGGTCATTGTTAGGGTTAGAGTTAGGGTTAGGATGAGGGTGAGGGTTAGGTTTAGGGTTAGGGTTAGGTTTATTGTTAGCACTAGAGTTAGGGTTAGGGTGAGGGTTAGGTTTAGTGTGAGGGGTAGTTTTAGGGTTAGGGTCAGGGTGAGGGTAAGGGTTAGGGTGAGGGTTAGGGGAAGGGTGAGGCTTAGGGTTAGCATTAGGGTTAGGGTTAGGTTACGGTGAGGGTTAGGTTTAGTGTGAGTGTTATGTTTAGGGATAGGATGAGGGTAAGGGTTATGGTGAGGGTTAGGGTTAGGGTGAGGGTTAGGGTTAACATTAGGCTTAGGGTTAGTGTGAGTGTTAGGGTTACGTTTAGGGTTAGGGTGAGGTTGAGGGAGAGGGTTAGTTTTAAGATTAGGTTTTGGGATAGGGTTAGGCTTAGGGTGAGGGTGATGGTTAGGGAGAGGGTTAGGGTGAGTGTTAGTGTTAGGATTAGGGTGAGGGTTAGGGTTAGGTTGATATTTAGCATGAGGGTGAGGGCTAGAGAGAGGGTTAGGGTTAGTGTGAGGGTTAATGCTGACAGGGTTAGGGTTATTTTGAGGGTTAGATTTAGTGTGAGGGTTAGGGTTAGGGTTAGGATTAGGCTTAGGGTTAGGGTAAGGTGTAGTATGAGCTTTAGGGTGAGAGTGAGGGTTCATTTTAGTGTGAGTGTTAGGTTGAGTGTTAGGGTGAGTGTTAGGTTTACTGTTAGTGTTAGGTTGAAGGTGAGGGTTAGGGTTAGGATTAGTGTGAGGTTTCGGTGAGGGTTAGGGTTAGGGTGAGGGTGAGGATTAGGGTTACTGTTAGTGTTAGGGTTAGGGTTATTGTTTGGGATAGGGTTAGGGTTAGGGTTAGGGTGAGCATGAGGGTTAGGGGTAGGTTTAGCGTTAGGGTTAGCATGAGGTTGAGGGAGAGATTAGGCTTAGGGTTAGGGTTAGGGTTAGGGTTAGGTTTAGGGTTAGGGTTAGGGTGATATTGAGGGTGAGGATGAGGTTTAGGGTGAGTGTGAAGGTGAGGGTGAGTGTGAGGTTAGGTTGTGGGTGAGGGTTTGGGTGACGGTGAGGTTTAGGGTGAGGGTGATTGTTAGGGTTAGCATTAGCGTGAGGGTTAGGGTTCAGGTTAGGGTGAGGGTGAGGGTTAGACTGAGGGTTAGATTCAGCATTAGGTTTAGTGTGAGGATTAGGGTTAGGGTTAGGGTGAGGGTAAGGTTTAGGGTTAGGGTTAGGGTTAGGGTAAGGTTTAGGGTGAGGCTTAGCTTGAGAGTGAGGGTTAGCTTTAGTGTTAGGGTTAGGGTGAGAGTGAGGGTTAGGGTTAGGGTTAGGGTGAGGGTTAGGGTTAGTGTTAGGGTTATTGTTAGTGTTAGGTTTAGGGTTAGCATGAGGGTGAGGGTTAGGGTTAGGGTTAGGTTTAGGGTGAGGGTGAGGGTGAGTAAGAGGGTTAGGTTTAGGATTAGGTTTAGGTTTAGGATTAGGCTTAGCGTGAGGGTAAGTGTTAGGTTTAGGGTTAGGGTAAGGTTTAGGGTGAGAGTTAGGTTGAGAGTGAGGGTTAGCTTTAGTGTTAGGGTTAGGGTGAGGGTGAGGGTTAGTGTTAGGGTTAGGGTGAGGGTTAGGGTTAGGTTTAGGGTTAGGGTGAGGGTGAGGGTTAGGGTTAGGGTGAGGGTTATTGTTAGGTTTAGGGTTAGCATGTGGGTGAGGGTTAGGGTTAGGGTTAGGTTTAGGGTGAGGGTGAGGGTGAGTAAGAGTGTAAGGTTTAGGATTAGGTTTAGGTTTAGGATTAAACGTAGGGTGAGGGTGATTGTGAGGGTGAGGCTTAGGGTGAGGGTTAGGGTTAGAGTCAGGGTTAGGGTGAGGGTGAGGGTTAATGTTAGGGTTAGGGTTATTGTTAGGGTTAGGGTTAGCATGAGGGTGAGGGTGAGGCTTAGGGTTAGGGTTAGGGTTAGGGTTAGGATGACGGTTAGACTTAGGGTGATATTTAGGGTGAGGTTTAGGGTTAGGGTGAGTTTGAGGTTTAGGGTGATTGTGAGGTTAGGGTGCGGGTGAGGGTTTGGATGACGGTGAGGGTTAGGGTGAGGATGATTGTTAGGGTTAGCATTAGCGTGAGGGTTAGGGTTAGGGTGAGGGTGAGGGTTAGAGTTAGGGTTAGGTATAGTGTGAGGATTAGGGTTAGGGTTAGGGTTAGGGTGAGGGTAAAGGGTTAGGGTTAGGGTAATGTTTAGTGTGAGGGTTAGGTTGAGAGTGAGGGTTAGCTTTAGTGTTAGGATTAGGGTGAGGGTGTGGGTTTAGGTTAGGGTTAGGGTGAGGGTTAGGGTTAGGGTTAGGGTTAAGGTGAGGGTGAGGTTGAGGGTTACAGTTAGTGTTATTGTAAGGGTTAGGGTTAGGGTTAGCATGAGGGTGAGGGTTAGGGTTAGGGTTAGGTTTAGGGAGAGGATGAGGGTGAGTAAGAGGGTTAGGTTTAGTATTAGGTTTAGGTTTAGTATTAGGCTTAGGGTGAGGGTAAGTGTTAGGGTTAGGGTTAGGGTAAGGTTTAGGGTAAGGGTTAGGATGAGAGTGAGGGTTAGCTTTAGTGTTAGCGTTAGGGTGAGGGTGAGGGTTAGGGTTAGGGTTAGGGTGAGGGTTATGGTTAGGTTTAGGGTTAGGGTGAGGGTGAGGGTGAGCGTTAGTGTTATGGTTAGGGTTATTGTTTGGGTTAGGGTTGGCATGCGGGTGAAGGTTAGGTTTAGGGTTAGGTTTAGGGGGAAGGTGAGGGTGAATAAGAGGGTTAGGTTTAGTATTAGGTTTAGGTTTAAGATTAGGCTTAGGGTGAGGGTGATTTTGAGGGTGAGGCTTAGGGTGAGGTTTAGGGTTAAGGTTAGGGTGAGGGTTAGGGTTAGGGTGATATTTAGTGTGTGAGTGAGGATTAGGGTGAGGGTGAGTGTTAAGGTGAGTGTGAGGGTTTGGGTGTGGGTGAGGGTTAGGGTGAAGGTGAGGGTTAGGGTGAGGGTTAGTGTTAGGGTTATGGTTAGCATTAGGGTGAGCGTTATCGTTAGGGTTAGGGTAGGGGTGAGTTTTAGGGTGAGGGTTAGGGTTAGGGTTAGGGATAGTGTGAGGATTAGGGTTAGGGTTAGGGTTAGGGTGAGGGTAAGGTTTAGGGTGAGGTTTAGGGTGAGGGTGACGTTTAGGGAGAGGGTTAGGGTGAGGGTGAGGGTTAGGTTTAGGGTGAGGGTTAGGGATAGGCTTAGTTTTAGGGTGAGGGTGAGGGTGATGGTTAAGGTTAGGTTTAGGTTGAGGGTAAGGATGAGGTTCAGGGTTTGGATTAGGGTTAGGGTTAGGGATAGGGTGAGGGTTAGGGTGAGGGTGACGGTTAGGCTTAGGGTTAGGGTGATGTTTAGGGTTAGGTTGAGTTTTAGGTTTAGGTGTAGGTTTAGGATGAAGATTAGGCTGAGGGGTGGGGTTAGGTTTAGGGTTAGGGTGAGGGTTAGCTTTAGGGTTAGGGTTATTGTTAATGTGAGGGATAGGGTTAGGTTTAGGGTAAAGGTGAGGGTGAGGTTGAGGGTAAGGTTTATGGTTAGGGTTAGGGGTATTGTTAGGGATAGGGTTATGGTTAGGTTGAGGGTGACGGTTAGGTTTAGCGTGAGGGTTAGGGTTCGGGTTAGGGTGCGGGTTAGGGTTAGGGTGAGGGTAAGGTTTAGTGTGAGGGTTATGTTTAGGGTTAGGGTGAGGGTGAGGGTAAGGCTTAGGGTGAGGTTTAGGGTTAAGGTGAATATTAGGGTGAGGGTTAGTGTGAGGTTAAGGATTAGGGTAACGGTTAGGGTATGGTTTAGGTTGAGGCTTAGGTTGAGAGCGATGATTAGATTTAGAGTGAGTGTTAGCATGAGGGTGAGGATTATGGTTAGGTTTAGTGTTAGGGTTAGCGGGAGGGTGAGTATAAGTTTTAGGTTAAGGATTAGGGTTAGGTTTAAGTTTAGGCTTAGGGTGAGGTTGATGGTGAGGCTGAAGCTTAGGGTGAGGTTTTGTGTTAGGGTAAGGGTGAGGGTTAGGGTTAGGGTGATATTTAGGATGTGGGTGAGGATTAGGGTGAGGGTAAGGGTTAGGGTTACGTTGAGGGTGAGGGTTAGGGTTAGGGTTAGCATTAGGGTGAGGGTTATGTTTAGGGTTAGGGGGAGGGAAAGAGTTAGGTTGAGGGTTAAAGTTAGGTTTCGGTTTAAGGTTAGAGTTAGTGTGAGGAATAGGGTTACTGTTAGGGTTAGGGTTTGGGTGAGGGTAAGGGTTAGAGTGAGGATTAGTGTGAGGGTGAGGTTTAGGGAGAGGGTTAGGGTTAGGGTGAGTGTTAGGGTGAGGGTTATGGTTAGGGTGGGGTGAGGGTATGTGTTAGGCTGAGGGTGAGGGTGAGGGTTAACTTTAGGGTGAGGGTTAGGGATAGGGTTAGGGTTAGATTGAGTTTGAGGGTGAGGGTTAGGTTTAGCTTTAGGTTGAGGGTGAAGTTGAGGTTCAAGGTTAGGATTAGGATTAGGGTTAGGGTTAAGCTGAGGGTGAGGGGAGAGGGTGAGGGTTAATTTTAGGGTGATGTTTATGGTTAGGGGGAGTCTTAGGTTTAGGTTTAGGTTTAGGATGAAGATTAGTCTGAGGGGTGGGGTTAGGGTTAGGGTTAGGGTGAGGGTTAGGGTTAGGGTTAGGGTTATTGTTAGGGTTAGGGTTAGGGTTACAGTTAGGTTGAGGTTGAGGGATAGGGTTAGGTTTATTGTTATGGATAGGGTTTTTGTTAGGGTTAGGTGAGGGTGAGGGTTAGGTTTGGGTTCAGGATTAGGGTTATTGGTAGCTTTAGGTTTAGGGTTAGGGTGAGGGTTAGAATTAGTGTGAGGGTTAGGTTTAGAGTTAGGGTTAGGATGAGGGTAAGGGTTAGGATGAGGGTTAGGGTAAGGGTGAGGGTTAGGGTTAGCATTAGGGTTAGGGTTAGGGTTAGGTTGAGAGTTAGGGTTAGGGTTAGGGTGAGGATAAGCGCTAGGGTGAGGGTTAGGGTTAGGGTGAGATTTAGGTTTAGTGTGAGAGTTATGTTTAGGGTTAGTGTTAGGGTGAGGGTAAGGGTTAGGGGGAGGGGGAGGGTTAGGGTGAGATTTAGGGTGAGGGTAGGGGTTAGAGTGAGGGTTAGTGTGAGAATTAGGTTTAGGGTTAGAGTTAGGGTGATGGTTAGGGTTAGGTTTAGGGTGAGGTTAAGGATTATAGTGAGGGTTAGGTGAGGATGAATGTTAGGGTTAGCATTAGCATTAGGGTGAAGGTGAGGATTAGGCTTAGGATTAGCGTTAGAGGGAGGGCTAGGCTCAGTATGAGGGTTAGGGTTAGGGTTAGGGTTAGGGTTTGGGTGAGGTTGAGGATGAGGTTGAGGATTAGGTTTAGGGTTAGGGTGTTGTTTCGGGTTAGGGTTAGGGTTAGGTTTAGGGTGAGGGTGAGGGTGAGGATGAGGGTGAGGGTTAGTGTTAGGGTTAGGATTAGGATTATTGTTAGGTTTAGGGTTAGGGTGAGGGTGAGGGTTATGGTTAGCGTTAGGGTTATGGTGAGGGGGAAGGGGAGGGTTAGGTTTAGGGTTAGGGTTAGTGTGAGGATGAGGGAGAGGTTTAGGTTTAGGAATAGATTTAAGATTAGGGTTAAGCTTAGGGTGAGATTAATGGAGAGGGCAAGGTTCAAGATGAGGGTTAGCGTTAGGGTAAGGGTAAGGGTTAGGGTTTGGGTGAGGGTTAGTGTGAGGATCAGGGTGAGAGTCAGGGTGAGGGTGAAGTTTAGGGTTAGTGTGAGGGTTAGGGTGACAGTGAGGGTAAGTGTTAGGGTGAGGGTTATGGTGAGGCTGAGGGTTCGGGTTATTGTTAGGGTTATGATGAGGGTTAGGGTGAGGGTTAGGTTTAGACTTAGGGTTATGGTGGGGGTTAGGGTGAGGGTTGGGGTTAGGGTTAAGTTTACGGTGAGGGTTATGGTTAGGCTGAGGGTGAGGGTTATTGTTAGGGTTAGGGTGAGGGTTAGGGTGAGGGTGAGGGTTAGGCTTAGGGCTAGTGTTAGGCTTAGGTTTAGGGTTAGTGTGAGGTCTGGGGTGAGGGTTAGGTTTGTGGTTCGAGTTAGGTTGAGGGTTTGGGTTAGAGTGAGGGTTCGGGTGAAGGGTAGGTTTAGGGTTAGGGTGAGTGTTAGGTTTAGTTTGAGGGTTAGGGTTAGGGTTAGGGTAAGCTTTAGGTTGAGGGTTAGGGTGAGAGAGAGGGTTACGTTTAGCGTGAGTATTAAGGTGAGTGTTAAGGTAAGAATTAGGGTTAGGATTAGGGTGAGGGAGAGGTTAGGGTTAGGGTTCCGGTGAGGGTGAGGGTGAGTTTTAGGGTTATGGTTAGAGGTTGGCTACGGTCAGGGTGAGGGAGAGGGTTAGGTTCATGTTTAGGGTTAGGTTTAGGGTTAGGCTTAGGGTGAGGATTAGGGTTAGGGTTAGGAGGAGGGTTATTATTAGAGTTAGGGTTAGGTTTAGGGTGAGTCTGAGGGTTGGGATTAGGTTGAGAGTGAGGGTTAGGGTTAGGGTTAGCATTAGGTTTAATGTGAGGGTGAGGGAGAGGGTTAGGTTTCGGATTAGGTTTAGGTTTAGTGTTAGGCTTAGGGTGAGAGTGATGGTGAGGGTGAGGCTTAGGGCGAGTGTTAGGGTTAGGTTTAGGGTGAGGGTTAGTGTTAGGGTGATATTTAGGGTGAGGGTGAGGGTTAAGGTGAAGGTGAGGTTTGGGGTGAGTGTGAGGGTTAGGGTGTGGGTGAGAGTTAGGGTGAGGGTTAGGGTTAGGGTTAGTTTGAGGGTAAGGGTTAGGGTGACCATGAGGGTTAGGCTTAGGGTTAGTGTGAGGATTAGGGTTAGCAATAGGGTTATGGTGAGAGTGAGGGTTAGGCTTAAGGTTAGAGTTAGGTTGAGGGCTAGGCTAAGGGTGAGGGTTAGGGTTAGGTTTAGGGTGAGTGTTAGTGTTAGGGTGAGTGTGGGGGTTAGGATGATGGTTAGGGTGAGGTTTAGGGTTAGGGTTAGTGTGAGGGTGAGAGTTAGGTTTAGGATGAGTTTAAGGTTTACAGTGAGGGTTAGGGTGATGGTGAAGTTTAGGGTTAATTTAGGGTTAGGGTGAGAGTGAGGTTTAGGCTTAAGGTTAGAGTTAGGTTTAGGGCTAGGCTGAATGTGACGGTTAGGGTTAGAGTGAGGGTGATGGTTAGGGTTAGTGGGAGTGTGAGGGTTAGGATTAGGGTTTGGGTGAGTGTTAGGGTTAGGGTTAGGGTGAGGATGAGGGTTAGGGTTAGGATTAGGGTGAGGGTGAGGATGATGGTGAGGGTTAGGGTTAGGGTTAGGGTTAGGGATATTGTTAGGGTTACGGATAGGGTGAGGTTGAGGTTTATTGTTAGGGTTAGTGTTAGGGTTAGGATGAGGGTGATGGAGAGTGTTAGGTTTAAGATTAGGTTTAGGGTTAAGGTTAGGCTTAGGTTGAGAGTGATGGTGAGGGTGAGGCTTAGGGCAAAGGTTAGGGTTAGGTTTAGGGTGAGGGTTAGTGTTAGGGTGATATTTAGGGTGTGGGTGAGGGTTAGGGTGAAGGTGAGAGTTAGGGCGAGTGTGAGGGTTAGGGTTTGGGTGAGAGTTAGGGTGAGGGTTAGGATTAGGGTTAGGTTGAGGGTAAGCGTTAGGGTGACCATGAGGGTTAGGGTTAGGGTTAGTGTGAGGATTAGGGTTAGCATTAGGGTTATGGTGAGAGTGAGGGTTAGGCTTAAGGTTAGAGTTAGGTTGAGGGCTAGGCTGAGGGTGAGGGTTAGGGTTAGGGTTAGGTTTAGGGTGAGTGTTAGTGTTAGGGTGAGTGTGGGGGTTAGGATGATGGTTAGGGTGAGGTTTAGGGTTAGGGTTAGTGTGAGGGTTAGAGTTAGGTTTAGGATGAGTTTAAGGTTTCCAGTGAGGGTTAGGGTGATGGTGAAGGTTAGGGTTACTTTAGCGTTAGTGTGAGAGTGAGGTTTAGGCTTAAGGTTAGAGTTAGGTTGAGGGCTAGGCTGAATGTGACGGTTAGGGTTAGAGTGAGGGTGATGGTTAGGGTTAGGGGGAGTGTGAGGGTTAGAGTTAGGGTTTGGGTGAGTGTTAGGGTTAGGGTCAGGTTGAGGATGAGGGTTAGGGTTAGGATTAGGGTGAGGGTGAGGATGATGGTGAGGGTTAGGGTTAGGGTTAGGGTTAGGGTTATTGTTAGGGTTACGGATAGGGTGAGGTTGAGGTTTATTGTTAGGGTTAGGGTTAGGGTTAGGATGAGGGTGATGGAAAGTGTTAGGTTTAAGATTAGGTTTAGGGTTAGGGTTAGGCTTAGGGTGAGTGTGATGGTGAGGGTGAGTGTTAGGGTGAGGGTTAGGCTTAGGATTAGGGTGAGGGTTAGGGTTAGGTTGATGTTTAGGGGGACGGTGAACATTAGGGTGAGGGATAGGGTTAGGGTAAGGGTTAGATTGAGGGTGAGGATTAGGGTTAGTGTGAGGTTAGGGTGTGGAAGAGAGTTAGGGTGACTCGAGGGTTAGGGTGAGGGTGAGGGTTATGGTTAGGGTTAGCATTAGGGTGAGGGTTAGGTTTAGGGTTTGAGTGAGGGAGAGTGTTAGGGTGAGTGTTATGGTTAAGGTTAGGCTTAGGGTTAGTGTTAGGATTAGGGTTAGGGTTAGTGTAAGTGTTAGGCTGAGGGCAAGGGTTAGGGTGAGTTTTAGGGTGAAGGTGAGGTTTAGGGACAGGGTTAGGTTTAAGGTGATTGTTAGGGTGAGGGTTAGGGTTAGGGTTATGGTTAGGGTATTTGTTAGGGTGAGGGTTAAGGTTAGGTTGAGGGATAGGTATAGGGTTAGGGTTAGTGTTAGGGTGAGGGTGAGGGTGTGGTTTCGGGTCAGTGTTTGGTTGATTGTGAGGGTGAGGTTCAGGCTTAGGATTAGGCTTAGGGTTAGGGTTAGGCTGAGGTTGAGAGTGAGGTTGAGGTGAGGGTTAGGGTTAGGGTAAGGGAGAGGGTGAAGTTGAGGTTTAGGGTTAGGATTAGGGTTAGGATTAGAGTGAGGATGGGGGTTAGGTTAGGGTTAGGTTGAGGTTTAATGTTAGTGTGAGGGTTGGGTGAGCGTGAGGGTAAGGGTTAGGGTGAGGGTGAGAGTTAGGGTTAGGGTTATGGTTAGGTTGAGGGTTAGTGTGAGGGTTAGGTATAGGGTTAATGTGAGGATTATGGTTAGGGTTAGGGTTAGGGTGAGGGGTAGGATTAGTGTGAGGGGTAGGGTGACAGTTAGGGTAAGGGTTAGGGTGAGGGTTATGGTGAGGCTGAGGGTAAGGGTTATTGTTAGTGTTAGGGTAGGGTTAGGGTTAGGTTTAGGGTTGTGATGGGGGTTAGGCTTATGGTTGGGTTTAGGGTTAGTGTTATGGCTAGGATGAGGATTAGAATTAGTGTGAGGGTTAGGGTGATGGTGAGGGTTAGGGTGAGGGTGAGGGTTAGGGTTATGGTGAGGGTTAGGTTTAGGATTAGGGTTAGGATGAGCACTAGGGTGAGGGTGAGGGTTAGTGTTAGGGTTAGGGTTAGGGTTTGGGTTAGGGTGAGGGTAAGGTTTAGGGTGAGGTTTGGGGTGAGGGTGAGGTTTAGGGTGAGGGTGAGCTTTAGGTTGAGGGTTAGGTTTAGGGTGAGGGTTAGGGTTTGGGTAAGGGTGAGGGTATTTGTTAGGGTGAGGGTCAGGGTGAGGGTTAGGGATAGGTTTAGGGTTAGGGTAAGGATGAGGGTGAAGGTGAGGTTTAGGGTTAGGGTTAGGTTGAGGTTGAGGGTGAGGTTCAGGGTTAGGAGTAGGGTTACGGGTAGGGTTTTGCTGAGAGTGTGGGTGAGGGAGAGGATGAGCCTTAGGATTAGGGTAAGGGTGAGGTTTAGCGTTAGTTTAAGAATGAGGGTTAGTGTTAGGTTTAGGGTTAGGGTAAGCTTTAGAGTGAGGGTTAGGGTGAGAGAGAGGGTTACATTTAGCATGAGTGTTAGGGTGAGTGTTAAGTTGAGGGTTAGGGTTAGGGTTAGGATTAGTGTGAGGGTGAGGGTTAGGGTTAGGTTTAGGGTGAGGGTGAGGGTGAGTGTTAAGGTTAAAGTTAGTGTTTGGGCTACGGTGAAGTTGAGAGAGAGTGTTAGGTTTAGGATTAGGGTTAGGTTTAGTGTTAGGCTTATGGTGAGAGTTAGGGTTAGGGTTAGGGTGAGGGTTATTATTAGGGTGATATTTAGGGTGAGGTTGAGGTTTAGGGTGAGGGTGATTGTTCAGGTGAGTGTGAGGGTTAGGGTGTGTGTGACGGTTAGAGTGATGGTGAGGATTAGGGTGTCAATGAGGGTTCGGGTTCGGGTGAGGGTTAGAGTTAGGTTGAGGGATAGAGTTAGGGTGATATTGAGGTTGAGGGTTAGGGTGAGATTTAGGGATAGGGTTAGGGTTAGTGTGAGGATTAGCGTTAGTGTTAAGGTTAGGGTTAGGGTGAGGGTAAGGATTAGGGTCAGGTATATGTTGAGGGTGAGGATTAGAGAGAGGGTTAGGGCTAGGGTAAGTTTTAGGGTGAGGGTTAGGTGGGAGAGTAAGTGTTAGGATGAGTGTGAAGGTGAGGGTTAGGGTTAGAGTGAGTATGAGGTTTAGATTTAGTGTGACTTGAAGGTTTACAGTGAGGGTTAGGGTGAGGGTGAAAGTTAAGGTTAGCATTAGGGTTAGGGTTAGGTTTAGGGTAAGGTTTAGTGTTAGGGTAAGGGTGAGGGTGAGGGAGAGGGATAAGTTTAAGATTAGGTATAGTGTTATGGTTAGGCTTAGGGTGAGGGTGATGGTGAGGGTGAGAGTTAGGGTGAGGGTTAGAGTTAGGGTTAGGGTGAGGGTGAGGGTTAGGTTTAGGGTGAGTTTAAGGTTTAGAGTGAGGGTTAGGCTGGGGGTGAAGGTTAGGGTTAGCATTAGGGTTAGGGTGAGAGTGAGGGTTAGGCTTAAGGTTAGATTTAGGTTGAGGGCTAGGCTGAGGGTGAGTGTTAGGTTTAGTTTTAGGGTGAGCATTAGGGTTAGGGTGAGTGTGAGGGTTATTATGAGGGTTAGTGTTAGGTATAGTGTGAAGGTGAGGGTTAGGTTTAGAATGAGTTCAAGGTTTAGGGTGAGGGTAAAAGTGAGGGTGAAGGTTATGTTTAGCATTAGGGTTAGGGTGAGGGTGAGGGTTAGGCTTAAGGTTAGAGTTAGGTTGAGGGCTAGGCTGAGGTTTAGGGTTAGGGTTAGAGTGAGGGTGAGGGTTAGGGTTAGGGTGAGTGTGAGGGTAAGGGTTAGGGTTTGGGTGAGGGTTAAGGTTAGGCTTAGTGTGAGGGTGAGGTTTAGGCTGACGGTTAGGGTTAAGGTGAGGGTTAGGGTTAGGGTTCGGTTAGGGTGAGGGTGAGGGTCAGGGTCAGGGTTAGGGTTAGGGTTAGGTTATTTTTTGGGTTACGGTTAGGGTGAGGTTGAGGGTTATTGTTAAGGTTAGGGTTAGGGTTAGGATGAGGGTGAGGGAGAGGGTTAGGTTTAAGATTAGGTTTAGGGTTAGGGTTAGGCTTAGTTTGAGGGTGATGGTGATGGTTAGGTTTAGGGTGAGGATTAGGGTTAAGATTAGGGTGAGGGTTAGGATTAAGGTGATGTTTAGGGGGAGGGTGAAGGTTAGGATGAGGGATAGCGTTAGGGTGAGAGGGTGATGGTGATGGTTACGTTTAGTGTGAGGTTTAGGGTGTGGAAGAGGGTTAGGGTGACTCTGAGGGTTAGTGTGAGGGTGAGGTTTAGGGTTAGGGTTAGCATTACGGTGAGGGTTAGGGTTAGGGTGAGGGTGAGGGTTAGGGTGAGGTTCAGCATTATGGTGAGTGTTAGGGTTATGATTAGTGTGAGGATTATTGTTAGGGTTAGGGTGAGTGTTAGGGTGAGTATAAAGGTTAGGGTGAGGTTTAGGGTGAGGTTGAGGTTTAGGGACAGGGTTAGTATTAAGGTGAGGGTTAGGGTGAGTGTTAGGGTTAGGGTTATGGTGAGGGTATATGTAGGGTGAGGGTTAGGGTGAAGGATAAGTTTAGGGTGAGGGATAGGTATAGGTTTAGGGTTAGGGTGAGGGTTAGATTTAGTGTTACGTTGAGGGTGAGGGTGAGGTTCAGGCTTAGGATTAGGGTTAGGGTTAGGGTTAGGCTGAGGCTGAGTGTGAGGGTGAAGGTGAGGGTTAGGGTTTGGGTGCTATTTAGGTCTAGGGTGAGGTGTAATTTTAGGTTTAGCTTTAGGATGAGGATTAGGCTGAGGGGTGGGGTTAGGGTTAGGCTGAGGGTGAGGGTGAGGATGAGGGTTAGGATTAGGGTTAGGGATAGGTTTATTGTTATGGTTAGGGTTAGGGTGAGGGTAAGGGTGAGGGTTAGATTTAGAGTTAGGGTTAGGGTTATTGTTAGTGTTAGGTTTAGTGATAAGGTGCAGGTTAAGTTTAGTGTGAGGGTTAGATTTAGGGTTAGGGTTAGAGTGAGAGTAAGGGTTAGGGTGATGGTTAGGGTAAGGGTGAGCATTAGGGTTAGCATTAGGGTTAGGTTTAGGGTTAGGGTGAGGGTTACGGTTAGGGTTAGGTTTAGGTTGAAGGTGAGGGTGAGGGTTAGGTTTAAGGTTACGGTGTGGTTTATGTTTAGGTTGAGGGTTAGGGTTAAGGTTAGGGTTAGGATGAGGGTGAGGGTGAGGGTTAGGGTGAGGGTGAGTTTGAGGGTGAGGGTTAGGTTTAGGGTAAGTTAGAGGGTGAAGATGAGGTTCAGGGATAGGATTAGGGTTATGGTTAGAGTGAGGGTGGGGGTTAGGTTTAGGGTTAGGTTGAGCTTTATTGTTACTCTGAGGGTTGGGTGAGCGTGAGGGTAAGGGTTAGGGTGAGGGTGAGAGTTAGGGTTAGGGTTAGGTTTAGGGTGAGGTTTAGTGTGAGGGTTAGGTTTAGTTTTAGTGTGAGGATTATGGTTATGGTGAGGTAGAGGGTTAGGGTTAGTTTGAGGGGTAGGGTGATGGTGAGGGTAAGGGTTAGGGTTTGGGTTAGGGTGATGCTGAGGGTTAGGTTTATTGTTAGTGTTAGGGTGAGGGTTAGGGTTAGGTTTGGGGTTATGTTGGGGTTAGGGTGAGGATTGGGGTTAGGTTTAGGTTATGGCTAGGATGAGGGTTAGCGTTGGGTGAGGGATAGAGTGATGGTGAGGGTTTGGGTGAGGGTGAGGGTTAGGGTTATGGTGAGGGTTAGGGTTAGGATTAGGGCTAGAATGAGGGCTAGGGTGAGGGTGAGGGTTAGTGTTAGGGTTAGGGTTAAGGTGAGGGTTAGGGTTTGGGTGAGGTTTGGGGTGAGGGTGAGGTTTAGGGAGAGGGTAATGGTTAGGGTGAGGGTTAGGGTGAGTGTTACGGTTATGGTAAGGGTGCAGGTATTTGTTAAGGTGAAGGTTAGTGTTAGTGAGAGGGTTAGGGTCTAGGGTTAGGGTTAGGGTTAGGATTAGGTTTAGGGTGAGTGTGAGGGTGAGGTTAAGGTTTAGGATTACGTTTAGGGTTAGGGTTAGGCTGAGGGTGAGGGTGAGGGTGAGGGTGAGGATGAGCCTTAGGATTAGGTTGAGGTTTAGGGTTAGGGTTACCATGAGCGTTAGTGTTAGGGTGATATTTAGGGTGAGGTTCAGGGCTAGGGTGAAGGTGATTATTTGAATTAGTGTGCAGGTTAGGGTGTGGGTGTGTGTTAGTGTCAGGGTGACTGTGAGGGTTAGGGTGACGGTGAGGGTTAGAGAGAGGGTTAGGTTTAGGTTGAGGGTTAGGGAGAGGGTTAGTGTGAGGGTGAGGGTAAGGGTGAGGATTAATGTGAGGGTTAGTTTTAGGATGAGGGTTAGGTATAGGGTTAGGGTGAGGGTGAGGGTGAGAGTTAGGTTTATGGTTAGGGTGAGGGTGAGGGTGAGAGTTAGGGTTATGGTTAGGGTGAGGGTGAGGTTGAGGGTTAGGATTAGGTTTAGGATTAGGGTTAGGCTGAGGATGAGGGTGAGGGGGAGGGTTAGAGTTAGGGTGACGTTTAGGGTTAAGGTTAGGGTTAGGGTGAGGGTTAGTGTAAGGTTTAGGGTTAGGATGAGGGTTAGGCTGAGGGGTAGGTTTAGGGTTAGGATGAGTGTTAGGGTTAGTGTGAGTGTTAGGGTTAGGTTGCAGGTGAGGGGTAGGGTTAGTTTTATAGTTAGCATGAAGGATAGGGTGAGGGTTAGCGATAGGGTTAGTGTTAGTGTTAGGGTTAGGGTGAGGGTTAGGGTGAGGGTTACGGTCAGGGTTAGGGTTAGAGTGAGGTTTAGGTTGAGGGTTAGGGTTAGGGTGATGGTGAGGGTTAGGTTTAGGGTGAGGTTAAGTTTTAGTGTGAGGGTTAGGGTGAGGGTTAATGTTAGGGTTAGCATTAGTGTTAGGGTGAGGGTGAGGTTTAGGGTGAGGGTGAGGATTAGGGTTAGGGTTAGGGTTAGAGTGAGGCTAAGGGATAGGGTGAGGTTAAGTATGAGGGTGAGAGTTAGGCTGACGGTTAGGGTTAGGTTGAGGGGTAGGGTTAGTGTTAGGGTGAGGGTGAGGGTTAAGATTTGTGTGAGGTTAAGGGTTAGAGTGAGGGTTACAGTGAGGATGAAGCTTAGGGTTAGCATTAGCGTTAGGGTGAGGGTGAGGTTTGGCCTTAGGGTTAGGGTTAGGGTGAGGGCTAGGCTGAAGGTGAGGGTTAGGGTTAGGGTTAGTATGAGGGTTAGGGTTAGGGTTAGGGTGAAGGTGAGGGTTAGGGTTTGGGTGAGGGTTAGGGTTAGTGTTAGGGAGAGGGTTAGGGTTAGTGTTAGGGTTATTTTTAGGGTTAGTATTAGGGTTAGTTTTAGGATGAAGGTGAGTTTGAGGGTGTGGGTTAGGTTTAGGTTTAGGGTTAGGGGTATTGTTAGGGTGAGGGTTATTGTTAGGGTTAGGGTTAGGGTGAGGGTGAGGGTGATGGTTAGTGTTAGCGTTAGGTTTAGGTTAAGGATGAGGGTGAGGGTGAGGTTTAGGTTTAGGATTAGGTTTAGTTTTAGGTTTATGCTTAGGGTGAGAGTGAGGGTTAGGGTGAGGGTTAGGGTTAGGATTAGGTTGAGGGCGTGGGTTAAGGTGATGTTTTTGGTGAGGGTGAGGGTTACGGTGAGGGTAAGGTTTAGGGTGAGGGTTAAGGTGAGGATTAGGGTTAGAGTTATTGTGAAGGTTAGGTTTAGTGTGAGGGTTAGTGTTAGGGTTAGGTTTAGGGTAAGGGTAAGGTTTATGGTGAGGTTTAGGGTGAGAGTGAGGGTTAGGTTTATCGTGAGGGTTAGGGTGAGTGTTAACATCGGGGGTTAGGTTTAGGGTTAGGGTTAGGGTTAGGTTCAGGGTGAGGGTTAGGTTTAGGGTTAGAGTAAGGTTTAGGATGAGGGTGAGAGAGAGGGTTAGGTTTAGGATTAGGGTTCGACTTAGGGTTAGGCTTAGGGTGAATGTGATGGTGAGGCTGAGGATTAGGGTGAGGGTTAGGGTTAGGGTTACCATGAGGATTAGTGTTAGGGTGATATTTACGGTGAGGTTGAGGTTTAGGGTGAGGGTGATTTTTTGGATTATGTGAGGTTTAAGGTGTGGGTGAGGGTTAGGTTTAGGGTTAGGGTTAGGCTTGAGGGTTAGGGTTAGGGTTCGGATGAGTATTAGGCTGAAGGGTACGGTTAGGGTTAGGGTAAGTGTTAGGGTTAGTGTGAGGGTTACGGTGAGGGTTAGCATGAGGGTAAGGGTTAGGGTGAGGGTTAGTGTGAGGGTGAGCGGTAGGATTAGGGTTTGTGTTAGCGTGAGGGTTAGGGTGAGGGTTAGGGTGAGGGTTAGTGTTAGGGATAAGGTTAGGGTGAGGGTTAGGTTGAGGGGTAGGTTTAGGATTTGGGAGAGTTTTAGGGTGAGGGTTAGGGTTAGGGTGAGGGTTAGGGTGAGGGTTATGTTTAGGTTTAGAGACAGCATAAGGGTTAGTGTGAGGGTGAGGGTGAGGGTTAGGTTTAGTGTTAGGGTTAGGGTGAGGGTGAGTGTTAGGGTTAGGGTTAGTGTGAGGGTTAGGTTTAGGGTTAGGGTGAGGGTGAGGGTTAGGATTAGGGTTAGGGTTTTGTTATTGATAGTCTTTGGGTTAGGGTTAGGTTTAGGGTGAGCATTAGGGGTAGGTTTAGTGTTATGGTTAGCGTGAGATTGAGGGTTGGGGCTAGGTTTAGGATTAGGTTTAGGTTAAAGGTTAGGCTTAGGGTGAGGGTGATGGTGAGGGTGAGGCTTAGGGTAAGGTTTAGGGATTGGGTTACGGTGAGGGTTAGTGTTAGGGTGATATTTAGTGTGAGGTTGAAGGTTAGGGTGAGGGTGAGTTTTAGGGTGAGTGTGAGGTTTAGGGTGTGGATGACGTGTTTGGTGACACTGAGGGTTTGGGTGAGGGTGAGTGTTAGGGTTAGGGTAAGCATTAGGGTGAGGGTTAGGATTAGGGTTAGGGTGAGGGTGAGGGTTAGGGTTAGGGTTAGGGTGAAGGTGAGGGTTAGGGTTAGGGTTAGGGTTAGTGTGAGGATTAGGGTTAGGGTTAGATTTAGGGTTTGGGTGAGTGTAAGCGTTAGGGTTAGGGTTAGGGTTAGGGTGAGGTTAAGGATTAGTGTGAGGGTTGTGTTGAGGGTGAATGTTAGGGTTAGCATTAGCTTTAGGGTGAGGGTGAGGGTTAGGCTTAGGATTAGGTTTAGGGTGAGGACAATGCTCAGGATGAGGGTTAGGGTTAGGGTTAGAGATAGGGTGAGGGTGACGGTTAGGGTTAGGGTTTGGGATAGGGTTAGGGTTAGGGTTAGGTTTAGAGTGAGGGTGAGGTTTAGGCTGACGGTTAGGGTTAGGGTGAGTGTTAGGTTTAGGGTTTGGGTGAGGTTGAGGTTGAGGGTGAGAGTTAGGGTTAGGGTTAGGTTTAGCATTAGGGTTAGCATTAGGGTAGGATGAAGGTGAGGGTGAGGGGGAAGGTGAGGTTTATTCTTAGGGTTAGGATTAGGATTATGGTTAGGTTTAGCTTTAGGGTGAGGGTGAGGGTTATTGTTAGGGTTAGGGTTAGGTTGAGGGTCATGAGGAGGGTTAGGGTTAGGGTTAGGTTTAGGGTGAGGGTGAGGGATAGGGTTAGCTTTAGGATTATGTTTAAGGTTAGGTTTAAGTTTAGGGTGAGATTGATGGTGAAAGCAAGGCTCAGGATGAGTGTTAGGGTTAGGGTGAGGGTTAGGGTGAGGGTTAGGGTGACAGTGAGGGTATGGGTTAAGGTGAGGGTTATGGTGAGGCTGAGGGTTAGGTTTATTGTTAGGGTTAGGGTGAGGGTTAGGGTGAGGGTTGGGTTTAGGGTTATGGTTAGGATGAGGGTTTAGAGTGAGGGTTAGGGTGAGGGTGAGGTTTAGGGTACGGGTAAGGTTTAGGCTTAGGTTTAGGGCTAGGGTGAGGTCTGGGGTGAGGGTTAGGGTTCGGGTTAGTGTTAGGTTGAGTGTTAGGGTTAGGGTTAGGGTAAGCTTTAGGGTGAGGGCTAGTGTGAGAGAGAGGGTTACGTTTAGCATGAGTGTTAGGATGAGTGTCAAGGTGAGGGTTAGGCTTAGGGTTAGGATTAGGGTGAGGGTGAGGGTTAGGGTTAGTGTGCGGTTGAGGGTGAGGGTTAGGGTTTGGGTTAGTGTTTTGGCTACGGTTAGGGTGAGGGAGAGGTTTAGGTTTAGGATTAGGGTTAGGTTTAGGCTTAGGCTTAGGGTGAGGGTTAGGGTTAGGGTTAGGGTGAGCGTTAGTATTAGGGTGATATTTAGGTGAGGTTGAGGGTGATTGTTGGGGGTGAGTGTGAGGGTTAGGGTGTGGGTGAGGGTTAGAGTGTCGGTGAGGATTAAGATGTCAGTTAGGGTTAGGGTGAGGGTGAGGGTTAGGGTTAGGTTGAGGGATAAAGTTAGGGTGAGGATGAGGTTGAGGGTTAGGGTGAGGGTTAGGGTTGTGGTTACGGTAAGTGTGAGGATTGGCGTTAGCGTTAAGGTTAGGGTTCGTGTGAGGTTAAGGGTTAGGCTCAGGTATATGTTGAGGTTGAGATTTAGGGAGAAGGTTAGGGTTAGGGTAAGTTTTAGGGTGAGGGATAGGTGGGAGAGTAAGGGTTAGGATGAGTGTTAGGGTGAGGGTTAGTGTTAGGGTTAGGTTTAGGGTGAGTTTAAGGTTTAGAGTGAGGGTTAGGGTGAGGGTGAAGTTTAGGGTTAGCATTAGGGTTAGGGTGAGAGTGAGGGTTAGGCTTACAGTTAGAGTTTGGTTGAGGGCTAGGCTGAGGGTGAGGGTTAGGGTTACAGTGAGGATGAGGGTTAGTGTTAGGGTGAGTGTGAGGGTTAGTGTTAGGGTTTGGGTGAGGGTTAGGGTGAGGGTTAGGTTTAGGTTGAGGGTGAGGTTCAGGCTGACGGTTAGGGTTTCGGGTGAGGGTTAAGGTTAGTGTTAGGGTTAGGATTAGGTTTATTGTTAGGTTTAGGGTTAGGGTAATGGTGAGGGTTATTGTTAGGGTTAGGATTAGGGTGAGGGTGAGGAGGAGGGTTAGGTTTAGGGTTAGGTTTTGGATGAGGGTGAGGGATAGGCTTAGGTTTAGGATTATGATTAAGGTTAGGGTTAAGTTTAGGGGGAGGTTGATGGTGAGGGCAAGGCTCGGGATGGGGGTAAGGGTTAGGGTGAGGGCTAGTGTGAGGATCAGGATTAGAGTTAGGGTTAGGGTGAAGGTTAGGGTTAGTGAGAGGGTTAGCGTGACAGTGAGGATAAGAGTTAGGGTGAGGGTTATGGTGAGGCTGAGGGTTAGGTTTATTGTTAGGGATAGCATGAGGGTTAGGGTGAGGGTTAGGCTTAGGCTTAGGGTGATGGTCGGGGTTAGCGTGAGGGTTGGGGTTAGGGTTTTGGTTAGGATGAGGGTTAAGTTTAGGGTTAGGGTTATGGTGAGGGTGAGGGTTAGAGTGAGGGTGAGGTTTAGGCTTAGGGTGAGTGTTAGGCTTAGGTTTACGGTTATGGTGAGGTCTGGGGTGAGGGTTAGGGATGGGGTTAGAGTTATGTTGAGGTTTACGGTTAGGGTGAGGTTCATGTTAAGGGTAGGTTTAGGGTTAGGGTGAGTGTTAGGTTTAGTGTGAGGGTTAGGGTTAGGGTGAGGGTTAGGGTAAGCTTTAGGGTGAGGGTTAGGCTGAGAGAGAAGGTTACGTTTAGCATGAGTGATAGGGTGAGTGTTAAGGTGAGGGTTAGGTTTAGGGTTAGGATTAGGGTGAGGGTGAGGGTTAGGGTTAGGGTTAGGGTTAGGGTGAGGGTGAGGGTTAGGGTTAGGGTTAGTGTTTGGGCTACGGTGTGGGTGAGGGAGAGTGTTTGGTTCAGGATTAGGGTTAGGTTTAGGCTTAGGCTTAGGGTGAGTGTTAGGGTTAGGGTTAGAGTGAGGGTTAGTATTAGGGTGATATTTAGGGTGAGGTTGAGGATTAGGGTGAGAATGATTGTTTGGGTGAGTGTGAGGTTTAGGGTGTGTGTGAGGGTTAGAGTGACGGTGAGGATTAGGGTGTCAGTGAGTGTTAGGGTGAGGGTGAGGTTTAGGGTTAGGTTGAGGGATAGAGTTAGGGTGAGGGTGAGGTTGAAGTTTAGGGTGAGGGTTAGGGTTATGATTAGGGTAATTGTGAGGATTGGCGTTAGGGTTAGGGTTAGGGTGAGGGTGAGGGTAAGGATTAGGGTCAGGTATATGTTGAGGTTGAGAATTAGGGAGAGTGTTAGTGTTAGGGTAAGTTTTAGCGTGAGGGTTAGGTGGGAGAGTAAGGGTTAGGATGAGGGTTAGGGTGAGGGTTAGGGTTAGGGTTAGGTATAGGGTGAGTTTAAGGTTTACAGTGAGGGTTAGTGTGAGGGTGAAGTTTAGTGTGAGCATTAGGGTAAGGTTGAGAGTGAGGGTTTGGCTTAAGGTTAGAGTTCGGTTGAGGGCTAGGCTGAGGGTGAGGGTTAGGTTTAGGTTTAGGATGAGGATTAGTGTTAGGGTGAGTGTGAGGGTTAGGATGAGAGTTAGAGTGAGGGTTAGGGTTAGGGTTAGGTTGAAGGTGAGGGTTAGGTTTAGAATGAGTTTAAGGTTTACAGTGAGGGTGAGTGTGAGGGTGAAGGTTAGGGTTAGCATTAGGGTTAGGGTGAGAGTGAGGGTTAGGCTTAAGGTTAAAGTTAAGTTGAGGGCTAAGCTGAGGGTGAGGGTTAGTGTTACACTGAGGATTAGGGTTATGGTTAGGGTGAGTGTGAGGGTTAGGGTTAGGGTTTGGGTGAGGGTTAGGGTTAGGTTTAGGGTTAGGGTGAGTTTTAGGCTGACGGTTAGGTTTAGGGTGAGGGTTCGGGTAAGGGTGTGGGTGAGGCTGAGAGTGAGGGTGAGGGTTAGGGTTAGGGTTCGGGTGTTGGTTAGGGTTAGCATTAGGGTTAGGGTGAATGTGAGGGTGAGGGTGAGGGTCAGGAGGAGGGGTAGGGGTAGGGTTAGTGTTAGGGTGAGTGTGAGGTATAGGGTTAGGTTTAGGATTAGGTTTAAGGTTAGGGTTAAGTTTAGGGTGAGGTTGATGGTGAGGACAAGGTTCAGGATGAGGGTTAGGGTTATTGTGAGGGTTAGGGTTAGGGTGAGGGTTAGTGTGAGGATCAGGATTAGAGTTAGGGTTAGGGTGAGGATTAGGGTTAGTGTCAGGTTAAGGGTGACAGTGAGGGTAAGGTTAAGGGTGAGGGTTATAGTGAGGCTGAGGGTTAGGTTTATTGTTAGGGTTAGGGTGAGGGTTAGGGTGAGGGTTAGGGTTAGGGTTATGGTTATTGTGGGGGTTAGGGTGCAGTTTGGGGTTAGGGTTATGGTTAGGATGAGGGTTAAGTTTAGGTTGAGGGTTGGGGTGAGGGTGAGGGTTAGGCTTAAGTTGAGTGTTAGGCTTATGTCTGGGGTGAGGTTTAGGGTTGGGGTTAGAGTTATGTTGAGGTTTAGGGTTAGGGTGAGGGTTCAGGTGAAGGGTAGGGTTAGGGTTAGGGTGAGTGTTAGTTTTAGTGTGAGGGTTAGGGTTAGGTTTAGGGTTAGGGTAAGCTTTAGCGTGAAAGTTAGGGTGAGAGGGATGGTTACGTTTAGCGTGAGTTTTAAGGTGAGTGTTAAGGTGAGGGTTAGGGTTATGGTTAGGATTAGCGTGAGGGTGAGGGTTAGATTTAGAATGAGGGTGAGGGTGAGGGTTAGGGTTAGGTTTAGTTTTTGGGCTAAGGTGAGGGTGAGGGAGAGGGTTAAGTTTAGGATTAGGTTTAGGTTTAGGCTTAGGCTTAGGGAGAGTGTTAGGGTTAGCGTTAGGATGAGGGTTAGTATTAAGGTTAAATTTAGGGTGAGGTTGAGGGTTAGGGTGAGGGTGATTGTTCGGGTGAGTGTGAGGGTTAGGGTGTGGGTGAGGGTTAGAGTGACGGTGAGGATTAGGGTGTCAGTGAGTTTTAGGGTGAGGGTGAGGGTTAGGGTTATGTTGAGGGATAGAGTTAGGGTGAGGGTGAGGTTGAGGGTTAGGGTGAGGGTTAGGGTTATGGTTAGGGTACGTGTGAGGATTGGCGTTAGAGTTAGGGTTAGGGTTCAGGTGAGGGTAAGGGTTAGGGTCAGGTATATGTTGAGGGTGAGGATTAGGGAGAGGGTTAGGGTTAGGGTAAGTTTTAGGGTGAGGGATAGGTGGGAGAGTAAGGGTTAAGATGAGTGTTAGGGTGAGGGTTAGGATTAGGGTTAGGGTGAGGGTGAAGTTTAGATTTAGGGTGAGTTTGAGGTTTAGAGTGTGGGTTAGGGTGAAGTTGAAGGTTAGGGTTAGCATTAGGGTTAGGGTGAGAGTGAGGGTTAGGCTTAAGGTTAGAGTTAGGTTGAGGGCTAGGCTGAGGGTGAGGTTTAGATTTAGAGTGAGGATGAGGGTTAGGGTTAGGGTGAGTGTGAGGGTTAAGGTTAGGGTTTTGGTGAGGGTTAGGGTTAGGGATAAGGTGAGGGTAAGCGTTAGGGTTAGCGTGAATGTGAGGGTGAGGGTGAAGGTGAGGAGGAGTGTTAGGGTTAGGGTTTGGGTTAGGGTGAGGGTGAGGGATTGGGTTAGGTTTAGGATTAGGTTCAAGTTTAGGGTTAAGTTTAGGGTGAGGTTGATGATGAGGTTTAGGCTGACGGTTAGGTTTAGGGTGAGGGTTAGTGTGAGTATTAGTGTTAGGATTAGGGTGAGGGTTTGGGTGAGGGTAAGGGTTAGAGTAAGGTTTAGGGTGAGGCTGAGGTTTAGGGACAGGGTTAGGGTTCAGGTAAAGGTTAGGGTTAGGGTTAGGATGAGGTTATGTGTTAGGTTGAGGTATAGGGTGAGGGTTAAGTTTAGGGTGAGGGATAGGTATAGGGTTAGGGTTAGGGTTACGGTGAGGGTGAGGGTTAGGATGAGGTTTAGCATTAGGGTGAGGGTTAGGGTTAGGTTTAGTGTGAGGATTATGGTTAGGGATAGGAGGAGGGTTAGGTTGAGGCTAAGGTTTAGGGTGACGTTTAGGGTGAGGGTGAGGTTTAGGGACAGGTTTAGGGTTAAGGTGAGGGTTAGGGTGAGGGATAGGGTTAGGGTTATGGTGAGGGTATGTGTTAGGGTGGGGGTGAGGGTGAGGGTTAAGGTTAGGGTATGGGATAGGTATAGGGTTAGGGTTAGGATTAAGGTTAGGGTGAGGGTTAGGGTTAGTGTTAGGTTGAGGTTGAGGGTGAGGTTCAGGCTTAGGATTAGGGTTAAGTTTAAGGTTAGGCTGAGGGTGAGGGTGAGGGTGAAGATGAGGGTTAGGGTTAGGGTGATGTTTAGGTCTAACGTGAGGTTTAGTTTTAGGTTTAAGTTTAGGATGAGGATTGGGCTGAGGGGTGGGGTTAGGCTTAGGGTTAGGGTGAGGGTTAGGGTTAGGGTTATGGTTATTGTTAGGGATACGGGTGAGGGTTATTGTTAGGGTTAGGGTTAAGGTCAGGGTGAGGGTGAGGGTTAGGGTTAGGGTTTGGGTGTGGGTTAGTTTTAGGGTTAGGGTGAGTATGAGCGTTAGGCTGATGGTTAGGATTAGGGTGAGGGTGAGGTTTAGGGTTAGTATTAGGGTTAGGGTTTTGGTTAGGGTGAGTGTTAGGGTTAGGGTTAGTATTAAATTTAGGGTCAGGGTTAGGTTTAGGGTGAGGGTTAGCGTTAGGGTAAGGGTTAGGTTTAGGGTGAGGGTGAGGGCTAGGGTTAGGGTGAGGGTTAGATTTAGGGTGAAGGTGATGGTTATGGTGAGGGTTAGGGTTAGGATTAGGTTTAGTTATAGGGTTAGGCTGAGGTTGAGTGTGAGGTTAAGGTTGAGGGCTGGGTTATTTTTATGGTTAGGATTAGGGTGAGGGCTAGGCTGAGGGTGAGGTATAGGGTGAAGGGTGAGTGTGAGGGTGACGGTTTGGTTTAGGTAAGGTTTAGGTTGAGCATTAGGGTGAGGGTGAGGGTTAGGGTTAGGGTGAGGGTTAGGGTGAGTGTGAGTGTTAGGGTTAGGGTTAGGTTCAGGGTGAGGTTAAGGGTCACGGTGAGGATTAGGGTGATTGCGAGTGTGAGGGTTAAGGTTAGGGTTAGGGTTCTAGATAAGGTGAGAGTGCGTGTGAGGGTTAGGGATAGGATTAGGTTAGGTTTAAGGTTAAGCTGAGGGAGAGGGTGAGGGTGAGGTTTAGGTTTAGGGTTAGGGTTAGGATGAGTGTTAGGGTGAGATGTAGGTTTAGGGTTAGGGTGAGGTTTATTGGTAGTATGAGCGTTAAGTTTAGGCTTAGGGTTAAGGTGAGGGTAAGCCTTAGGGTGAGGGTTAGGGTGAGGGTGAGAGTTAGTGTTATAGTTAGGGTTAGGGTGAGAGGGAGGGTTAAGGTTAGCGTGAGTGTTAGGGTGAGGGTTAGAGTTAGGTTAAGGATTAGGATTAGTGTTAGGTTTAGGGTTAGGGTTAGGGTGAGGGTTAGGGTGACTGTGAGGGTGAGGCTGACGGTGAGGGTTAGGGTTAGGGTGAGGGTTAGGGTTGGGGTTAGGGTGAGGGGTAGGTTTAGGGTAAGGGTGTGGGTTAGGCTTAGTGTGTGGGTTAGGGCTAGGTTTAGGTTTAGAGTGAGTTTAAGTGTTACTGTGGAGGTTAAGTGTGAGGGTGAGGGTGAGGTTTCGGTTTGGGGTTAGTGTTAGGGTGAGAGTGAGGATGAGGGTTAGGATTAGGATTAGGTTAGGTTTAGGCTTAGGCTTAGGCTGAGCGTGAGGGTGAAGGTGAGGGTTAGGTTTAGGGTTAGAGTTAGGGTTAGGATGAGGTTTAGGGTGAGGGTTAGGGTTAGGGTTAGGGTGACAGTTAGGGATCGTGTGAGGGTTAGGGTTAGGCTTAAGGTTAGGGTGAGGGTTAGTATTAGGTTTAGGCTGAGGGTGAGGGTGAGAGTGAGGGTGAAGCTTAGCGTTAGGATAAGGGTGAGGGTGAGGGTTATGGTTAGAGTGAGGGTGTGGGTGACGGTTAAGTTTAGGATTAGGTTTAGGATTAGGTTTAGGCTGAGGGTGTAGATAAGGGATGAGTGTGAGGGTGAGGGTCAGTGTTAGGGTGAGGGTGAGGGTTAGGGTTAGGGTTGGTTTTAGGGATAGGTTTAGGCTGAGGCTGAGGGTGAGGGTGAGGGTGAGGGCTTTGTTAATGTTATGGTTAGGATTAGGGTGAGGGCTAGGGTGAGAGTGAGGGTTAGGGTGACGGTGAGTGTGTGGGTGAGGGTTAGGGTTAGGGTGAGGGTTATGTTGACTGTGAGGGTGAGGGTTAGAGTTAGGGTTAGGTGACGGTGAGGGCTAGATTTAGGATTAGGGTTAGGGTTACAATTATGCTTAGGGTGAGGGTGAGGGTAAGGATTAGGGTGAGGGTTAGGGTTAGGCTTAGGGTTAGGGTTAGGGTGAGGTTTAGGGTGAGGGGTAGGTTTAGGGTTAGGGTTAGGGTTAGGGATCGTGTGAGGGTTAGGGTTAGGCTTGGGGTTAGGGTGAGGGTTAGTATTAGGTTTAGGCTGAGGGTGAGGGTGAGGGTGAGGCTTAGCGTTAGGATAAGGGTGAGGGTGAGGGTTATGGTTAAAGTGAGGATGTGGGTGACGGTTAGGTTTAGGATTATGGTTAGGATTAGGTTTAGGCTGAGGGTGAAGATAAGGGATGAGTGTGAGGGTTAGGGTAAGTGTTAGGGTGAGGGTGAGGGTGAGGGTTAGGCTTAGGGTTAGGGTTAGGTTTTGGGATAGGTTTAGGCTGAGGCTGAGCGTGAGGGTGAGGGTGAGGGCTTTGTTAATGTTATGGTTAGGATTAGGGTGAGGGCTAGGGTGAGAGTGAGGGTTAGGGTGACGGTGAGTGTGTGGGTGAGGGTTAGGGTTAGGGTGAGGGTTATGTTGACTGTGAGGGTGAGGGTTAGAGTTAGGGTTAGGTGAAGGTGAGGGCTAGATTTAGGATTAGGGTTAGGGTTACAATTAGGCTTAGGGTGAGGGTGAGGGTAAGGATTATGGTGAGGGTTAGGGTTAGGCTTAGGGTTAGGGTTAGGGTGAGGTTTAGGGTGAGGGGTAGGGTTGGGGTTAGGGTTAGGGTTAGGGATCGTGTGAGGGTTAGGGTTAGGCTTAGGGATAGGGTGAGGGTTAGTATTAGGTTTAGGCTTAGGGTGAGGGTGAGGGTGAAGCTTAGCGTTAGGATAAGGGTGAGGGTGAGGGTTATGGTTAGAGTGAGGGTGTGGGTGACAGTTAGGTTTAGGATTAGGGTTAGGATTAGGTTTAGGCTGAGGGTGAAGATAAGGGATGAGGGTGAGGGTAGAGTCAGTGTTAGGGTGAGGGTGAGGGTGAGGGTTAAGTTTAGTGTGAGGTTAGGGTTAGCGTTAGGATGAGGTTAAAGTTTAGGGTGAGGGTGAGGGTAAGGATTAGGGTGAAGGTGAGGGTGAGGGTGAGTGTTAGGGCTAAGATTCGGTTTGGGGATAGGTTTAGGCTGAGGCTGAGGGTGAGGGTGAGGGTGAGGGCTGGGTTAATATTATGGTTAGGGCTAGGGTGAGAGTGAGGGTTAGGGTGAGGGTGAGGGTGTGGGTGAGGGTTAAGGTTAGGTTGAGGGTTATGGTGACGGTGAGGGTGAGGGTGAGGGTTAGGGTTAGGTGACGGTGAGGATTTGATTTCGGATTAGGGTTAAGGTTACAGTTAGACTTAGGGTGAGGGTGAGGGTTAGGGTAAGTTTGAGCTTTAGGGTTAGCATTAGGGTTAGGGTTAGGGTTAGGGTGAGGGTTAGGGTTAGGGTTAGGTTGAGGCTTAGGGTGAGGGTTATGGTTAGAGTGAGGGTGTGGGTGACGGTTAGTGTTAGGATTAGGGTTAGGATTAGGTTTAGGCTGAGGATGAAGATAAGGGATGAGGGTGAGGGTTAGGGTCAGTGTTAGGGTGAGGGTAAGGGTGAGGGTTAGGTTTAGTGTGAGGGTTAGGGCTAGCGTTAGGGTGAGGTTAAAGGTTAGGGTGAGGATGAAGGTAAAGATTAGGGTGAAGGTGAGGGTGAGGGTGAGGGTTAGGTTTAGGATTAGATTTAGGGATAGGTTTAGGCTGAGGCTGAGGGTAAGGGTGAGGGTGAGGGCTTTGTTAATGTTATGGTTAGGATTAGGGTGAGGGCTAGGGTGAGAGTGAGGGTTAGGGTGAGGGTGTGGGTGAGGGTTAGGGTTAGGGTGAGGGTTATGGTGACGGTGAGGGTGAGGGTTAGGGTTAGGGTTAGGTGACGGGGAGGGTTAGATTTAGGATTAGGGTTAGGGTTACAATTAGGCTCAGGGTGAGGGTGAGGGTTAGGATTAGGGTGAAGGTTAGGGTTAGGTTTAGGGTGAGGGTTAGGTTTAGCGTTTGGGTTAGGGTTAGGGTGATGTTTAGGGTGAGGGTGAGTGTTAGGGTTAGTGTGTGGGTTAGGGTTAGGGTTAGCGTTAGGGTGAGGGAAATAGGTAAGTGAGGGTTAGGGTGAGGGTGAGGATGAGGTTTAAGGTTAGGGTTAGGGTTAGGGTTAGAGTGAGCTTGAGGGTTAGGGTTAGGAATAGGTTTGGTTTAGGTTTAGCCTGAGGGTGAGGGTGAGGTTGAAGGTGAGGGTTAGAGTTAGGGTTAGGGTTAGAATGAGGTTTAGGGTGATGGGTAGGTTTAGGGTTAGGGTGAGGGTAAGGGATAGTGTGAGAGTTATGGTTAGGGTTAGGGTTAGGGTGAGGGTTAAGGTGAGAGTTAAGGATATTATGAGGGTTAGGTTTAGGGTTAGGTTTAGGGTGAGGGTAAGCGTTAGGGTGAGGGTTATGGTGAAGGTGAGGTTTAGGTTTTGGGTTAGTGTTAGGGTGAGGGTTAGTTTGAGGTTTAGAGATAGGGTTAGGGTTAAGGTGAGGTTTAGGGTTAGGGTGAGGTTTAGGGTCATTTTGAGGGTTAGGTGAGGGTGAGGGTGAGGGTGAGGGTTAGGGTGAGGGTTATGTTTAGGGTTAGGGTTGGGGTGAGGGTGTGGGTAAGGGTGAGGGTGAGGGTTAGGGTAAGGGTTAGGGTTAGGGATAGGGTGAAGATGAGGTTTAGGGTTAGGATGAGGTTTAGTGTTATGGTGAGGCTGAGGGTTAGGTTTAGGGTGAGGGTGATGGTTAGGTTTAGTTTTAGGTTGAGGTTTAGGGTTAGGGTGAGGGTTGGGTGAGCATGAGGTTAAGGGTGAGGGTGAGGGTTAGGGTGAGGTTGAGGGTTAGGTATAGCGTTAGAGTGAGGGTTAGTGTGAGGTTTAGTGTTAGGTTTAGGTTTAGGATTAGTGTGAGGATTACGGTTAGGGTTAGGATTAGGATGAGGGTTAGGGTTATTGTGAAGGTTAGGTTGATGGTGAGGGTAAGGGTTAGGGTGAGGGTTATGGTGAGGCTGAGGCTGAGGGTTATTGTTAGTGTTAGGGTGAGGTTTAGGTTAAGGGTTATGGTTAGGCTTAGGGTTATGGTGGGGGTTAGGGGGAGGCTTGGGGTTAGGGTTATGTTTAGGATGAGGGTAAGGGTTAGGGTGAGTATTAGGGTGAGGGTGAGTGTTGGGTTTGTGTTTGGGTTAGGGTGAGGGTTAGGGTTAGGTTTAGGGTTAGGGTTAGGGTGAGGGATGTGTGATGGTGAGGATTAGGGTTAGGGTTAGGGTTTGGGTTAGGATGAGGGTTAGGATTAGGGTGAGGGTTCGGGTGAGGGGAAGGGTTAGGTTTAGGTTGAGGTTTAGGTTTAGAGTGAGGGTTAGGGTTACGGTTAGGGTAAGTTTTAGGGTGAGGTTTAGGGTGAGAAAGAGTGTTACATTTAGGGTGAGTGTTAGGTTGAGTGTTAGGGTGAGGGTTTGTGTTAGGTTGAGGTTGAGGGTCAGGGCTAGGGTTAGGTTTAGGGTTAAGGTGAGGGTGATGGAAAGGGTTAGGGTGAGGGTGAGGGTGAGTGTTAGGGTTAGGGTTATGGTTATTGTACGGTTTAGACTGAGTGTTAGGGTGAGAGAGAGGGTTACGTTTAGCGTCAGTGTTAGGGTGAGTGTTAGGGTGAGGGTGACATTTAGGGTTAGGGTTAGGGTGAGGGTGAGGGTAGGGTTAGGGTTAGGGTTAGGGTTAGAATTAGGGTGAGGGTGAGTGTGAGGGTTAGGGGTAGGATTTGCATTAGGGTTACAGTGAGGGTGAGGGAGAGGGTTAGGTTTACGATTAGGGTTAGGTTTAGGCTTAAGTTTAGGGTGAGGGTGATGGTTAGGGTGAGGCTTAGTGTGAGGGTTAGGGTTAGGGTTAAGGTGAGGCTTAGGGTGAGGGTTAGGGTTAGGGTTAAGGTGAGGTTTAGTGTTAGGGTGATATTTTGTGTGAAGTTGAGGGTTAGGCTGAGGGTGATTGTTCGGGTTAGTGTGAGGGTTAGGGTGTGGGTGAGGGTTAGAGTGATGGTGAGGTTTAGGGTGACGGTGAAGGTTAGCTTTCGGGTGAGAGAAAGGATTAGGGTGAGGTTTAGGGTGAGGGTGAGGATTAGGGAGAAGGTTAGGGTAAGGATGAGGGTTAAGGAGAGGGTGAGGTTGAGGATTAGTGTGAGGGTTAGGGTTAAGGTGAGAGTTAGAGATAGGATTAGGTTGAGAGTGAGGGTGAGCGTTAGGTTTAGGGTTATGGTTAGTGTGAGGGTGAGGGTGAGGTTTAGGATTAGGGTTAGGACTAGGGTTCGGGTGAGTGTGAGTGTGAGGGTTAGGGTTAGGGTTAGGGTGACATTTAAGGTTAGAGTTAGGGTTAGGTTTAGATTTAGGTATAGGGTTAGGATGAGGGTTAGACTGAGGGGTACGGTTAGGGTTAGGGTGACGGTTAGGGTTAGTGTGATGTTTAGGGATAGGGTTAGGTTTAGGGTTAGGGTGAGGGTCATGGTTAGGGTGAGAGTGAGTTTTAGGCTGACGGTTAGTGTTTCGGTGAGGGTTAGGGTTCGGGTGAGGGTTCAGGTGAGGGTGAGGGTTAGGCTTAGGGCTAGGGTTCGGATTATTGTTAGGGATAGGGTTAGGGTGAGAGTGAGGGTTATTGTTAGGGTTAGGGTTGAGGTCAGGGTGAGTGTTCGGGTTCGGGTTAGGGTTAGGGTGAGCGTGAGGGAGATGGTCAGTTTTAGGATTAGGTTTAGGGTTAGGGTTAGGTTTGTCTTGAGGTTGATGGTGAGGGTGAGGGTTAGGGTTGAGGGTTAGGGTTATTGTTAGTGTTAGGGTTAGGGTGAGGGTGAGGATTATTCTTAAGTTTGAGGTTAGGTTTAGGGTGAGGGTGAAGGTGAGGGTTAGGGATAGGATTAGGGTGAGGGTGAGGTTGAGGATTAGGTTTAGGGTTACTGTGACCTTTAGGGATAGGGTTAGTGTGAGGGTTAGGTTTAGGTTTAGGGTTAGGATGAGGGGTAGGTTGAGGGGTAGGGTTAGGGTGAGGGTGAGGGTTAGGTTGAGGGTTAGGGTTAGGTTTTGGTTGAGGGTTAGGTTTAGGGATAGGTTGAATGTGAGCGTTAGGCTGATGGTTAGGTTTAGGGTGAGGGTTAAGGTTAGTGTTAGGATTATTGTTAGGGTTAGGTATAGGGTGAGGGTGAGGGTTATTGTTAGGGTTAGGGTTAGGGTGAGGGTGACGGTGAGGGAGAGGGTTAGGTTTAGGATTAGGTTTATGATTTGGGTTAGGTTTACGGAGAGGGTGATTGTGAAGGTGAGGGTTAGGGTGAGGGTTAGGGTTAGGATTGTGGTTAGGGTTAAGGTTAGGTTGATATTTAGGATGAGGGTGAGTGTTAGGTTTAGGTTTAGGGTTAGGGTGAGGGTAAGGGTTAGGGTGAGCGTTATTGTACAGCTGAGGGATAGGGTTAGCATTAGGGTTAGGGTTATGGTTAGGGTGAGTGTTAGGGTTAGGGTTAGGGTTAGGATGAGGGTTAGTGTTAAGTTTAGGGTCAGGGTTAGTGTTAGGGTGAGGGTTAGGTTTAGGGTTAGAGTTAAGGTGAGGGTGAGGGTGAGGGTGAGTGTTAGGGTGAGGGTAAGGGTGAAGGTGAGTGTTAGGGAGTGTGTGAAGATGAGGTTTAGGGTTAGGATTAGTGTTAGGGTTATGGTGAGGGTGAGGTTTAGTGTTAGGGTGAGGGTGAGGGTTAGTGTTAGTGTTAGGTTGAGGTGTAGGGTGAGTGTGAGCCTTGGGTGAGCATGAGGTTAAGGGTTAGGGTGAGTGTGAGTGTTACTTTTATCGTTAGTGTGAGGTTGAGGGTTATTGTTAGTGTTAGGTTTAGGGTTACGGTGAGGGTGAGGGAGAGGGTGAGGGTGAGGGATAGGGTTATGGTGATGTTTAGGGTTAGGGTTAGGGTTAGATTTAAGGTTAGGATGAAGGTTAGGCTGAGGAGTAGTGTTAGGTTTAGGGTGAGGGTGAGGTTTAGTGCTAGGGTTACTGTTAGGTTTAGGATTTAGGGTTAGGGTTAGGGTGAGTGTGAGGGTTAGGTTTTGGGTGAGGTTATGTGTAAGTGTGAGGGTTAGGGTTAGGTTTATGGTTAGGGATATTTTTAGGGTTAGGTTGAGGTTGAGCATGAGGGTTAGGGTTAGGATTAGGGTGAGGGTGAGGGTGAGGTTGAGGTTTAGGATTAGGTTTAGGGTCAGGTTTAGGCTGAGGTTGAGGGTTATGGTGAGGCTGAAGGTTAAGGTTATTGTTAGGGTTAGGGTGAGGTTTAGGGTGAGGGTTAGGGTTAGGTTTACGGTTAGGTTTATGGTTATGGTGGGGGTTAGTGTGAAGGTTGGGGTTAGGGTTATGATGCGGGTTAGGGTGAGGGTGAGCGAGAGGGCTGGGTGAGGGTTAGGGTTAGGTTTGGGGTGAGGGTGAGGTTGAGAGTTATGTTTAGGGTGAGGGTTAGGGATAAGGTTAGGGTTAGGGTGACGGTGAGGATGAAGGTTAGGGTTAGGGTTACAGGGAGGGTGAGAGTGTGGATAAGGTTTAGGATTAAGGTTAGGGTTAAGATTAGGGTGAGGGTGAGGGTGAGGGTAAGGGTTATGGTGACATTTAGAGTTAGGGTGAGGTTTAACTTTAGCTTTAGGTTTAGGATGAGGATTAGGCTAATGGGTGGGGTTAGGGTTAGGTTTAGGGTGACAGTTAGGGTTAGGGTTCAGGTTATTGTTATGGTTAGGATTAGGGTTAGGGTTAGAGTGAGGGTGAAGGTGAGGGTTAGATTTAGGGTTAGTCATAGGATTATTTTTAGGGATAAGTTTAGGGTTAGGTAGAGGGTGAGGGTAAGGTTTAGGGTAAAGGTTAGGGTTAGGGTTAGGGTGTGGGTTATGTTTAGTGTGAAGGTTAGGTTTAGGGTTTGGGTTAGGGTGATGTTAAGGGTCAGGGTGACATTTAGGGTGAGGGTGAGGGTTAGGGATAAGTTTAGAGTTAGGGTGAGGATTAGGGTTAGGTTTATGGTTAAAGTGAGGGCTGGGGTCAGGATGAGGGTTAGAGTTAGGGGTAGGGTTAGGGGTAGGGTTCGTTTAGGGTTAGGTTGAGGGTTAGGGTTTGGGTGAGGGTTAGTGTTAGGGTTTGGGTGAGTGTTAGGGTTAGGGTTAGGGTTAGGGTTAGCGTCAGGGAGAGAGTTAGGGTTAGAATTAGGGTGAGGGTTATTGTCAGGGTTAGAGTGAGGGTTAGGGTTAGGGTGAGGATTAGGGTTAGGGTGAGGATTAGCGTTAGGGTTAGAGTTAGTGTGAAGATTCGGGTTAGGGTTAAGGTTAGGGTGAGGTTAAGAGTTAGGGTGAGGATTAAGGTGTGGATGAGGTTTAGGGAGAGGGCTAGGGATAGGTTGAGGTTTAGGGTGAGGGTTAGGGTTAGGGCGAGGTTAGGGTTATGCTGAGGGTTAGTGTGATGATTAGGGTTAGGGTGAGGGTTAGGGTTAGGGTTGGGGTTAGGTTGAAGGTGAGGGTGAGGGTTAGGGTTAGGTTTGGGTGAGGGTGAGTTTGAGGGTTAGGATAAGGATTAAGGTTAGGATTAGGCTGAGGGTGAGGGTGAGGGTGAGGGTGAGGGTTAGGGTTGGGGTGACCTTTAGGTTTAGGGCGAGGGTTAGGTTTAGGTTTAGGGTTAGGATGTGGATTAGGCTGAGGGTTAGGGTTGGGGTTAGGGTGAGTTTTTTAGGGTTAGTGTGAGTGTGAGGGTTAGGGTTAGGTTGAGGGTGAGTGTAAGGTTTAGGGTGAGGGTTAGCGTGAGGGTGAGGGGTCGGGTTAGGGTTAGGATTGGCATGAGGGTTAGGGTGATGGCTAAGGTTAAGGTTATTGTTAGGGATAGGTTTAGGGTGAGGCGTAGGATTAGGGTTAGTGTGAGTGTGAGGGTTAGGGTTAGGGTTTGGGTTAGGGTGAGGGTGTGGGTTAGTGTTAGAGTGAGGGTTATGGTTAGGGTGAGGGTGAGCGTTAGGGTAAGGGTGAGGGTGAGGGGGAGGGATTAAGATTAGGGTTAGGGTTAGCCTGAGGGTGAGGATGAGGGTGAGGGAGAGGGTTAAGGTTAGGGTGATGCTTAGGGTTAGGGTGAGGTTTAGGTTGAGTTTTAGTGTTAGTATGAGGATTAGGCTGAGGGGTAGGGTTAGGATTAGGGTGAGGGTTAGGGTTAGTGTGAGTGTTAGGTTTACGGTGATGGTGAGGTTAAGGGATAGGGTGAAGGTTACTGTGAGGGTGAGGGATAGGGTTAGGGTCTGGTTTAGCGTGAGGTTTAGGGTGAGGGTTTAGGTTAGTGTTAGGGATAGGGTTAGCGTAAGGTTAAGGGTTAGAGCGAGGGTTAGGGTTTGGGTGAAGGTTAGGGTTAGCATTAGGCTTAGGGTGAGGGTGAGTTTGAGGCTTAGGGTTAGGTTTAGGGTGTGGGCTAGTCTGAGGGTGAGGGTTAGTGTTAGGTTTAGGGTGGGTGACCGTTAGGGTTAGGGTTTGGGTGAGAGTTAGGGTTAGGGTTATGGTTAGGGTGAGGGTGAAGTTTAGGGTTAGGGTTAGGGTTAGGGTTATTGTTAGGGTTACTGTTAGGGTTAGGGTTAGGGTGAGGGTGAGGGTGAGGGTTAGCTTTAGGGTTAGGTTTAGGGTTATTGTTAGCGATACAGTTAGGTTTGGGGTGAGTGTGAGGGTAATTCTAAGGGTTAAGATTAGGGTTAGGGTGAGTGTGAGGGCTAGGGTTGGGGTTAGTGTTAGGGTTAAGGTGAAGGTGAGGCAAAGGGTTAGGTTTAGGATTCGGTTTAGGGTTAGGGTTACGGTGAGGGTTAGGGTTAGTGTGGGTTAGGGTGAGAGTGAGTGTTAGGGTCATCGTGAGTGTTAGGGTGAGGGTTAGGGTGAGGGTGAGGGTTAGGATTAGAGTTAGGGTAAGGGCTAGTTGAGGGTAAGGTTTAGGGTTAGGTTTAGGGTTAGGTTTAGGGTGAGGGTTAGGGTTCGGGTTAGGTTTTGGGTTAGGGTTCGGGTTAGGGTTAGGGTTAGGGTGAGGGTTAGGATGAGTGTGAGGTTTAGGGTTAGGATTAGGGTTAGGGTACGGCCTAGGTTGAGGTTGACGGTTAGTGTTAGGGTTAGGTTTAGGGTGAGGTTTAGGGTTCAGTTTCGGGTTAGGGGTAGGGTTAGTTTGAGGGTGAGCATGAGGGTTAGGGTGAGGGTGAGGGTTAGAATTAGGGTTAGGGTAAGGGCTATGTTGAGAGGGTTAGGGTTAGGGTTCGGTTTAGGGTGAGGGTTAGGTTTTGGGTTAGGGTGAGTGTTATTGTGAGGGGTAGGGTTAGGGTTAACGTCAGGGTTAGGTTGAGTGTGAGGGTTAGGGTTAGGGTGAGGGTAAGGGTTAGGGTGAGATTGAGGTTTAGGTTTAGCGTTAGGTTAGTGTGAGTGTTAGGGTAAGGGTTAGGGTTAAGCTTAGGATTAGGGTGAGGGTTAGGGTTAGTGTTAGGGTGATGGTGAGGTTAAGGGTTAGGGTAAGGTGAGGGTTAGGGTGACGGTGAGGGTTAGGGTTAGTGTTAGGATTAGGGTTAGGTTAAGGGTTAGGGTGAGGGTTAGGGTTAGGGGTAGGGTTAGTGCTAGGGTGAGGTTTAGGGTGAGGCTTGGCGTTAGGATGAGGGTTAGGGAGAGGGTGAGGGTGAGGTTTAGGATGAGCATAAGTTTTAGCATGAGGGTTAAGGTGAGTGTGAAGGCTAGGTTTAGCACTACTCTTAAGGTGAAGGTGAGGCTTCAAGTGACGTTTAGGTTTAGGGTGAGGGTGAGGATTACGGGTAGGAATAGGGTTATTGTTAGGGTGAGGCTAAAGGTTAGGCTGAGGTTTAAGGTGAGGGTGAGGGTTAGGGTTAGGATTAGGCTGAGGTTTAGGTTTAGGGTGATTTTAAAGGTTAGAGTGAGGGTTCCGGTGATGTGAAGGTTAGGGTTAGCATTAGGGTTAGGGTGAGGGTGTGGGTTAGGCTTAGGGTTAGGGTTAGGGTGAGGGCTATGCTGAGGGTGAGAGTTAGTTTTAGGGTTAGGGTTCGGGTGAGGATTAGGGTTCGGGTTTGGGTGAGGGTTAGGGTTAGGATTAGGGTTAGTTTTAGGGTGAGGGAAAGGGTTAGAGTTAGGGTTAGGGTTATTGTTAAGGTTAGGGTTAGGGTGAGGATGAGGGTTATTGTTAGGGTTAGGGTTAGGGTTAGGGTGAGCGTGAGTGTGAGGTTTAGGGTTAGGGTTAAGGTTTGGGTGAGGGTGAGGGTGAGGGAGAATTTTAGGTTTAGGATTCGGTTAAGGGTTAGGGTTAGGCTTAGGTTGAGAATGATGGTGAGGGTGAGGTTTAGGGTGAGAATGAGGGTTAGGTTTAGCGTGAGAGTTGGGTGAGTGCTAGGGTGAGGTTTAGGTTTAGTGTGAGTGTTAGGGTGAGAGTTAGTTTTAGGGTTAGGTTTAGGGTGAGGGTTAGGGTTAGGGTTAGGGTGAGGGTTAGGGTTTGATTTATGTTGAGGGTTAGGGTGAGGGAGAGGATTAGGGTTAGGGTTAGTGTTATTGTTAGGGTTAGGGTTTGGGTGAGGATGAGGGTTATTGTTAGGGTTAGGGTGAGGATGAGGGTGAGGGTTAGGTTTAGGGTTAAGGTTAGGGTGAGGGTGAGGGTGAGGGAGAGTTTTAGGTTTAGGATTAGGTTTAGTGTTAGGGTTAGGCTTAGGGTGAAGATGATGGTGAGGGTGAGGTTTAAGGTGAGGGTGAGGGTTAGGTTTAGCGTGAGAGTTAGGTGGGTGCTAGGGTGAGGTTTAGGTTGAGTGTGAGGGTAAGGGTGAGGCTTAGGTTTAGGGTTAAGTTTAGGGTGAGGGTTAGGGTTAGGGTTAGGGTGAGGGTGAGGGTTTGGGTGAGAGTAGGGTGAGATTGAGTTATAGGTTTAGCGTTAGGTTTAGCCTGAGGGATAGTGTGAGCGTTAGGGTTAGGGTTTGGATTAGGGTGAGGGTTAGTTTTAGTGTTAGGGTGAGGGTGAGGTTGAGGGTTAGGGTGTGGGTGAGGGTTAGGCTGACAGTTAGGGTTAGGGTAGTGTTAGGGTTAGGGTTATGATGAGCGTAATTTTTTGCGTGAGGGTTAGGGTAAGGGTGAATATTAGGGTTAGCATTATTATTAAGGTAAGGGTGAGGCTTAGGTTGAGGGTTAGGGTTAGGGTTAGGATGAGAGTGATTATTAGGGTTAGGGATAGGGTTAGGTTTAGGGTGAGGGTAAGGGTAAGGTTGAGGTTTAGTGTGAGGTTGAGGTTAAGGGTTAGGGTTAGGGTTAGGGTGAGTGTGAGTGTTAAGGTGAGGGTTAGGGTGAGTGTTAGGGTTAGGGTGAGGTTTAGGGATAGGGTTGGTTTAGGGTGAGGGTTAGGATTCAGCTTAGGTTGAGGGTTAAGTTTGTGTGTGAGTGTTCGGTTTAGGTTTAGGGTTAGGGTGGGGGTAAATGTTAGGGTGAGGTTTGGGTGAATTGAGGTTTAGGTTTAGCGTTAGGGTTAGTGTGAGGGTTAGGGTAAGGGTTAGTGTGAGGTTTAGGTTAGGGTCAGGTTAAGGGTTAGAGTGAGGTTTACGGTGAGGGTGATGTTTACGGTTAGCATTAGGGTTAGGGTTAGGCTTAGGGTTAGTCTTAGTGTGAGGGTTAGGCTGAGGGTGAGGTTTAGTTTTAGCGTTAGTGTGAGAGTTAGGATTAGGTTTAGGGTTAGGGTTAGACTGAGGGTGAGTGTGAGGGTGAGGCTGAGGGTGAGGGTTAGAATTAGGATGATGTTTCGGTTTAGGGTTAGGGTTAGGGTGAAGGTAAGGGTAAGGCTGAGGTTTAGGGTGAGGTAGAGGTTAAGTGTTAGGGTTAGGTTTAGGGTGAGGTTTAGATTTAGGGTGAGGTTAAGGGTTAGAGTGAGGGTCACGGTGAGGGTGTTGGTTAGGGTTAGAATTAGGGTTAGGGTGAGGGTGAGGGTTAAGCTTAGCTTTTGGGTTACGGGTGTGGGCTAGTCTGAGGGTGAGGGTTAGTGTTAGGTTTAGCGTGAGGGTTAGGGTTAGGGTGAGTGTGAGGGTTAGGCTTAGGATTTGGGTGAGTGTTAGGAATAGTGTTAGGGTTATGGTGAGGGTGAGGTTTAGGGTTAAGTTTAGTGTTAGGGTTACTGTTATGGTTAGGGTTAAGGTGAAGGTGAGGGTGAGGGTGAGTGTTAGGTTTAGGTTTAGGGTTAGGTTTATTGTTAGCATTAGGTTTAGGCTTAGGGTGAGGGTTAGGGTGAGGATTAGCGTTAGGGTAATGGTTTGTGGAGGGTTATGGTGAGGTTTAGGCTTAGGGTTAGTTTTATGGTTAGGGTGAGGTTTAGGGTGAGGGTGAGGGTTAGGGTTAGGGTGTGGGTTTGGTTTAGGGTGAGGGTTAGGGTTAGGGTGAGGGTGAAGGTGAGGGTGAGGGTGAGGGTTAGGTTTAGGTTTGGGGTTAGGGTTATTGTTAGCATTTGTGTAAGGGTTAGTGTGAGGGAGAGTGTTATTGTTAGGGTTAGGATTAGGGTTAGTGTGAGGGTGAGGGTGAGGGTTAGGGTTAGGTTTAGTGTTAGGGTTATGGTGAGGGTGAGAGAGAGGTTTAAGTTTAGGATTAGGGTTAGGGTTAGGCTTAGGGTGAGGATGTTGTTGAGGGTGAGGGTTAGGCTGAGTGTTAGGGTTAAGATTATGGTGAGGGTTACAGTTAGGGTGATGTTTAGTGTGAGGCTGAGGGTTAGGGTGAGGGTTAGGGTTAGGGTGAGTGTAAGGGTTAGGGTGAGGGATAGGGTGAGACTGAGATTTAGGTTTAGCGTTTGGGTTAGGGTGAGTGTTAGGGTTAGGATTAGCGTTAGGGTAAGGGATAGGGTTAGGTTTAGGGTGAGGGTGAGGGTTAGGGTTAGGGTGAGAATTAGAGTTAGGGTGAGGGTTAAGGTTAGGGTAAATGTTAGGGTAAGGGTTAGGTATAGCTTTAGGGTTAGGGTTAAGGTGAAGTTGAGGGTGAGGCTGAGGTTTAGGGTTAGGATTAGGTTTAGGGATAGGGTTAGGCTTAGGGTGAGGGTGAGGATGAGGGTGAGGTTTTGGGTTAGGTAAATATTATGTTAGTTTTAGGGTGAGGGTGAGGGTATTTGTGAGGGTTAGGATTAGGGTGAGGTTTAGGGTTATGGTTTGGGTGAGGGTTAGGGTTAGGGTGATGTTTAGAGTGAGGGTGAGAGTTAGGGTTAGGATGTGGGTGAGGGTTAGGGATCTGGTTAGGTTTAGGGTTAGGGTGAGTGTTACCTTTAGCATGAGGTTTAGGTTTAGGGTTAGGGTTAGGCAGAGAATAAGGTTTAGAATTAGAATGAGGGTGAGTGTTAGTATTAGGATTAGGGTTAGGCTGAGGTTGAGGGTGAGGTTGAGGGTGAGGGCTAGGCTGAGGGTGAGGGTTAGGGTTAGGGTTAGGGTTAGGGTTAGGATTAGGGTGAGGATTAGGGTTAGTGTGAGCCTTAGGGTTAGGGTTAGGGTTAGTTTGAGAGTATGTGTTAGGGTGAGCGTTAGGGTGAGGGTGAAGGTTAGGGTTAGGATGAGGTTTAGGGTTAGAATTAAGGTGAGGGTTAGGGTTAGGTGTAGGTTTAGGGTGAGGGTGAGGGTTAGGGTTAGGGTTAGAGTTAGGGTGAGAATTTGGGTGCGGGTTAGGCTTTGGTTTAGGTTTAGGGTTAGTGTGAGGATTAGGGTTAGTGTGAGGCTTAGGGTGAGGGTAAGGGTTATGGTGAGGTTTATGGTGAGATTGAGTGTTAGGGTGAAGTTTAGGGTTTGGGTGAGCGTTAGTTTCAGGGTTAGGGTTAGTGTTAGGGTGAGGGTTAGGGTTAGGGTGAGGGTGAGGGTTAGGGTTAGGGTTAGGGTGAGGGTTAGGGTTAGGGTTAGGTTTAGGCTGAGGGTGAGTGTTAGGTTTAGGGTTAGGGTTATTTTTAGAGTTAGTGTTAGGGTTAAGGTTAGGGTGAGGTTGAGGGTGAGGGTTCGGTTTACGGTTAGGGCTAAGGTTTGGGTTACGGATATTGTTAGGGTTAGGTTTAATATGAGTGTGAGAGTGAGGGTTAGTGTTAAGGTTTGGGTGAGTGTTAGGGTTAGTTTTGGGTTAGGGTGAGGATTAAGGTGAGGGTGAGTTTTAGGGTGAGTTTTAGGATTAGGGGGAGGGTTAGGGTTAGGATTAGGTTTAAGTTAAGGTGAGAGTTTGTGTTAGGGTTAGGGTGAGGGGTAGGATTAGGGTTAGGGTGAGGGTTAGCGTGAGGGGTAGGGTTAGGGTTAGGCTGAGGGTTAGGTTTAGTGTGAGGGTTAGGGTTAGGGTGAGGGTAAGTTTTTGGGTGCGGGTTAGGGTGAGAATGAAGTTTAGGGTTAACATGAGTGTTAGGGTGAGTTTTAGGGTGAGGGTTAGTGTTAGGGTTAGGGTAACAGTTAGGGAGATGATGAGGGTTAGGGTTAGGGTTAGGGTGAGGGTTAGGGTTAGGTTTAGAGTGAGGCTTAGGTTTAGTGTGAGGTTTAGGGTTAGGTTTATGGTTAGAGTGAGTTTAAGCTTTAGCGTGAGGGTGAGGGTTTGTGAGAAGGTTAGTGTTAGGGTTAGGAATAGGGTGAGGAAAAGTGTTAGGGTGAGGTTTAGGGTGAGGGTGAGTATTAGGGTTAGGGTGCGGTGATGGTTAGGTTTAGGATTAGGGTTAGGGTTAGCTTTAGGTATAGGTTGACAGGGTTAGGGTTAGGGTTAGGGTGAGGGTGAGAATTAGGGTTATGTTTAGGGTTATGTTTAGTGTGAGGGTGTGAGAGTTAGGGTGAGGGTTAGGGTGAGGTGTAGGTTTAGGGATACTGTGACTATTAGGTTTAGTGTGAGTGTTAGGGTTAGTGTAAGGTTTACGGTGAAATTGAGGGTTAGGGTTAGCGTTAGTGTTATTGTGAGGTTTAGGTTGAGGGTTAGGCTCAGGGTCAGGGTTAAGGTTAGTGTGAGTGTGAGGGTTAGGTTTAGGTTTAGGGTGAAGGCTAAGTTTAGGTTTAGTGTTAGGGTTAGGTTGAGGGTTAGGGTTAGGATTAGGGTTATTGTGAGGGTGAGGATGAGGGTTAGGGTTAGGTTTATGGTGAGGGTGAGGGTGAGGATTAGGGTTAGAATTAAGGTAAGCATTAGGGTTAACCTGAAGTTGAGTGTGAGGGTGAGGGTGAGTGTTAGTGTTAGGGTTAGGGTGAGGTTTAGGCTGAGGGGTTGGGTTAGGGTTAGTGTGAGTATTAGGGTTAATGTGAGGGTTAGGGTAACGTTTAGAATTATGGTTAGATTGAGGGTGAGGGTGAGGGTGAGGGTTAGGGTTAGTGTGAGGGTTAGGGTTAGGGTGAGGCTGAGGCTGAGTGTAAAAATGAGGGTGAGGGTAAGCGTTAGGGTTAGGGTGAAGGTTAGGGTTACAGTTAGTGTTAGTTTTAGGGTGAGGTTTAGGGTTAGGGTTAGGGTTAGGATGAGGTTTAGGCTGAGGGGTTGTGTTAGGGTTAGTGTGAGGATTAGGTTTAGTGTGAGGGTTAGGGTGAGATTTAGGGATATGGTTAGATTGAGGGTAAGGGTTAGGGTTTTGTTTAGGGTGAGATTGAGGTTTAGGGTGAGTGTCCGTTTTCGGGTGCGGTGAAGGTGAAAGTGAGGGTGATGTTTAGGGTTAGGGTGAGTATTAGGATTAGGGTTAGGGTGAAGGTTAAGGAAAGGGTTAGGGTCAGGTTTAGGATGAAGGTTCGGGTTAGGGTTAGGTTTAGGTTTAGGGATAGGGTGAGGTTTAGGGTTTTGGTTAGGGTTAGGGAGAAGGTTATGGTTAGGGTGATGTTAAGTGTGAGGGTTAGGGTGAGGGTTAGTATTTGGGTGAGGGTGAGGGTTAGGGTGAGGGTGAGTGTTATGGTTAGGGTAGGGTTAGCGTTAGGGTGAGGGTGACTGTTAGGGTTAGGGTTAGGGTGATGTTGAGGGTCAGGGTAAGGTTTAGGGTGAGGGTTAGAGTTAGGGTTAGGTTTAGGGTGGGGGTTAGGATAAGGCTGATGGTTAGGGTGAGGGGTAGGGTTAGGGTTATGGGGAGTGTTAGGGTTAGTGTGATGTTTAGTGTTTGGGTTAGGTTTAGGGTGAGGGAAAGGGTTAGGGTGAGGGTTAGGGTTTGTGTGAGGGTTAGTGTTAGGATTAGGGATAGGGTGAGGAAAAGGTTTAGTGTGAGGGTTAGGGTGAGTGTGAGGATTAGGGTGAGGGTGAGGTGAGGGTTACGTTTAGGATTAGGGTTAGGGTTAGCTTTAGGGATAGGTTGACAGTTAGGGTGAGGGTTAGGGTGAAGGTGAGGGAGAGTGTTGGGGTTAGGATTAGGGTTCGGGTTTGGGTGAGGGTGAAGTTTAGGGTTAGGCATAGGGTGAGGCTTAGGGTGAGGGTTAGGGTGAGGTTTAGTGTGAGGTTTAGGGTTAGTGTGAGGTTTAGGGTTAGGGTTAGTGTTAGGGTGAAGGTAAGGTTTAGGGTGAGGGTGAGGGTTTGTGTGAGGGTTAGTGTAAGGTTTAGGCATAGGTTGAGGAAAAGGGTTAGAATGAGGGCTAGGATGAGGGTGAGGATTAGGGTGAGGGTGAGGTGAGGGTTAGGTTTAGGATTAGGGTTAGGGTTAGCTTTAGGGATAGGATGACAATTAGGGTTAGGGGTAGGGTTAGGATGAGGGTGAGGGTTAAGGTTATGTTTAGGGTTAGGGTTAGTGTGAAGGTTATGGTTAGGGTTAGGGTTAGTGTGAAGGTTAGGGTGAGGGTTAGGGTGAGGTGTAGGGTTACTGTTACTGTGACTGTTAGTTTTAGTGTGAGGGTTAGGGTTAGGGTGAGGGTAAGGGTTAGGGTGAGGTTTAGGGTGAAAGTGGGGGTTAGGATTAGCGTTAGTGTTAGGGTTAGGTTTAGGTTGAGGGTTAGGCTAAGGGTCTGGGTTAGGTTTAGTGTGAGGCTGAGGGTTAGGATTAGGGTTAGGATGAGGGCTAGTGTTAGGGTGAGGTTTAGAGTTAGGGTTAGGTTTAGGGTGAGGGTGAGGTGAGGGTTAGGTTTGGGATTGGGGTTAGGGTTAGCTTTAGGGATAGGGTGACAGTTAGGGTGAGGGTTAGTGTTGGGATAAGGATTAGGGTTTTGCTTAGTGTTAAGGTGAGGTTTAGGGTTAGGATTAGGGTTAGGGTTAGTGTGAGGGTGAGGGTTAGGGTTAGGGTTAGGGTGAAGGTTAGGGTGAGGTTTAGGTTAGGGTTAGGATCAGGGTTAGGGTTAGGGTGAGGTATAGAGTTAGGGTTAGGGTTAGGGTGAGAATGGGTTTGAGGGTTAGGGTTAGGGTTCCAGTTAGGATGAATGTGAGTGAGAGCGTTAGTTTTAGAATAAGTGTTAGGGTTAGGGCTAGGTTTAGTGTGAGGATGAGTGTGAGGGTGAGGTTTAGGTTGAGTGTGAGAGTTAGGGTTAGGGTTAGGTATAAGGTGAGGATTAGGGTGAGTGTTAGGGTTAGGGTGATGTTTAGGGTGAGGGTGAGGGTTAGGGTTAGTTGTCGGGTTGGGTTTAGGATAAGGGTTCCATTTAGGTTTAGGGTTAGGTCTAGGGATAGGGAGAGGTTTAGGGTTTGGTTTAGGGTTAGGGAGAGGGTTAAGGTTAGGGTTATGTTGAGGGTGAGTGTTAGGGTGAGGGTGAGGGTCAGGGTCAGGGTGAGAGTTAGGGTTACGGTGAGGGTTAGGGTAAGGGTTGGGTTAGGTTGAGGAGTAGGGTGAGGGTGAGTGTTAGGGTTAGCATTAGGGTTAGGGTTAGGATTAGGCTGAAGGTCAGGTTTAGGGTTAGTGTTAGGGTGAGGGTGAGGGCTAGCGTTCGGGTGAGCATTAGAGATAGGATTACGGTTAGGGTGAGGGTGTGGGTTAGGGTGAAGATGAGGTTGAGGGTGAGGTGTAGGGTTAGGGTTTGGATTAGTGTGAGGGTGTGGGTTAGGGTTAGGATTACATTTATGGTGAGGCTGAATATGAGGGTTAGGTTAGGGTTAGGCTGAGGGTGAGGGTGAGTGTGAGGGTGGGGGTTAGGATTAGGGTTAGGGTTAGGCTGAGGGTGAGGGTGTGGGTTAGGGTGAGGTTTAGGGTTAGGGTGAGGGTTAAGATGAGGGTTAGGGTTAGGGTTAGGTTTACTGTGAGGGTTAGGGTTAGGTTTATGGTTAGGGTGAGGGTTGCTGTTAGGGTTAGGGTGAGGCTGAGGGTGAGGGTTAGGTTTAGTATAAGGTTTAGGGTTAGGGTTAGGCTGAGATGAGGGTGAGGGTAAGGGTGAGTGTTAGGGTTAGGCTTAGGGTTACGGTGAGGCTGACGGTGAGTGTTTCAGCTAGGTAAGGGTTAAGGTTAGGGTTAGGGGTTCGGTTATGTTTAGGGTGATGATTAGGGTGAGGGTGAGGGTTTGGGTTAGAGTGAGGGTTCGGCTTAGGGTTAGAGTTAGGATTAAGGTTAGACAGAGGAATAATGTTAGGGTTAGAATGAGGGTTAGGTTAGGGTTAGGGTTAGTGTGCTGGTGAGGTTTAGGGTTAGGGTTATTGTAAGGGTTAGGGTTAGGTTTATGTTGAGGGTTAGGGTTAGTATTAGGGTTAGGGTTAGGGTTAAGGTTAGGGTTAGGGTTAGGTTGAGGATTATGGTGAGGGTGAGGTTTAGGGTGAGGGTTAGGGTTAGGCTGTGCGTTAGGGTGAGGGTGAATGTGAGGTTTAGGTTTAGGGTTAGGATTAGAGTGAGGATGAGGGCTAGGGTTATGGTTAGGCTGAGGGTGAGGGTGAGGGTGAGGGTTAGGGTTGGGGTGAGGTTTAGGGTTAGGGTGATGTTTCTGGTGAGGGTGAGGATTAGGGTGAGGGTGAGGGTTAGGGTTAGGGTTAGGGTGAGGATTATGGTGAGGGTGATGTATAGGTTGAGGGTGAGGGTGAGGGTGAGTGTTCGGATTGAGTTTAGGATGAGGGTTCCGTTTATGTTTAGGGTTAGGTTTAGGGATAGGGTGAGGTTTAGAGTTTAGGTTAGAGTTAGGGAGAGGGTTAAGTTTAGGCTTATGTTAAGGGTGAGGTTTAGGGTGAGGGTGAGGGTGAGTGTGAGTGTTAGGGTGAGAGTGATGGTTAGGGTTAGGGTGAGGGTTAGGGTTAAGTTTAGGGTTAGGGTGAGGTTTAATGTGAGGGTTAGTGTTAGGGAGATGTTTAGGTTGAGGGTTAGGGTGATGGTGAGTGTTCGTGTGAAGGTGAGCGTGATGGTTAGGGTTAGGTTGAGGGTTAGGGTGAGGGTTAGGGTCAGGATTAGGGTTAGGGTTAGGGTGAGTGTTAGGGTGAGGGTAAGGGTTAGGATGAGGGTTAGGGTGAGGGTGAGGGTTAGGGTTAGGTTGAGTGTAAGTGTTAGTGTGAGGGTTAGGGTGAAGGTGAGGTTTAGGGTTAGCATTAAGGTTGGGTGAGGCTGAAGGTTAGGGTTATATTTAGCGTGAGGGTGAGTGCTAGGGTGAGGGTGAGGGTGAGAGTTTGTGTTAGGGTTAGGGATAGGGTGAGGATTAGGGTTAGTGTTATTGTTAGGGTTAGGGTTAGGCTGAGGTGTAGGTTTAGGATTTGGCTGAGGGTAAGGGTTTCGGTTAGGGTTATGGTGAGGGTCAGGGTGAGGGTTAGGATTAGGGTTAGGGCTAGGGTGAGTGTCAGGGTTATGTTTGGGGATAGAGTGAGGATTAGGGTTAGAGTTAGGGTTACAGTGAGGGTAAGGTTTAGGGTGAGGGTTTTGGTGAGGCTTAGTATTAGCATTAGGGTTAGAGATAGGCTGAGGGTTAGGTTTAGGGTTAGTCTTAGGGTGAGGGTGAGGGTGATGGTTAGGGTTAGGTTCAGGGTGAATTTTAGGGTTAGGGTGACGGTCAGGGTTAGGGTTAGGGATAGGGTTAGTGTGAGGGTGAAGGTTAGGGTGAGGGTGACAGCGAGGGTGAGGGACAGTTTTAGGGTATGTGTTAGGGTGTGGTTCAGGGTGACTGTTAAGTTTAGGATTAGGGTTTGGGTTAGGTTTAGCCTGAGGGTGAGGATATGGGTGAGGGTTAGGGTTAGGGTGAGGGTAAGGGTTAGTGTGAGGATTAGTGTGTGGGTGAGGGTGAGGGTGAGGGTTAGGTTTAGGTTTTGGGTGAGGGTGAGTTTGAGGATGATGTTAGGATTCAGGTTAGGGTTAGGGTTAGCCTGACGTTGAGGATGAGGGTGAGGGTGAGGGTTAGGGTTAGGGTTAGTGTGAGGGTGAGGGTTAGGATTAGGGTTAGGGTTAGGGTTAGGATTAGGGTTATGGTTAGTGTTAGGGTGAGGGTGAGGGTTAGGGTGAGGGTTAGGGTTAGGTTTTGGGTGAGGGTGAGGGTGAGGATGAGGGTTAGGTTTAGGGTTAGGGTTAGTGTTAGGGTTAGCCTGAAGTTGAGGGTGAGGATGAGGGTGAGGGTTAGGGTTAGGGTTAGGGTTAGCGTTAGGGTGAGGTAAGGGTTAGAGTAAGGTTAAGTTTGAGGCTTAGGGTTTCCGTTAGGTTTTGTGTTAGTTTGCGGGCGAGGCTTAGGGTTAGGTTTATGTATAGCATGAGGATTAGGGTAAGGTTTAGGGTTAAGGTGAGTGTTTGGGAGAGGGTTGGGGTTAGGACTAGGGTGAAGGTTAAGGTTAGTGTGAGGTTTAGGGTTAGGGTTATGGTTAGGGTGAGGTTGAGGGTTTGTGTGAGGGTTAGTTTCAGGGTTAGGGATAGGGTGAGGAAAAGAGTTAGGGTGAGGGTTAGGGTGAGGGTGAGGATTAGGGTGAGGGTGAGGTGTCGGTTAGATTTGGGATTAGGGAAAGGGTTAGCTTTAGGGATAGGGTGACATTTAGGGTGAGGGTTAGGGTTAGGGTTAGGGTGAGGATTACGGTTAGTGTGAAGGTTAGGGTGAGGTTTCGGGATATGGTTAGATTGAGGGTGAGGGTGAGTGTGAGGGTTAGGGTTATGATTAGGGTTAGCTTTAGAGTGAGGCTGAGGCTGAGGGTAAAATTGAGGGTGAGGGTTAGGGTGAAGGTTAGTGTGAGGGTTACGGTTAGGTTTAGGGTGAGGTTTAGGGTTAGGGTTAGGGTTAGGATGAGGTTTAGGCTGAGGGGTTGGGTTTTATGTTAGTGTGAATGTTAGGGTTAGAGTTAGGGTGAGGGTTAGGATTAGGGTGATGGTGAAAGTTAGATTGAGGTGTAGGGTGAGGGTTAGAGTTAGTGTGAGGGTAAGGGTTAGGGTGAGGTAAAGGTGAGTGTGAGAGTTTGGATTAGGATTAAGGTTAGTGTGAATGTGAGGGTTAGGGTTTGATTGAGGCTTAGGGTGAGTTCTAGGGTGAGGGTGAGAGTTAGGTTTAGGGTTATGGTGAGAGTTAAGGTCAGTGTGAGGGTTAGAGTTAGGGGTATGGTGAGGGTTAGGGTGACGATGAGGGTTAGGTTGAGGTTGAGGGAGAGGGTTAGGTTTATATATAGGGTGAGGATTAGGGTGAGGGTTAGGGTTAGGGTGAGGGTTAGGGTTAGGGTGAGGTTTAGGGTTAGGGTTAGGTTTAGGGTGAGGGTAAATGTTAGGGTGAGGATTTGGGTGAGGGTGAGGGTTAGGGTTAGCATTAGGGTTAGGGTTTGGCTGAGGTTTAGGTTTAGGGTTAGTGTTAGGTTGAGGGTGAGTGTGAGGGTTAGGTTGAATTTTAGGGTTAGAGTGAGGGTTAGGGTTAAGGTTAGGGTTAGGGTTAGTGTGAGGGTTAGGGTTAGGGTTAGACTGAGGGTTAGGGTGAGGGTTAGGGTTATTGTGAGGTTTAGGGTAAGGGTAAGGTTTATGGTTTGGGTTAGGGTGAGGGTTATGGTTAGTGTTAGTCCTAGGGTGAGCGTGAGGGTTAGGGTGGCTGTGAGAGTGAGGGTTAGTGTGAGGGTTAGGGTTAGGGTTAGGGTTTGGTTGAGGGTTAGGGTTAATGTGATGGTTAGGGTGAGGGTGAGGGTAAGATTTAGAGTGAGGGTTAGAAAGAGGGTGAGGTTTAGGGTTAGGCTTAGTGTGAGGGTTAGGTTGAGTGTTAAGTTTAGGGTTAGGTAGAGGGTAAGTTTTAGGTTGAGGGTTACGTTGAGAGTTTGGGTTAGGTTTAGCCTGAGTATTAGGGTGAGGGTTAGGGTTAGGGCTAGGGTTAGTGTTAGGTTGAGGGTGAAGTTTTCGTTGAGGTTTAGGGTAAGAGTTAGGGTTAGGTTTACAGTTAGGGTGAAGGACAGGGTTAGGGTTAGGGATAGGGTTAGGGTGACGGTGAGGGTGATGGTTAGGATTAGGTTTAGGATTAGGGTTAGGCAGAGGGTGAGGGTGAAAGTTAGGGTTATGGTTAGGTTTAGGGTGAGGGATAGGGTGAGGGTGAGGGTTAGGTTGAGGGTGAGGGCGATAGTGAGGGTTTTGGTGAGGTAAAGGTTAGGGTCATGGTTAGGGTGAGCATTAGGTTGAGTGTGATGTTTAGGGTGAGGGTTAGGGTTAGGGTAAGGTTTATTGTTAGGGTGAGGGTGAGGGATAGGTTTAGGGTGATGTTTAGGGTGAGGGTGAGTGTTAGGTTGAGGGTGAGGGTGAAGGTTATTGTTAGAGTGAGGTTTAGGTTGAGGGTTAGACTTAGGGTCAGGATTACGGTTAGTGTGAGGGTGAGGGTTATGTTTAGGGTTAGGGTGAGGGTTAGGCTTAGGTTTAGGTTTAGGGTTAGGGTTAGGGTGGGTATTAGAGTTAGGATTAGGCTTATTGTGAGGGTGAGGGTGAGGGTTAGGGTTAGGTTTAGGATGAGGGTGAGGATGAGGGTTAGAATTAAGGTTAGGGTTATGGTTAACCTGAAGTTGAGTGGGAGGGGGAGGGTGAGTGTTAGGGTTAGGGTTAGGGTTTGTGTTAGCGTGAGGGTTAGGATTAGGGTTAGATTTAGGGTGAGGTAAGGGTTAGAGTTAGGTTTAGTTTGAGGCTTAGGGTTACCGTTAGGGTTAGGGTGAGGTTAAGGGTTATGGTTAGGTTTAGTGTTAGGGTTAGGTTGAGGCTGAGGGTTAGGGGTTGGGTGAGGTTTAGGGGTAGGGATAGGGTTAGCATGAGGTTTAGGCTGAGGGGTTGGGTTAGGGTTAGGGTTAGGATTGCGGTTAGTGTGAGTCTTAGGGTGAGTTTTAGGGATATGGTTAGACAGGGTGAGGGTGAGGGTGACGGTTAGGGTTAGTGTGAGGGTTAGGGTTAGGGTGAGGCTGAGGCTGAGGGTAAAAATGAGGGTGAGGGTGAGCGTTAGGGTTCGGGTGAAGGTTAGGGTTAGGGTTAGGGTTAGGTTTAGGGTGAGGTTTACCCTGAGGTTTAGGTTTAGTGTTAGGGTAAGGTTGAGGGTGAGGGTTAGGGGTAGGGTGAGTGTTAGGGTTAGGTTTAGAGTTAGGATGAGGTTTAGTCTGAAGGTTTGAGTTAGGGTTAGTGTGAGGAATAGGGTTAGTGTGAGGGTTAGGGTGAGGTTTAGGGATATGGTTAGATTGAGGCTGAGGGTGAGGGTGAGGGTTAGGGTTAGCATTAGGGTTAGGGTTAGGGATAGGGTGAGGCTGAGGGTGAGGGTAAAGGTGAGAGTGAGGATGAGGGTTAGGGTTAGGGTGAAGTTTAGGGTAAGGGTTAAGTTTAGGTTTAGGGTGAGGTTTATGGTTAGGGTTATGGTTAGGATGAGGTTTAGGCTGAGGGGTTAGATTAGGGTTAGGGTGAGGATTAGGGTTAGTGTTAGGGTTAGATTGAGGTTTAGGGATATGGTTAGATTGAGGGTTAGGGTTAGGGTGATGTTTAGGGTGAGATTGAAGGTTAGGGTGAGTGTCCGGATTCAGGTGTGGTGAGGGTGAAAGTGAGGTTGAGTGTTAGGGTTAGGGTGAGGGTTTGGGAGAGGGTTAGTGTTGGGTTTAGGATGCAGGTTCGGTTTAGGTTTAGGGTTAGATTTAGGATTAGGTTGAGGTTTAGTGTTTCGGTTAGGGTTAGGGAGAGGGTTAGGGTTAGGGTGATGTTAAGGGTGAGGGTTAGGTTGAGGGTGAGTATTCCAGTGTGGGTGAGGGTTAGTGTGAGTGTGAGGGTTTGGGTTAGGGTTAGGGTTACGGTTAGGGTGAGGGTGAGTGTTAGGGTTAGGGTTTGGGTGAGGGGGAGTGTTATGGTGAGGTTTAGGTTTAGGTTTTGGATTAGGGTTAGGGTTAGGGTTAGGCTTAGGGTGAGGGTGAGGTTAAGGGTGAGGGTAAGGGTTAGGGTGAGGGTTAGAGTTAGGGTTAGGGTAAGAGTGAGGGTTAGGATTAGGGTGAGGGGTAGGTTTTGGGTTACAGGGAGGGTTATGGTTAGGGTGAGGTTTAGGGTTTGGGTTAGGTTGAGGGTGAGAGTAAAAGTTAGGGTGAGGGTGAGGGCTTTTGTGAGGGTTAGGGTTAGGGATAGGGTGAGGAAAAGGGTTACAGTGAGGGTTAGGGTGAGGGTGAGGATTAGGGTGAGGGTGAGGTGAGGGTTAGGTTTAGGATTAAGGTTAGAGTTAGCTTTAGGGTCAGGTTGACAGTTAGGGTGAGGGGTAGGGTGAGGGTGAGGGTGAGGGTTAGGGTTAGGATTAGTGTTAGGGTTCGGGTGATGGTGAAGGTTAGGGTTAGAGTGAGGGTGAGTGTGAGTGTGAAGGTTTGGGTTAGGTTTAGAGTGAGGGTTAGGGTTTGTGTGAGGGGTACTCTTAGGTTTAAGGATAGGGTTAGGAAAAGGGTTAGAGTGGGGGTTAGGGTGAGGGTGAGGATTAGGGTGAGGGTGAGTTGAGGGTTAGGTTTATGATTAGGGTTAGGGTTAGTTTTCGTATTAGGTTGACAATTAGGGTGAGGGTTAGGGTTAGGGTGAGGATGAAGGTTAGGGTTAGGGTTGGTGTGAGGGTAGGTTGAGGGTTAGGGTGAGGTATAGTGTTAGGGTTACTGTGACTCTTAGCTTTAGTGTGAGGGTTATGGTTAGGGTGAGAGTTAGAGTGAGGTTAAGCATTAGGGTGAGGTTTAAGGTGAAAGTGAGGGTTAAGGTTCGCATTAGTGTAAGGGTGAGGTTTAGGTTGAGGGTTAGGCTTAGGGTCAGGATTAGGGTTAGTGTGAGGGTGAGGGTTAGGGTGAGGGTTAGGGTTAGGTTTAGGGTTAGGGGTAGCATGAGGGTTAGGGTTAGGATTAGGGTTATTGTGAGGGTGAGAGTGAGGGTTAGAATTATGCTGAGGGTGAGGGTGAGGGTGTGTGTGAGGGTTCAGGTGTGCGAGAGGCTTAAGGTGTGGTTGAGGGTTAGTGTTAGGTGAGGTTTAGGGTGAGGGTGAGGGTTAGGGTTAGCGTTAGGATTAGGGTGAGGTTGAGGGTGAAGGTAAAGATTAGGGTTAGGGTTAGCGTTAGTGTGAGGGTGAGGGTTAGGGTTAGGGTTAGAGTGAGGTTTAGATTTAGGGTGAGTCTTAGGGATAGAGTTAGGGATAGGGTGAGGGTGACGGTGAGGGTTAGGGTTAAGGTTAGAGTTACGGTGAGGGTAAGGGTGAGGGTGAGGGTTAGGGTTAGGCTGAGGGTGAGGGTGAGGGTGAGGGTGAGAGTTAGGGTTAGGGTGAGGGTTAAGGTTAGGCTTAGGTTTAGGGTTAGTTTTAGGGTGAGGGTTAGGGTTAGGATTAGGGTTATTGTGAGGGTGAGGGTGAGGATTAGGGTAAGGTTTAGGATGAGGGTGAGGGTGAGGATGAGGGTTAGAATTAAGGTTAGGGTTAGGGTTAACCTGAAGTTGAGTGTGAGGGTGAGGGTGAGTGTTAGGGTTAGGGTTAGGGTGAGTGTTAGGGTGAGGGTTAGGATTAGGGTTAGGGTTAGGGTGAGGTAAGGGTTAGAGTTAGATTTAGTTTGAGGTTTAGAGTTACCGTTAGGGTTAGGTTGAGGTTAAGGGTGAGCGTTAGGTTTAGTGTTAGGGTTAGTTTGAGGCTGAGGTTTAGGGATAGGGTGAAGTTTAGGGGTAGGTATAGGGTTAGGATGAGGTTTAGGCTGAGGGGTTGGGTTCGGGTTAGGGTGAGGATTACGGTTAGTGTGAGGGTTAGGGTGAGGTTTAGGGATATGGTTAGATTAAGGTTGAGGGTGAGGGTGAGGGTTAGGGTTAGGGTGAAATTTAGTTTGAGGGTTAGGGTGAGGTTTAGGGATATGGTTAGATTAAGGTTGAGGGTGAGGGTGAGGGTTAGGGTTAGGGTCAATGTTAGTGTGAGGGTTAGGGTGAGGGTTAGGGATATGTTTAGATTGATGGTTAGGGTTAGGGTGAGGTTTAGGGTGAGATTTAGCGTTAGGGTGAGTGTCCGGGTTCGGGTGCCGTGAGGGTAAAATGAGGGTGAGGTTTAGGGTTAGTGTGAGGGTTAGGTTTAGGGTGAGGGTTAGGTTTAGGGATAGGGTGAGGTTTAGGGTTTGGGTTAGGGTTAGGGAGAGATTTAGGGTTAGGGTGATGTTAAGGGTGAGGGTTAGGGTTAGGGTAAGGATTAGGGTTAGGTTTAGGGTTACGGTTAGGGTGAAGGTGAGTGTTAGGTTTAGGATTAGGATGAGGGGGAGTGTTATGGTGAGGTTCAGGTTTAGGTTTTGGATTCGGGTTAGGGTTAGGGTTAGGCTAAGGGTGAGGGTGAGGTTGAGGGTGAGGGTAAAGTTTAGGGTGAGGGTTAGAGTTAGGGTTAGGGTTAGGGTGAGGGTGAGATTTAGGGTGAGGGTGAGGTGAGGGTTAGGTTTAGGATTAGGGTCAGGGTTACTTTTAGGGTTAGGTTGACAATTAAGGTGAGGGTAAGGGTGAGGTTTATGGTTATGTTTAGGGTTAATGTTAGTGTGAGGGTCAGGGTGAGGGTTAGGGTTAAGGTTAGAGTTACGGTGATTTTGAGGGTGAGGGTTAGGGTTAGGGTTAGGCTGAGGGTGAAGGTGAGAGCTAGGGTTAGGGTGAGAGTTTGGGTTTGGCTTAGGTTTAGGGTTAGGGTTAGGGTGAGAGTTAGGGTTAGGATTAGGGTTATTGTGAGGGTGAGGGTGAGGGATAGGGTTAGGCTTAGGGTTAGGGTGAGGGTGACAGTGAGGGTTTCAGTTAGGTAAGGGTTAAGGTTAGGGTTAGGGTGAGGGTTCGGTTTATGGTGATGTTTAGGGTGAGGGTGAGGGTATGGGTAAGAGTGAGGGCGAGGGTTAGGGTTAGGGTTAGGATGAAGGTTAGACAGAGAGGTAGGGTTAGGGTTAGAGTGAGGGTTAGGGTGAGGGTGAGGGTTAGGGTTAGGGTTATTGTAAGGATTAGAGTTAAGTTTAGGTTGAGGGTTAGGGTTAGGTTTAGTATTAGGGTTAGGTTAATGGTTATGGTTAGGGTTATGGTTAGAGAGGATTATGGTGAGGGTGAGGTTTAGGGTAAGAGTTAGGGTTAGGGTTAGGCTGAGGGTGATGGTGAGGGTGAGGGTGAGAGTTAGGATTAGGGTGAGGGTAGGGGTTAGGGTTAAGGTTTGGCTGAGGGTGAGGGTGAGGGTTATGGTTAGTGTGAGGGTGAGGGTGAGGGTTAGGGTTAGGGTTAGGTTTAGTGTGAGGGTTAGGTTTAGGTTTATGGTTAGGGTGAGGGTTACTGTTAGGGTTAGGGTTAGGGTGTGGCTGAGGGTGAGGGTTAGGGTTAGTATAAGTTTTAGGGTTAGGGTTAGGCTGAGGGTGAGGGTGAGTGTTTGGGTTAAACTTAGGGTTAGGGTGAGGGTGACGATGAGGTTTTTCATTTAGTTAAGTGTTAAGGTGAGGATTTGGGTGAGGGTTGGGTTTAGGATGTTTAGCGTGAGGGTGAGGGTTTGGGTTAGAGTGAGGGTGAGGGTTAGGGATAGGGTTAGGGTTAGGATGAAGTTTAGAGAGATTGGTAGGGTTAGGGATAGAGTGAGGGTTAGGGTGAGGGTGAGGGTTAGGGTTAGGGTTATTGTAAGGTTGAGGGTTACTTTTAGGATTAGGTTTAGGGTTAGGGTTAGTATTAGGTTTAGGGTTAGGGTTAGTGTTTGGGTGAGGATTATGGTGAGGGTTAGGTTTAGGGTGAGGGTTAGGTTTATGGTTAGGCTGAGGGTGAGGGTGAGGGTTAGGGTTGGAGTGAGGCTTAGGGTTAGGGTGAGGGTTTGGGTTAGTGTGAGGGTTCGGGTTAGGGTTATGGTTAAGATGAAGGTTTGCCAGAGGGGTAGGGTTAGGGTGAGAGTGAGGGTTAGGGTTAGGGTGAGGGTTAGGGTGAGGGTGAGGGTGAGGATTAGGGTTAAGATTGCTGTTAGGGTTAGGTTGAGGTTGAGGGTTAGGGTTAGGGTTAGTATTAGGGTTAGGTTTAGGGTTAGGGTTAGGCTGTGGGTGAGGGTGAGGGTGAATTTGAGGTTTAGGGTTAGGTTTAGGATTAGGGTGAGGTTGAGTGCTAGTGTTATGGTTAGGCTGAGGGTGAGGGTGAGGGTGAGGGTTAGGATTGGGTGAGGGTTAGGGTTAGGGTAATGTTTAGGGTGAGGATGAGGGTTAGGGTGAGTGTTCAGTTGACGGTGAGGGTGAGGGTTAGTGTGAGGGTGAGGGTTAGGGTTAGGGTTAGGGTTTGGATGAGGGTCAGGTTTAGGGTGTTGTTTAGGGTGAGGTTGTGGGTTATTGTGAGGGTTCGGGTAAGAGTGAGAGCGCGGGTTCGGTTTAGGGTTAGTGTGAGTGTTATGGTGTGGGTCAGGTTTAGGGTGAGGGTGAGGGTTAGGGTTAGGGCGAGGATTAGGGTTAGGATTAGTGTTAGGGTGAGGGCTAGGGTGAAGGTGAGGGTTAGGTTTAGGTTTAGGGTTACGGTTAGTGTTAGGGTGAGTGTTAGCGTTAGGTTTAGGGTTATATTTATGGTTAGTCTTAGGTTTATTGTGAGGGTGAGGGTGAGGGTGAGGGTTAGGTTTAAGGTTAGGGTTAGGCTGAGAGTGAGGGCTAGGGTTAGGATTCGGGTTAGGGTTAGGGTTAGGGTGAGGCTGAGAGTGAGGGTGAGGGTGAGGGTAAGTGTTAGGGTGAGGTTTAGGGTTAGGATTAGGGTTAGTGTTAGGTTGAGGGTTAGGTTTAGGGTTAGTGTTAGAATGAGGGTTAGGGTGAGGGGTAGAGTTAGAGTTAAGATGAGGATTAGGGGTAATGTTAGGGTTAGGGTTAGGTTAAGGGTTAGGTTTAGGTTTATGTTGAGGGGTAAGGGATTGGTTGAGGGTGAGGGTGAGTGTGAGGATTTGGTTTAGGATTAGGGTTAGGCTTAGGATTAGGCTTATGGTGAGGTTTAGGGTGAGGGTTAGCTTTAGGGTTAGGATTAGGTTTAGTGTGAACGTGATGTTTAGGGTGAGGGTGAGGGTTCAGGTAAGGGTCATCTTTAGGGTGTGTGTGTGGTTTAGGGTTAGGGTGAGGGTTAGGGTGAGGTTAGGGTGAGGGTAAGGGTTAGTGTTATGGATAGGGTGAGTTTGAGGTTGAGGGTTTGGTTTAGGATTAGGGTTAGGGTTAGGATTAGGCTTATCGTGAGGGTGAGGGTTAGGTTTAGGGTGCGTGTTAGTTTTAGGGTTAGGGTTAGTGTGAAGGTTAGGTTTAGTGTTAGGGTTAGGGTGAAGTAAGCGTTAGAGTGAGGTTTAGTTTGAGGCTTAGGGTTTCCGTTAGGGTTAGGGTGAGTTTTATGGTGAGGGTAAGGGTTAGTGTTACTGATAGGGTGAGGGTAAGGGTTAGGGGTATGGTGAGGGTTAAGGTTAGGGTTAGTATTAGGGTTAGGTTTAGGGTTAGGCTCTGGGTGAGGGTGAGGGTGAATTTGAGGTTTAGGGTTACGTTTAGGATTAGGGTGAGGTTGAGGGCTAGTGTTATGGTTAGGCTGAGGGTGAGGGTGAGGGTGAGGTTTAGGGTTGGGTTGAGGGTTAGTGTTAGGGTGATGTTTAGGGTGAGGATGAGGGTTAGGGTGAGTGTTCGGGTTAGGGTGAGGGTGAGGGTGAGAGTGAGGGTTAGGGTGAGGGTGAGGTTTAGGATTAGGGTTAGGGTTTGGATGAGGGTCACGTTTTGTGTGATGTTTAGGGTGAGGTTGAGGGTTAGTGTTAGGGATAGGGTGAGGATTAGGGTTAGCCTTAGGGTTAGGGTGAGGGTTCGGCTAAGAGATAGGGTTAGGGTTAGCTTGATGGTAAGGATTAGGGTGAGGGTTAGGGTGAGGTGAGGGTTATGTTTAGCATTAGGGTTAGGGTGATGGTGAGGGTTAGCGTTAAGGTTAGGGTTAGTGTGAGGGCTAGGGTGATGTTCAGGGTTAGGTTTTGGGATAGAGTAAGGATTAGGTTTAGGGTTAGGCTTAGGGTGAGGGTTAGGCTCAGGGGTAGGGTTAGGGTTAGGGTAAGGTTTAGGTTTAGTGTGAGGGTTAGTGTTAGAATTAGGGTTAGGGTTAGGTTAAATGTGAGGGATAGGGTTAGGCTGAGGGTTATGGTTAGGTGAGGGTTAGGGTTGGCCTTAGGTTTAAGGTTAGGGTTAGACTGAGGGTTAGGGTTAGGGTTAGTGTTAGGTTTGAGTGTGAGGGTGATGGTTAGGGTTGGGGTTAGGATGAGGGATATTGGTAGGGTGAGGGTTAGGGTTAAGTTTAGGTTTAGGGTGAGGGTGAAGGTGAGGGTTATGGTGAGGGTGAGGGTTAGTGTGAGGGTTAGTGTTAGGGTGAGGGTGAGGATTAAGGTTAGGATTAGGGTTAGTTTTAGGTTTAGGCTAAGGATGAGGGTCAGGGTGAGGGTTAGGGTTAGGATTAGTTTGAGGGCTATGTTTAGTATGAGGGTTTGTGTGAGGGTGAGTGTAAGGTTTAGAGTGAGGTTTAGGGTGAGGGTGAGGGTAAGAATTAAGTTTAGGGTTAGGGTGAGGTTTAGGGTTAGGGTTAGGGTTAGGGTAAGGGTTAGGGTGAGCAATAGGGTTCGTGTTAGGATGAGGGTTATGGTAAGGTGGTGCGTTAGGGTGAGGGGGAGGTTAGGTTTAGGTGAAGGTTAGGGTTAGGGTTAGGGTTAGTGTTATATTTAGGGTTAGGGTGAAGGTGAGGGTTAGGGATACGGTTAGGGATAGGCTGAGGGTAAGGTTTATGGTTAGGATTAGGGTTAGTGTTAGGGTGAGAGCTAGGGTGAGGGTGAGGTTTAGGGTGAGGGTGAAGGTGAGGGTGAGGGTTTTGGCTATGTAAGGGTGAGGGTTAGAGTGAGTGTTAGGGTTCGGGTTCGGGTGAGGGTTAGGGTGTGGGTGAGGTTTGGGGTTAGGGTGAAATTTAGGGTGAGGATGAGGGTTAGCGTTAGCTTGAGGGTTAGGGTGAGGGTTAGGTTTAGGGTTAGGGTGAGTATGAGGGTGAGGGTTAGGGGTATGGTGAGGCTTAGATTTAGGGTAAGGGTTAGTGTTAGGGTGAGGCTTAGGGTTACGGTTAGGTTTAGGATAAATTTTGGGGTTAGGGATAGGGTTAGGTTTAGGGTGAGGGTGAGGATTAGGATTAGGGTTAGGGTTAGGTTGATGGTTAGGCTGAGTGTTATGGTTAGGTTTAGTGTGAGGGTTACGTTTACTGTGAGGGTTAGTGTTTTGGTTAGGTTTAGGGTAACAGTGAGAGATAGGGTTAGTCTGAGTTTTAGGGTGAGGTTGAGGGTTAGGGTTAGCATTAGTGTTAGGGCTAGGGTTACGCTGAGGCTTAGCGTTAGAGTGCGGTTGAGAGTGAGGTTTAGGTTTAGGGTTAAGATGAGGGTTAGGGTTAGGGTGAGGGTTAGGTTTAGGGTAAAGGTTACGGTGAGGGTGAGGGTGAGGGTTAGTGTGAGGATTAGGGTTAGGGTGAGGGTGAGGGTGAGGATGAGGATTAGGGTTAGTGTGAGTCTAAGTGTTAGGATGAGTGTTTGGGTGAGGGTGAGGGTTAAGGTTAGCATTAAGTTTAGGGTGAGGATGAGGTTTATTGTTAAGTTTAGGGATAGGATGAGGGCTAGGGTGAGGGTGAGGGTGAGAGTTTGGGTTATGGATAGCGTGAGGATTAGATTTAGGGTTATTGTTTGGGTAAGGTTTAGGCTGATGTGTAGGTTTATGGTTAGTTTGAGTTAAGGGTTACGGTTAGGGTTATGGTGAGGGTGATGGTTAGGGTTAGGTTTAGGGTTAGGGCTACGGTGAGGTTCAGGTTTATGTTTAGGGATAGAGTAAGGATTAGGTTTAGGGTCAGGTTTAGGGTGAGGGTTAGGCTCAGGGATAGGGGTAGTGGTAGGTTGAGGGTTAGGTTTAGGGTGAGGATTAGGGTTAGGGTTAGGGTTACAGTGAGGGTAAGGGTTCGGGTGAGGGTTTTGGTGAGCGTTAGGGTTAGCATTACGGTTAGGGTTAGGCTGAGGGTTAGGTTTAGGGTTAGTGTTAGGGTGAGGGAGAGGGTAAGGGTGAGGGTTAGGGTTAGGTTTAGGGTGAGTTTTAGCGTTAGGGTGAGGATCAGGGTTAGGGTTAGCAATAGGGTGAGGGTGAGGGTGAGGGTAAGGGTGAGGGTGATGGCGAAGTTGAGGGTTAGTGTTAGGTTAAGTGTTAGGGTGAGGGTGAGGGTAAGTGTTAGGTTTAGGATTAGGGTTAGGGTTAGGGTTAGTCTCAGGGTGAGGGTGAGTGTGAGGGTTAGGGTGAGGTTTAGGGTTAGGGTTACTGTGACTGTTAGGTTTAGTGTGAGGATTAAGGTTAGGGTGAAGTTTAGGGTGAGGGTTAGAGTTAGGGTCAAGGTTAGGGTTAGTGTGAGGGTGAGGGTTAGGTTTAGGGTTAGGGTGAGAGTTAGGGTTAGGTTTAGGGTAGGGATTGGGGTGAGGGTTAAGGTTAGGATTAATGTTATCATTAGGGTTAGGGTGGGGGTGAAGGTGAGGGTGAGAGTTAAGTTTAGTGTGAGGGTGAGGGTGAGGATGAGGGTTAGGATTAGGGTTAGAGTTAGTTTTAGCCTGAAATTGTGTGTGAGGGTGAGGGTGAGGGTTAGGGTTAGGGTTCGGTTTCGGGTGTGTGTTAGTGTGAGGGTTAGGGTTAGGGTTAGGGTTAGGGTGAGGTAAGGGTTAGAGTGAGTTTTAGTTTGAGGCTTAGGGTTTCCATTAGGGTTAGGGTGAGGTTTAGGGTGAGGGTTAGGGTTAGTGTTACGGATAGGGTGAGGGTGAGGGTTAGGGGTAGGGTGAGGGTAAGGGTTAGGGTTAGGGTTAGGGTTAGGTTTAGGTTGAGGGTTAGGGTTACTGTTAGGATGAGGGTGAGGGTGAGTGTGAGTGTTAGGGTTAGTGTTAGGTTTAAGCTTAGGGTGAGGGTTAGGTTGAGGGCTAGGGTGAGATTCAGGGTTAGGATTCGGATTAGTGTTAGGGTGAAGGTGAGGGTGAGGGTTAGGATTTGTTTTAAGGTTAGCGTGAGGGCTAGGGTGAGGGTGAGAGTTAGGGTTAAGGTTAGGGTGAGAGTTAGGATGAGGGTGAGGTTTAGAGTTAGGGTTAGGGTGAGGGTTAGGGTGACAGTGAGGGTTAGGATGAGGGTGAGATTTAGGGTTAGGTTTATGTATAGCGCGAGGATTAGGGTGAGGGTTAGGGTTAAGGTGATGGTTAGGGTGAGGTTTAGGGTTAGGGTTACCGTGAGGGTTAAGGTTAGTGTGAGGTTTAGGGTTAGGGATAGTGTTAGGCTGAGGGTGAGGGTGAGGGTTAGTTTTAGGGTTAGGCTTAGGGTGAGGTTTGGGATTAGGGTTAGGGGGAGGGTTTGGTTGAGGGTGATGATTAGGGTGAGTGTGAGGTTTATGGTTAGGGTTAGAGTTAGGGTTATTGTTAGGGTTAGGGTTAGGGTTAGTTGGAGGGTGAGGGTGTGGCTTAGGGTTATTATTAGGGTTAGCGGTAGGGTTAGGCTGAGAGTGAGGGTGAGGGTGAGGGTGAGGTTTAGGTTTAGGGTTAGGATTAGGGTTAGTTGAGGGCTAGGGTTAGGGTTCGGCTGAGGGTGAGGGTGGGGGTTAGGGTTAGGGTTAGGGTTACAGTTAGGGTTAGGGTTAGGGTGATGTTTACAGTGAGGGTGAGGTTTAGGCTGAAGGTGGGATTTCGGTTTTGGGTGAGGTTGAGTGTTAGGTTGAGGGTGAGGGTTAGCATTAGGGTTAGGTTTAGGGTTAGGTTGAGGGCTAGGGTTAGGGTTAATATCAGGGTTCAGGTTAAGGTTAGGCTTAGGTTTAGGGTTAGGGTTAGGGTGAGGGTTAGGTTTAGGGTGATGTTTAGGGTGAGAATGAGTGTTAGGGTGAGTGTTCGGGTTTGGGTGAGAGTGAGAGTTAGGGTTAGGGTGAGGGTTAAGGTTAGGGTAAGTGTTAGTGTTAGGGTGAGGGTAAGGGTTAGTGTTAGCGTTAGGGTGAGGCTGAGCTTTAGGGTTAGGGTTAGGTTTAGGGATAGTGTGAGGGCTAGGGTGAGGGTCAGGGTTCCGTTTAAGTATAGGGTGAGGATTAGGATTACGGTTAGTGTAGGGTGATGGTTAGGATGACTGTTGTGGTTAGGGTTAGGGTGACGGTTAGGTTTATTGTGAGGATTATTGTTAGGGGTAGGGTTAGGTTAACGGTGAGGTATAGGGTTAGACTGAGGGTTAGGATGAGGGTGAGATTTCGGCTTAGCATTAGTGTTAGGGCTAGGGTTAGGCTGAGGGTTAGTGTTAGAATGAGGTTGAGGGTGAGGGTTATTTTTAGGGTTAGGATGAGGGTTAAGGTTAGAGTGAGGGTTAGGATTAGGGTAATGGTTAAGGTGAGGGTGAGAGTGAGGGTTAGCTTGAGGGTGAGGGTGAGGGTTAGTGTGAGGGTTAGGGTTAGGGTGAGGGTGAGGGTTAGGGTTAGGATTAGGGTTAGGGTTAGCTTTAGGCTGAGGGTGAGGGTGAGGGTGATGTTTAGGGTGAGGGTGAGTGTAAGGTTTAGAGAGAGGAATAGGGTGAGCGTGAGGTTTAGGGTTATGGTTGGGGTTATGGTGAGGATTAAGGTGAGGGTTAGGGTTAGGGTTAGGGTTAGGGTTAGAGTTTCGGTTAGGCTGAAGGTGAGTGTTAGGGTTAGTGTGAGGTTTAGGGTTAGTGTTAGGGTTATTGTTAGGGTTAGGGTGAAGGTTAGGGTTAGGATTAGTGTGAGGGTTAGGGTGAGGGTTAGGATTTGTGTGAGCGTTAAGGTTAGGGTAAGGGTGAGGAAAAATGTTAGGGTAAGGGTTATGGTGAGGGTGAGGGTGAGGGTTAGGTTTGGGATTAAGGTCAGGTTTAGCTTTAGGTTTAGGGTGAGGTTTAGGGTGAGGGTTAATGTTAGCATTAGGATTAGTGTGAGGGTTAGGGTTAGCGTGAGGGTGAGGCGTATGTTTAATGTGAGGGTTAGTGTTAGTGCTAGGGTTAGGATTAGGGTAAAGGTGAGGGATATGGTTAGGCTGAGGGTTAGGATGAGGGTTAGGGTTAGGGTTAGCATTAGGGTTATGGTTAGGTTTAGACTGAGGGTTAGGGTTAGGGTTAGTTTTTGGGTGAGGGTGAAGGTGAGGGTTAGGATTAGGGTTAGGATGAGGGTGAAGATTAGGATGAAGGTTAGGGTTAGGTTTAGTGTTTGGTTGAGGGTTAGGTTTAGGGTGAGGATTAGGGTGATGGTGAGGATTAGGTTGAGGGTGAGGGTTAGGGTCAGGTTTAGGGTTAGGTTGCGGGTAAGGGTTAAGGTTAGGGTTAGGGTGAGGTTTAGGGTTTAGGGTATGGTTAGGGTGAGGGCTAGTTTGAGGGTCAGAGTTAGGGTTAGGGATAGTGTGAGGTTTAGGTTTAGGGTTAGGGTTAAGGTTATGGTTAGGCTGAGGTGTAGCCTTAAGGTTAGGATGTGGGTTAAGTTTAGTGTGAGGGTTAGCGTTACTGTTAGGGTTAGGGTTAGGGTGCGGGTAAGGGTTAGGTTTCGTGTTCGGGTGAGAGTGAGGGTTAGGATTAGCATTAGGGTTAGGCTGAGGGTTAGGGTTAGGTTCTGTGTTAGGGTGAGTGTGAGTTTGAGGGTTTTGTTTAGGGTTAGGGTGATGTTTAGGGTTAGGGTGAGGGTTAGGGATAGGGTTGGGTTGAGAGTGAGGATGAGGGTGAAGGTGAGGGTTAGAGAAAGTTTTAGAGTTAGGGTGAGTTTGAGGGTGAGGGTGAGGGTTAGGGTTAGTATTAGGGTTAGGGTGAGGGCTAGGGTGAAGGTGAGGGTTAGGATTATGGATAGTTTTAGGGTGAGGGTTAGTGTTAGGGTTAGGGTGAGGGTTAATGTGAGGGGTAGGATTAGGGTTAGGGTGAGGTTTACATTTACGCTGAGGGTTAGGGTTATGGTTAAGGTTACGGTTATGGTGAGGGTTAGGGTGAGAGTGAGGGTTAGGGTTAATTTAAGTGGTAGGGTGAGGGTTAGAATTGGGGTTAGGGTTAAGGTTAGCTTGAGGGTGAGGTTTTGGTGTAGGGTGATGTTTAGGATGAGGGTGAGGGTTAGGGTGAGTCTTCATGTGAGGGTTCGGGATCTGGTTTGGGTGAGGTTTAGGGTTTTGGTGAGGGTTTGGGTTATTTTTAGCATTAGGGTGAAAGTTAGTGTTCGGGTTAGGGTTAGGGTGAAGGTTAGGGTGTGGTTTACAGTTAGGGGTAGGGTTAGTATGAGGATTAGGGTTAGGGTTAGGGTTAGAGTTAGTGTGAGGGTGAGGGTGAGGGTTAGGTTTAGGGTTAGGGTGAGGGTTCAGGTGAGCGTGATGTTTAGGGTAAGTGTTTGGGTTCCGCTGAGGGTTAAGGTTTGGGTGTGGGTGAGGCTTACTGTTATGGTGTTGGTTAGGGTGATGGTGAGGGTTAGAGTGAGGGTGAGGTTTAGGGTGATGGTTAAGGTGAGGGTTAGGTTTAGGGTTAGGGTTAGGATTAGGGTGAGAGTAAGGGTTAGTGTGATGGTTAGTGTGAGGGCAGGGTTTGGGTTAGCGTTAGCCTGAGGGTTAGGGTTAGGGTGAGGTTTAGAGTTAGCGTTAGGGTTAGAATGAGGGTTAGGGTGAGGGGTAGATTTAGAGTTAGGATGAGGGTTAGGGGTAATGTTAGGGTTAGGGTTAGGTTTAGGGTTTGGTTTAGGTTTAGGTTGAGGGTAAGTGATTGGTTGAGGGTTAGGGTGAGGGTGAGGTTTAGGGTTAGGGTTAGCATTAGGGTGAAAGTTAAGTTTAGGGTTAGGGTTAGGGTGAAGGTTAGGGGGAGGTTTAGGGTTAGGGTTAGGGTGAGCGTGATGTTTAGGGTGAAGGTAAGGGTTAGAGTGAGGGCTAGTGTTAGGGTGAGGGTGAGGGTAAGGGTTAGTTTTAGGGTGAGTTTTATGGTGAGGGTTAGGGTTGGTGTTCGGTTTAGGGTTAGGGTGAGGGTTAGGGTTAGGATTAGGTTTAGTGTGAGGGTTAAGGTTAGGGTAAGGGTTAGGGTGAGGGTGAGGGTTAGGGTTAGGGTGAGGTTTAGGATTAGTGTGAGGTTTAGGGTTAGGTTTAGGGTTAGGGTGATGATTAGGGTGAGGGTTAGGGTTAGGGTTAGGGTTAGGGTGAGGGTGAGGGTGAGGGTTTGGTTTAGGATTAGATTTAGGATTAGGATTAGGCTAATGGTGAGGTTGAGGGTGAGAGTTAGGTTTAGGGTGAGGGTTAGCTTTAGGGTTTGGGTTAGTGTTTGAGTGAGGGTGATGTTTACGGTGAGGGTGAGGGTAAGGGTGATGGTTAGGTTTAGGGTGGGGGTGTCGCTTAGGGTTAGGATGAGGGTTAGGGAGACAGTGAGGGTTAGGATGAGGGTGAGATTTAGGGTGAGGTTTAAGGTAATGGTTAGTTTTAGGGTTAGGGTTAGTGTGAGGGTTAGATTTAGTGTTAGGGTTCGGGTGATAGTAAGGGTTAGAGTGAGGGTTAGGGTGATGTTGAGGGTTAGGGTTAGGGTTAGGTTAGTGTGAGGGTTAGGCATAGGGCTAGGGTGAGGGTTAGGGTGAGGGTTAGTGTTATGGTGTGATTTAGGGTGACTGTGAGGGTTAGAGTTAGGGTTAGGTTTAGGGTTAGTGTGAGGGTTAGGGTTAGGGTTAGTGTGAGGGTTAGGGTTAGGGTGAGGTTGAGGGTTAGGGTCAGGGTGAGGCTGAAGGTGAGGGTGAGGGTGAGGGTTAGATTTAGGATTAGGGTAAGTGTTAGTGTTAGGGTTACGGTAAGGGTTAGGGTGAGCATGATGTTTAGGGTAAGGTTGAGGGCTCCGGTGAGGGTTAGGGTTTGGGTGTGGGTGAGGTTTAGTGTTATGATGAGGGTTAGGGTGAGGGTGAGGGTTAGGGTGATGGTTAAGGTGTGGGTTAAGGTTAGGGTTAGGGTTAGGGTGAGAGTAAGGGTTAGGGTGAGGGTTAGGTTGAGGGCCTGGTTTGGGTTAGCTTTAGCCTGAGGGTTAGGGTTAGGGTGAGGGTTAGTGTTAGGGTACAGGTTAGGGTGAGGGTGAGGGTTAGGGTTAGGTTTACAGTTAGGGTGAGTGTGAGGGTGAGGGCTAGATTTAGGGTTAAGTTGAGGGTTAGGTTAAGGTTAGGGTTAGAATGAATGTTATGGTGAGGTTTAGATTTAGAGTTAGGATGAGGGTTAGAGGTAATGTTAGGGTTAGGCATAGGTTTAGGGTTAGGTTTAGGTTTAGGTTGAGGGTAAGGGATTGGTTGAGAGTTAGGGTGAGGGTGACGTTTAGGGTTAGGGTGAGTGTGAGGTTATGGTGAGAGTTAAGGTTAGGGTTAGTGTGAGGGTTAGGGTGAGGTTTAGGGTTAGGGTTAGGTTGAGCGTGATGGTTAGGGTGAGGGTAATGTTTAGGGTGAGGTTTAGGGTGAGGGTGAGGGTTAGGGTTAGTTTTAGGGTGAGGGGTATGTTGAGGGTTAGGGTTAGTGTTAGGTTTAGGGTTAGGGTGAGGGTTAGAGTGAGGATTAGGTTTAGTGTGAGGGTTAAGGTTAGGGTGAGGTTTAGGGTGAGGGTGAGGGTTAGGGTTAGGGTTAGGGTGAGGTTTAGGATTAGTGTGAGGTTTAGTGTTAGGGTTAGGGTTAGTGTTAGGGTGATGGTGAGGGTGAGGGTTAGTGTTAGGGTTAGGGTTAGGGTGAGGGTGAGGGTGAGAGTTTGGTTTAGGATTAGGTTTAGGGTTAGGATTAGGCTTATGGTGAGGTTGAGGGTGAGAGTTAGGTTTAGGGTGAGGGTTAGCTTAAGGGTTTGGGTTAGTGTTTGAGTGAGGGAAATGTTTAGGGTGAGGGTGAGGGTACGGGTGAAGGTTAGGTTTAGGGTGGGGGTTTTGCGTAGTGTTAGGGTGAGGGTTAGGGAGACAGTGAGGGTTAGGGTGAGGGTGAGGTTGAGAGTGAGGTTTAAGGTAAGGGTTAGTTTTAGGGTTAGGGTTAGTGTGAGTGTTAGATTTAGTGTTAGGGTTAGGGTAAGATTAAGGGTTAGGGTGAGGGTTAGGTTGATGTTGAGGGTTAGGGTTAGGGTTAGGTTAGTGTGAGGGTTAGGGTTAGGGCTAGGGTGAGGGTTAGGGTGAGAGTTAGTGTTATGGTGAGATTTAGGGTGACTGTTAGGGTTAGGGTTAGGTTTAGGGTAAGGGTGAGGGTTAGGGTGAGGGTTAGGGTTAAGGTTAGTGTGAGGGTTAGCGTTAGGGTGAGGGTGAGGGTTAGGGTGATTGTGAGGGTGAGGTTGAGGTTGAGGGTGATGTTTAGATTTAGGATTAGGGTAAGTGTTAGCGTTAGGGTTAGGTTGAGGGTTAGGGTTACTGTGAGGGTTAGGGTGAGGGTTAGGTTTAGGATTAGGGTAAGTTTTAGGGTGAGGGTGAGGGTTAGGTTTAGTGTGAGTGTTAGTGTTAGTGTTAGGTTTAGGGTTAGGGTAACCATGAGATTAAGTTTAGGCTGAGGGTTAGGGTGAGGGTGAGGGTTAGGGTTAGCATTAGGGTTAGGTTTAGGGTTAGGCTGAGGGCTAGGCTTAGGGTTAGTGTTAGGGTGAGTGTGAGGGTGAGGTTTAGGTTTACTGTTAGGATGAGGTTTAGGGTTAGGGTGAGGGTTAGGGATAGGGTTAGGTTGAGGTTTAGCTTTAGCATGAGGGTTAGGGTGACGGTGAATATTAGGGTGAGGGTAAGGGTTAGAGGGAGATTTAGGGTTAGGGTGAGGGTAAGGATTAGGGTTAGGGTTAGGGTGAGTGTTAGGTTGAGGTTGAGGGTTAGATTTAGGGTTTGGGTGAGGGACAGTTTGAGGGTAATGGTTAGGGTTAGGGATAGTGTGAGGATTAGGGTTAGGGTTAGGGTGAGGGTTAGGCTGAGGTGTAGCGTTAGGGATAGGATGACGGTTAAGTTTAGCGTGGGGGTTAGTTTTAGTTTTAGGGTTAGGGTTAGGGTTAGGGTTAGGGTGAGGGTAAGTGAGAGGCTGAGGGTTAGGGTGAGAGTGAGGGTTAGTGTTATCATTAGGGTTAGGCTGAGGTTTAGGGTTAGGTTCAGTGTTAGGGTGAGTGTGAGGTTGAGGGTTTGGTTTATTTTTAGGTTGAGGGTGAGGGTTCGGGATAGGGTGAGGTTTAGGGTGAGGGTGAGGGTGAGGTTTGGTGTTAGGGTTAGGTTTATGGTAAGGGTTAGGCTCAGGGTGAGTGTGAGGGTGAGGTTTAGTGTGAGAGTTAAGGTTAGGGTAAGGGTAAGGGTTAGGGTGTGTATGAGGGTTAGGGTGAGGGTTAGGATGACGGTGAGGGTTATGGTGAGGGTGAGGGTTAGGGTTAGTATTAGGGATAGTGTGAGGGATAGGGTGAAGGTGAGGGTTAGGGCTAAGGTGAAAGTGAGGGTTAGGTTTAGGATTAGGTTTAAGGTTAGGGTGAGGGTGAGGGTTAGTGTGAGGGGTAGGGTTATGGTTAGGGTGAGGATTACATTTACTGTGAGGGTTAGGGTTAGGCTTAGGCTAGGGGTGAGGGTTAGGGTGATAGTGAGAGTTAGGGTTAGTAAAAGTGTTAGGGAGAGGGTTAGAGTTAGGGTTATGGTTAAGGTTAGGGTGAGGGTGAGGTTTAAGTTTAGGGTGATGTTTAGGTTGAGGGTTCGCATGAGGGTTCGGGTGAGGTTTAGGGTGAGTTTTGGGGTTAGGGTGAGGGTTAGGGTTAGGCATAGTGTTAGGGTGAGCGTTAGTGTTAGGCTTACTGTTTGAATGAGGTTGAGGGTTAGGATTAGGATTAGGTTTAGGCTTAGGGTTAGGGTGAGGGTTAGGGTTAGGGTGATGTTTAGCGTGAGGGTGAGCGTTAGGGTGAGTGTTCGGGTTTGGGTGAGGGTGAGGGTGAAAGTCAGAGTGAGGGTTAGGCTTAGGGTGAGGGTGAGGGTTAGGGTTAGTGTGATGGTTAGGGTGAGGTTTAAGGTTGGGTTTAGGATGAGGGTTCCATTTACGGTTAGGGGTAGCTTTAGGGTTAGGGTAAGGTTTAGGGTTTGGGTTAGGGTTAGGGAGAGGTTTAGGGTTGGGGTTATGTTAAGGGTTAGGTTTAGGGTGAGGGTGAGTGTTCGGGTTTGGTTGAGTGTGAGAGTGAGGGTGACAGTTAGGGTGAGGGTGAGGGTTAGGTTTAGGTTTACGGTTAGGGTTAGGGTGAGGTTTAATGTGAGGGTTAGTGTTAGGGTTAGTGTTAGGGTGAGGGTAAGAGTTAGGAGAGGCTTAGGTTGTGGGTGAGGTTTAGGGTTAGGGTGAGTGTAAGTGTTTGGGTGAGGGTTAGGGTAGGGTGAGGGTTAGGTTTAGCATTAAGGTTATGGTGAAGGTGAGAGTCATTGTTATGGTTAGGGTTAGGGTGAGGGCTAGGGTGAGGGTGAGGGTGAGAGTTGGGTTTAGGGTTATGGATAGGGTGAGGATTAGGGTTAGGGTTATTTTTAGGGTTAGCGTTTGGGTGAGGGTAAGTGTTACGGTTAGGGTTATGGTGAGGGTGAGTTTTAGGGTTTGGGTTAAGGTTATGGCTAGGGTGAGGGTCAGGGTTATGTTTAGGGATAGGGTGAGGATTAGGGTTAGGGTTAGGCTTAGGGTGAGGTTTAGGTTCAGGGGTAGGGGTAGGATTAGGCTGAGGTTTAGGTTTAGGGTGAGGATTAGGGTTAGGGTTAGGGTTACAGTGAGGGTAAGGTTAGGGTGAGGGTTTTGGTGAGGGTTACGGTTAGCCTTATGGTTAGGGTTAGGCTGAGGGTGAGGGTGAAAGTGAGGGTGAGGGTGGGGGTGAGGTTAAGGGTTAGGGAGAGGGTTAGGGTTAGGGTTAGGATGAGGGTTAGGGTTAGGATTAGGGTGAGGTTTAGGGTGAGGGTTAGGGTGAGGGTTAGGTTTAGTGTGAGGTTTAGGCTTAGGGTTAGGGTTAGGGTGAGGTTAAGGGTTAGGGTCAGTGAAAGGGTTTGTGTGAGGGTTAGTGTTAGGGTTAGGGATAGGGTGAGGAAAAGGGTTAGGGTGAGGGTTAGGGTGAGGGTGAGGGTTAGGATGAGGGTTAGGATTAGGGTTAGGGTGATGTTGAGGGTTAGGTTTAGGTTTAGCATTAGGGTTCGGGTCAGGGTGAGGGTTAGGTTTAGGGTTAGGATGAGGGTGTGGGTGAGTGTGAGGGTTAGGATTAGTGTTAGGTTGTAGGCTTAGGGTGAGGGTTATGGTCAGGGCTAGGGTGAGGGTGAGGGTTAGGTTTAGGTGTAGGGTGAGGATTAGGGTTAGGCTTAGGCTGAGTGTGAGGGTTAGGCTCAGGCGTAGGTTTACGCTTAGAGTGAACGTTAGGGTTAGGGTGAGGTTTAGGGTTAGGGTTAGTTTTACGGTGAGGGTAAGGGTTAGGGTGAGGGTTTGGGTGAGGGTGAGTGTTAGGGTTAGTATTAGGGTTAGGGTTAGGCTGGGGGTTAGGGTTAGGGTTAGTGTTAGTTTGAGGGTCAGGGTGAGGGTTAAGGTAAGTTTTAGGGTTAGAGTGAGGTTTAGGGTTAGGGTTAGTGTTTGGCATAGGGTGAGAGTAAGGGTTATGGTGAGGTCTAAGGTGATGGTGAAGGTTAGGGTTAAGGTTAGGGTTAGTGTGTGGGTTAGGGTTAGGGTTAGGTTGAGGGTTAGTTTCAGGGTTAGGGTTATGGTGAGGTTTAGGATGAGGGTGAAGATTAGGGTTAGGTTTAGGGTGAGGGTTAGATTTAGGTTTAGGGTTATGGTTAGGTTTAGGTTGAGTGTGAGGGATAGGTTTAGTGTGAGGGTTAGTGTTAGGTTTAGGGTAACGGTGAGGGTAGGTTTAGGCTGAGGGATAGGGTGAGGGTGAGGGTTATGGTTAGCATTAGGATTAGGGTTAGGGTTAGTCTGAGGGTTAGGTTTAGAGTTAGTGTTAGGGTGAGGGTGAGGGTTAGGTTTAGGGTTAGGATGAGGGATAGGGATAGGGTTAGGTTGAGGGTTAAGGTTAGGGTGAGGGTTAGGATGAAGGTGAGGATTAGGGTGAGAGTGAGGTTTAGAGTGAGGTTTAGCGTCAAGATGAGTGTAAGTATTAGGCTTAGTGTTAGGGTCAAGGTTAGGTTGTGTTTTATGATTAGGTTTAGGGTTAGGGTAAGTGCTAATTAGAGGTTCAGGATTAGGGTTAGGGGTAGTGTGAGCATTAGGTTTAGGGTTAGGGTTAGGTTGAGGGTTAGGCTGAGGTGTAGAGTTAGGGTTAGGGTCAGGGTTAGCTTTACTGTGAGGGTTAGTTTTAGGGTTAGGGTTAGGGTTAGTTTTAGGGTTAGGGTTAGGATTAGGGTTAGGGTAAGGATTAGGGTGAGTGTTAGGGTGAGAGTGAGGTTTATTGTTAGCATTAGGGATAGGCTGTGGGTTAGGATTAGTTTCAGTGTTAGGGTGAGTGTGATGTTGAAGGTTTGGTTTAGGGTTAGGGTGAGGGTTAGGGTTAGGGTGAGGGTGAGGATAAGGGTAAGGGTAAGTGTTAGGGTGAGAGTGAGGTTTAGTGTTAGCATTAGGGTTAGGCTGTGGGTTAGGGTTAGGTTCAGTGTTAGGGTGAGTGTGAGCTTGAAGGTTTGGTTTAGGGTTAGGGTGAGGGTTAGGGTTAGGGTGAGGGTGAGGGTATGGGCTATGGTGAGGGTTAGGGTGAGGCTGAGCCTGAGGGTTAGGGTTAGGATGAGGGTTAGGGTTAGGCTGAGGGTGAGTGTGAGGGTGAGGGTGAGGGTGAGAGATAGGGTTAATGTAAGGGTAAGTTTTATGGTGAGTGTGAGAGTTAGGGTGAGGGTTTGGATGAGGGTGAGGGTTAGGGTGATGGTGAGGGTGAGGGTTAGTACTAGGTTTAAGGTGAGAATTAGGGTGAAGGTGAGGGTTAGGGTTAGGGTTAGGTTGAGGTTTAGGGTTAGTGTGAGGGTGAGGATGAGGGTTAGGGTTAGGAATAATGTTATGGTGAGTTTTAGGGTTAGGATTAGGGTTAGGGCTAGGGTTAGGGTGAAGGTTAGGGTTAGGGTTAGGGTGAGTGTTAGCATGACGGGTATGGTTAGGGTTAGTGTGAGGGTTACATTTACTGTGAGTTTTAGGGTTAGGCTTTGGGTTAGGGTGAGAGTTAGCGTGAGAGTGAGGGTTAGGGTTAGTGTAAGTGTTAGGGTGAGGGCTAGGGTTAGGGTTAGGATTAAGGTTAGGGTGAGGGTGAGGGTTAGGTTTAGGGTGATATTTAGGCTGAGGGTTAGGGTTAGGGTGAGGGTGAGGGTTAGGGTGAGGATGCGGTTTAGGGTTAGGGTGAGTGTTAGGGTTAGGGTTAGGGTTAGAATAAGGGTTCGGGTTAGGATTAGGGTTCAGTTTGGGGTTAGGGTTAGGGTTAGGGTTAGCATTAGGGTGATGTTTCAGGTGAGGGTGAGGGTTAGGGTGAGTGTTCGGGTTCAGATGAGGGTGTGGGTGAAAGTGAGGGTGAGGTTTAGCGTTAGGGTGAGTGTTAGGGCTATGGTTAGGGTGAGGGTTAGGGTGAGGGTTAGGGTTGGGTTTAGGGTGAGGAATCGGGTTAGGGTTAGGGTGAGGTTTTGGGTTAGTGTGAGGATTAGTGTTAGGGTTAGGGTTAGGGTGAGTTTTAGAGTTAGGGTTATGGTTAGGCTGAGGGTGAGGGTGTGGTTGAGGTTGATGGTTAGGCTTAGGGTCTGGGTGAGGTTTGGGGTAAGTGTGTGGTTTAGGGTGAGTGTGAGGTTTTGGGTTATGGTTAGGGTTTGGGTGAGGGTGAGGGTGAGGGTATGTTTAGGACTAAGGTGAGCGTGAGGGTTAGGGTTAGGGTGAGGTTTAAGATTAAGGTGAGGGTTAGGATGAGGTTTAGTGTTAGTGTGAGTTTTAGGGTTAGAGTGAGGGTTAGGGTGAGGGTTAGGGTAGGGTTAGGGTGAGATTAAGGGTTAGTGTGAGGGTTAGAGTTAGGCTTAGTGTTAGGTTGAGTTGTAGGGTTAGTGTTAGGCTTAGGCTGAGGGTAAGGGTGTGGGTGAGGGTGATGGTTATGGTTAGTGTGAGAGTTAGGGTGAGAGTAAGGGTTAAGGTTAGGGTTAGGGTTAGGGTGAGGGTTAGGGTGAGGGTATGTTTGGGATTAATGTGAGGGTGAGGGTTAGGGTTAGGGTAAGGTTTAAGGTGAGGGTGAGTGTTAGGGTTACGATGAGGGTGATAGGTTGTGGGTGTGGGTTAGGGTTAAGTTGAGTGTTAGCGTGAAGGTGAGGGTTTGGATGTGTGTGAGGGTTATGGTTAGGTTTAGGGTGAGGGTTAGTGTTAGGTTTTGCGTTATGGTGAGGGTGAGGGTTAGGGTGAGGTTAGCGTTGGGGTTAGGGTGAGGGTGAGGGTTAGGGTTAGGGTGAGGGTTAGGTTTAGGGTGAGGTTTAGGGTGAGGATTAGTGTTAGTGTGAGGGTTAGTGTTTGGCTGAGGGTGAGGGTGTGGGTGAGGGTGAGGGTTAGTTTTAGGGTTAGGGTTAGGTTGAGGTTTATGGTGAGGGGTAGGGATAGGGTTAGGGTGATGGTTAGGGTTAGTGTGAGGGCTAGGGTTAGGGTTAGTGTAAGGATAAGGTTTAGGGTGAGGGTTAAGGTGATGGTGATTGTTAGGGTTAGCGTTAGGGTTAGGGTGAGGGTTAGGTTGAGGGTTAGGGTTAGGGTGTGGGTTCGGGTTAGGGTTAGGATGAGGGTTAGAGTTAAGGTGATGTTTTGGTTGAGGGTGTGGGTGACGGTGAGTGTGAGGGTGAGGGTGAGGTTTAGGGTAAAGATGAGGGTGAGGGTGAGAGCAAGGGTTAGGTTTAGCATTAGGGTAAGTGTGAGGGTGAGTGTGAGGGTTAGGGTTCCGAATAGGGATAGGGTTATGGTTAGGTTGAACATGAGGGTGAGTGTGAGGGTGAGGGTTAGTGTTAGTGTTAGGTTGAGGGTTAGGGTTAGTGTGAGGGTTAGGGTGATTTTGAGGGTGAAGGTTAGGGTTAGAATTAGGATTAGCGTTGGCATTAGGGTTAGGGTTATTGTTAAGGTTAGGGTTAGGGTTAGGGTGAGGGTGAGGGTGAGGGTTAGTGTTAGGGTTAGGGTTAGGGTTAGGTTGAGGTTTGGGGTGAGTTTTAGTGTTAGGGTTAAGGTTAGGGTTAAGTTTAGGCTGAGGGGGAGGGGCAGGATGAGGGGGAGTTTAAAGTTTAGCATTAGGGTTCGGGTGAGGGTGAGATTTAGGGTGAGTGTGAGGGTTAGGGTTAGCGTTAGGGTTAGGGTGAGGTTTAGGGTGAGGGATAGGGTTACGGTTATGATGAGGGTTAGGGTTAAGTTTTAGGGTTGGGGTTAGTGTGAGGGTTAGGTTGAGGTTTAGGGTTAGGTTTAGGGTTAGGGTGAAGATGAGGTTTAGGTTTAGGGATAGGGTGAGGTTTAGGGTTAGGGTGAGGGCTAGGGTGGGGGTGAGGGTAAGGGTTTCGGTTAGCTAAGGGTTAGGGTTAGGTTTAGGGTGAGGATTAGGGTGAGGGTGAGTGTTAGGTTGAGGGTTAGGGTTAGGGTGAGGGTTTGGGTTTGGGTTAGGGTTAGGGTTAGGATTAGGGTTAAGGTGAAAGTTAGGGTTAGGAATAGGGTTAGGGTTAGGGTTAGTTTTATTGTTAGGGTTAGGGTTAGGCTTAGGTTAAGGGTGAGGTTTAGGGTGAGGGTGAGCATGAGGGTTAGGGTGAGGGTATCTGTGACAGAGAGGGTTAGGGTTAGGATTAAGTTTAGGGTGAATTTTAGGGGTATGGTTAGGCATAGGATTTGTGTGAGTGTTAGGTTAGGATTAAGGTTATGTTTAGGTTTAGGGATAGGCTTAGGGTTAGGGTGAGGGTTAGGGTTAGTGTGAGGATTAGGGTTAGGGTTAAGGTTAGGGTGAGTTTTAGGGTTATGGTTAGGGTTAGGCTGAGTTTGAGGGTGTGAGTGAGGTTGATGGTTAGGCTTAGGGTTAGGGTGAGGGTTAGGGTTAGTGTGAGGGTTAGGGTGAGTGTGAGGGTTTGGGTTAGGGTGCGGGTTAGGGTGAGAATTAGTGTTAGTGTGAGGATTAGGGTTATGGTAAGTGTTAGGGTGAGGGTTAGGGTAGGGTTAGGGTGAGGTTTAGTGTTAGTGTGAAGATTAGAGTTAGGGTTAGGATTAGGGTGAGTTTTAGGGTTAGGGTTAGGGTTAGTCTGAGGGTGAGGGTGTTGGTGAGGGTGAGGGTTAGGCTTAGGTTTAGGGTGAGGTTTAGGGTTAGGCATAGGGTTATGGTGAGGGTGAGGGTTAGTGGGAAGGGTAAGGTTAGTGTTAGGGTGAGGGTTAAGGTCATTGTGAGGGTTAGGGTTAGGGTTAGGTTTAGTGTTAGTGTGAAGATAAGGGTTAGGGTGAGGGTTAGGTTGAGGGTGAGGGTTAGGGTTTGCGTTATGGTTAGGGTGAGGGTTAGGTTAAGGGATAGCTGTAGGTTTAGGTTTAGGGTGAGGGTTAGGGTTAGTGTTAGGGTTAGGGTTAGGGTAAGTTTTAGTGTTAGGGTGAGGGCTAGGGTTAAGGTTAGGGTTAGTATGAGGGTTAGGGTGATGGTTAGGTTTAGGATTATTGTTAGGTAGAGGGTTAGGGTGAGGGTGAGGTTTAGGTTTAGGATTAGGTTTAGGGTTAGGGTTAGTCTTAGGGTGAGGGTTACAGTGTTTGTGAGGGTTAGAGTTAGGGTGAGGGTGAGGGTCAGGTTTAGGATTAGGGTTAGGTTGAGTTTTAGGGTTAGGGTTAGGGTTAGGGATAGGGTGAGGTTTAGGGTGAGGGTTAGGGTTAGGATTAGGTTTAGGTTTAGGGTTAGGGTTAGGGTTAGGTTGAGGGTTACGTTTAGTTTGAGGGTTAGGGTTATGGTTAGTTTTAGGGTTAGGTTTAGGCTGAGGGTTAGGTTGAGGGTGAGGGTGAAGTTTAGGGTTAGGGTTAAGGTTAGGGTGAGGGTTAGGGTTAGGGGTAGGTTTAGGGTTAGTCTGAGGGTTAGGGTTAGTCTGAGGAATAGGGTTAGGTTTAGGATTAGTGTGAGATTAAGGGTTAGGGTGAGGTTAGTGTGAGTGTGGGGATTAGGGTTAGCGTTAGGGTTAGTGTGAGGGTTATGGTGAGGGTTAGGTGTAGGTTTAGGTTTAGGGTGAAGGGTAGGGGTTTGGTAAGTGTTAGAGTGAGGGTGAATATTAGCTTTAGGGTGAGGGTTAGGGTGACAGTTAGGTTTAGGGTGAGGGTGAGGGATACTTTTAGTGTGAGTATTAGGGTTAGGGTGAGGGTTAGGGTGAGGGATAGGTTTCGGGTTAGGGTTAGGGTTCGGGTTAGGGTGAGAGTTAGGGTTAGGGTTAGGGATAGGGTGAGGTTGAGGCTGAGGGTTAATGTTAAGTTTAGAGTTAGTGTTAGGGTTAGGCTGAGTGTGAGGTTGAGGATGAGGGTGAGGGTTAGGGTTAGTGTAAGTTTTAATGTGAGTTAGAGTTAGGGTAAGGATTATGGTGAGGTTAAGGTTTAGTGAGATGTTTAGGGTGAGGGAGAAGGTTATGGTGAGGGTGAGGGTTTAGTTTAGGTTTAGGTACAGGGTTAGGGTTAGAGTTAGGGTTAGGGTGAGGGCTAGGGTGAGGGGTAGGGTTAGGGTGATGATTAGGGTGAGGGTGAGGATTAGGGTGACGGTGAGGGTTAGGGTTAGGGTTAGGGTTAGGGTTAGGGTGAGTGTAAGTGTTAAGGTTAGGATTAGGTTTACGGTTAGGGTGAGGGTTAGGATTAGGGTTAGGGTGAGGGTTTGTGTTCGGGTGAGGGTTAGATTGAGGGTTAGGGTGTGGCTGAGGGTTAGGGTTAAGTATAGGGTGCGGGTTAGGTTTAGGTTTAGGGTTAGGGTTAAGGTATGGGGTAGGGTTAGGGTTAGGGTGAGGGTTAGGGTTAGGGATAGTGTGAGGATAAGGGTTAGGGTGAGGTTTAGGGTTAGTATGAGGGTTAGGGTTAGGGTGAGGTTAGGTTTAGGATTAGGGGTAGGGTTAGGGTTAGGCTGAGGGTGAGGGTGAGGGTGAGTGTGAGGGTTTGGGTTAGGGTTAGGGTGAGTTTAAGGGTTTGGGTTAGGGTTAGGGTTAGGTTTTGGGTTCGGATTGGTATTACGGTTAGGGTTAGGGTTAGATTTATTGTTACCGTTAAATTGAGGGTTAGTGTGAGTGTGAGTGTGAGTGTTAGCGTTAGGGTTAGGGTTATGGTTAGGTTGAGGTTGGGGGTGAGGGTTAGTTTTAGGATTGCGTTAGGGTTAAGGTTACGCTGAGGGGGAGGGGGAGGGTTAGGGTTAGTGTGAGAGTCAGGGTTAGGGTTAGGGTTTTTGTGAGGGAAGGGTTAGGGTGATGGTTAGGGTGTGTGTGAGGGTTGGGGTTATCATTAGTGTTAGGGTGAGGGTTAGGGTGAGGGTTAGTGTTAGGGTTAGGCTTTGGCTCAGGGTGAGGGTGAGGGTTAGCGTTAGAGTTAAGGTTAGGGTGAGGGTGAGGGTTAGGGTTTGAGTTACGGTGAGTTTTAGGGCTAGGGTTAGGGCTAGCGGCAGGGTGAGGGTAAGGGTGAGGGTGAGGGTGAGGGGTTCGGTTAGGTAAGGGTTAAGGTTAGGATGAGGGTTCGGGTTCATGTTCGGTTTCGGGTTCGGGTGAGGTTGTGGGTGAGGATTATGTTTAGGGTGATGGTTAGCGTGATGGTGAGTGTTACAGTGTGGATGATGGTTAGATTTAGGTTTAGGGTGAGTTTTAGTGTTAGGGTGAGGGTGAGGGTGAGGGTGAGGGGGAGGGGGAGGGTTAGGGTTAGGGTGAGGGTTAGGGTCAGGGTGAGGTTTAGGGTCAGGGTTATGGTTAGGGTAAGGGTTAGGGTTAGGTTGACGGTTAGGGTGAGGGTTAGGTTCATGGTGAGGGTGAGGTTTAGGGTTAGTTTTAGGTTGAGGATTAGGGTGAGGGTGAGGGTTATGTTTAGGATTAGGGTTAGGGTTAGGGTTAGGCTTAGGGTGAGGGTTAGGGTATGGGAGATGGTTAGACTTAGGGTGAGGGTTACGGTGTGGGTTAGTGTTAGGATTAGGGTTAGGGTGAGTTTTAGGGTTAGCGTTTGGGTTAGGGTTTTGGTGAGGCTTAGGGTTAGGATTAGGTTTAGGGTTAGCGTTAGGGTGAGGGTTAGGGTTAGGTTTATGTTTAGGCTAAGGATTAGGCTGTGGGTGAAGGTGGTGGTTAGGCGTAGGGTTAGGGTGAGGGTTTAGGTTAGAATGAGGGTTATGGTGAGGGTGAGGGTGACGGTTAGGTTTAGTGTTAAGGTTATGGTTAGGGTTAGGTTTAGGATTAGTGTAAGGATAAGGGTTAGGGTGAGGGTTAGGTTGAGTGTGGGGGTTAGGGTTAGCTTTAGGGTTAGGGTGAGGTTTAGGGTGACGTTAGGTGTAGGGTTAGGTTTAGGGTGAAGGTTAGGGTTAGGGTTAGGATTAGTGTGAAGTTTAGAGTTAGGGTTAGGCTTAGAGAGAGGGTTAGGGTCTGGGTGAGGATTAGGCTTAGGGTGAACAATAGGGTGACATTGCAGGTTAGGGTGAGAGTGAGGGTTAAGTTTAGGGTTAGGGTTAGGTTTATGTTTAGGGTTAGGCTTAGGGTGAGGGTTAGGGTGTGGGTGAGTTTTAGGCTTAAGGTGAGGGTTAGGGTGACAGTGAGGTTTAAGTAGGAAGGTAATGTTTAGCGTTAGGGTTAGCGTTAGTGTGATCTTAAGGCTTAGGTTGAGGGTTAGGCAAGAGTGAGGGTTAAGTTTCGGTTCAGGGTAGAGTTAGGGTGAGGGTGAGTGTGAGGTTTAGGGTTAGGATGAGGGTTAGGTTTACGGTTAGACTGAGGGTGATGGTGATTGTGAGGGTGAGGGTTAGTTTTAGGGTTAGGGTGAGGGCTAGGGTGAGGTTGAGGGTGAGGGTTTCGGTTAGGCAAGTTTTAGGGTTAGGGTGAGTATTAGGGTGAGGTTGATGTTTAGGGTTAGGCTTAGGGTGAGTTTTAGGGTTAGGGTTAGGGTTACACTGAGAGTGAGGGTGTGGGTGAGGGTGATGGTTAGGCTTAGGGTTAGGATGAGGTTTAGGGTTAGTGTGAGGGTTAGGGTGAGAGTGAGGGTTATGGTTAGGATTTGGGTGAGGGTGAGGGTGAGGGTACGTTTAGGATTAAGTTGAGGGTGAGGGTTAGGGTTAGGGTGAGGTTTAGAGTGAGGATTAGTGTTAGTGTGAGGGTTAGGGTTATGGTGAGGGTTAGGGTGATGGTTAGGGTAGGGTAAGGGTGAGGTTTAGGGTTAGTGTGAGGATTAGGGTTAGTGTTAGGGTGAGTTTTAGGGTTATGAGTAGGGTTAGGCTAGGGTGAGGGTGTGGGTGAGGGGGATGGTTACGCTTAGGGTTAGGGTGAGGTTTAGGGTGAGGGTTAGGGTGAGGGTGAGGGTTAGGGTGAGGGGTAGAGTTACGGTTATGGTGAGGGTTAAGGTTAGTGTGAGGGTTAGGGTTAGGTTTAGGTTAGGGTTAGTGTGAAGATAAGGGTTAGGGTGATGTTTAGGGTGAGGGTGAGCGTTAGGGTTAGCGTTAGGATTAGGGTGAGTGTTAGGTTGAGAGTTAGGTATAGGTTTAGGGTTAGGGTGAGGGTTGGGGTTAGGGTTAGGGTAAGGGTGAGGCTGAAGGTGAGGGTATTTTTAGGATTAAGGTGAGGGTGAGGGTGAGGTTGAGGGTTAGGCTGAGGGTGAGGGTTAGGGTTAGGGTTAGGATGAGTGTAAGCATTAAGGTTAGGATTAGGGTTAGGGTTAGGGTGAGGGTTAGGGTTACGGTTAGGGTGAGGGTTAGGTTTAGGGTGAGGGTTCGGGTGAGTGTTAGCGTGAGGGATAGGTTTTTGCTTAGGGTTAGGGTTAAGGATAGGGTGTGGATTAGGGTTAGGTTTAGGGTTAGGATTAGGGTTAGGGTGAGGGTTAGGGTTAGGGTTAGTTTGAGGGTTAGGGTTAGTGTGAGGGTTAGGGTTAGGGATAGTGTGAGGATAAGGGTTAGGGTGAGGCTTAGGGTTAGTATGATGGTTAGGTTTAGCATTAGGGTGAGGGTGAAGGTGAGTTTGAGGTTTAGGCTTAGGGTTAGGGTGAGTTTAAGGATTTGGATTAGGGTTAGGTTTAGGGTTAGGGTTCGGGTTCGGATTTGTATTAGGGTTAGTGTTAGTGTTAGATTTATTGTTAGGGTTAGGGTGAGGGTGAGTGTGAGTGTGAGCATTCAGGTTAGGGTTATGGTTAGGGTGAGGGTGGGGGTGAGGTTTAGGTTTAGGAATAGGGTTAGGGTTAAGGTTAGGCTGAGGGGGAGGGGGAGGGTTAGGGTTAGTGTGAGTGTTAGGGTTAGGGTTTGGGTGAGGGAAGGGTTAGGGTGATGGTTAGGGTGTGGGTGATGGTTGGGGTTAGCATTAGTGTTAGGGTGATGGTTAGGGTTCGGGTTAGGGTTCGGGTTAGGCTTTGGCTAAGGGTGAGGGTGAGGGTTAGGGTTAGTGTTAAGGTTAGGGTGAGGGTGAGAGTGAGGGTTAGCGTTCGGTTTAGGGTGAAGTTTAGGGTTAGGGTTAGGGCTAGGGTGAGGGTTAGGGTAAAGCTGAGGTTGAGAGTGAGGGCTTGGGTTGGGTAAGGCTTAGTGTTAGGATTCGGATGAGCGAGAGGGTTCAGGTTCGGGTGAAGGTGAGGGTTAGGTTGTGGGTGAGGGTTAGGTTTAGGGTGAGAGTTAGTGTGATGTTGAGTGTTACAGTGTGGGTGATGGTTAGATTTCGGTTTTGGGTGAGGGTTAGTGTTAGGGTGAGTGTGAGGGTTAGGGTAAAGGGTATGGTTAGGGTTAGGGTTAGGGTGATTTTTATGATTAGGGTTAGGTTTAGGCTGAGGGTGAGTGTGTGGTTGAGGGTGATGGTTAGGCTTAAGGTTAGGGTGAGGGTTAGGGTTAGTGTGAGCATTAGGGTGAGGGTGAGGGTTTGGGTTATGGTTAGGGTTTGGGTGAGGGTGAGGGTCAGTGTATGTTTAGGATTAAGGTGAGGGTGAGGGTTAGGGTTAGGGTGAGTTTTAGGGTTAAGGTTAGGGTTAGGCTGAGGGTGAGGGTGAGGGTGTGGGTGAGTGTGATGGTTAGGCTTAGGGTTAGGGTGAGGGTTACAGTTAGTGTGAGGGTTAGGGTGAGAGTGAGGGTTAGGGTTAGGTTTAGGGTTAGGGTGAGGGTGAGTGTGAGGGTGAGGGTATGTTTAGGATTAAGGTGAGGGTGAGAGTTAAAGTTAGGGTTAGGGTTAGGCTGAGAGTGAGGGTGTGGGTGAGGGTGATTGTTTGTCTTAGGGTTAGATTGAGGGTTAGGGTTACCGTGAGGGTTAGGGTGAGAGTGAGGGTTAGGGTTAGGGTTAGGGTTAGGCTGAGGCTGAGGGTGAGGGTATGTTTAGGATTAAGGCGAGGGTGAGGGATAGGGTGAGGGTGAGGTTTAGGTTTAAGTTTAGGGTGAGGGTTAGTTTGTGGGTGAGGGTTAGGGTTAGGGTGAGGGTTAGTGTTAGGGTTAGTTTGAGGATAAGGGTTCGGGTGAGGGTTAATGTGTGGGTGAGGGTTAGGGTTAGGTTTAGGGTGAGCGTTAGAGTTAGGGTTAGGGTTCGGGTGAGGGGTAGGGTGAGGGGTAGGGTTAGGATTAGGGTGAGGGTTATGTTTAGTGTGAGGGTTAGAGTTAGGGTTAGGGTTACTGTGAGGATAAGGGTTAGGGTGAGGGTTATTTTGAGGGTTAGCATTAGGGTTGGGGTGAGGGTTAGGTTTAGGGTTAGTGTGAGGGTTAGGGTTAGGGTGAGGATTAGGCTTAGGGTGAGGGTTAGGGTGACAGTGAGGTTTAGGGTGAGCGTGAGGGTTAGTGTTAGTGTGAGTATTAGGGTGAGGGTGAGGGTTAGGGTGAAGGATAGGTTCGGGTTAGGGTTAGGGTTCGGGTTCGGGTGAGAGTTAGGGTGAGGGTGCGGATGAGGCAGAGGGTTAGTGTTAGGATTAGGGTTAGGGTTAGGGTTAGACTGAGGGTGAGGGTGAGGGTTAGTGTTAGTGTTAGTTTTAATGTGAGTTAGAGTTAGGGTAAAGACTATGGTGAGGGTAAGGATTTGGGTGATGGTTAGGTTGAGGGTGAGGGTTAGGTTTAGGTTTAGGTTCAGGGTTAGGGTTAGTATTAGGGGTAGGGTGAGGGCTAGGGTGAGGGGTAGGCTTTGGGTGATGACTGGGTGAGGGTGAGGGTTAGGCTGAGGGTGAGGTTTAGGGTTAGGTTTAGGGTTAGGGTGAGTGTAAGCTTCAAGGTTATGATTTGGGTTAGGGTTAGGGTGAGGGTTAGGATTAAGGATAGGGTGAGGGTTAGGGTTAGGGTGAAGGTGAGAGTGAGGCTTCGGTGAGGGTGAGGTTTGGGGTGAGGGTTAGAGTGAGGATTAGGGTGTGGCTGAGGGTTAAGTTTAAGTATAAGGTGTGGGTTAGGATTAGGTTTAGGGTTAGGGTTAATGGTTAGTGTGAGGGGTAGGGTTTGGGTTAGGGTGAGGGTTACGGTTAGTTTGAGGTTTAGGGGTAGGGATAGTGTGAGGATAAGGGTTAGGTTGAGGGTTAGGGTTAGTATGAGGGTTAGGGTTAGCGTTAGGGTTAGAGTTAGGGTTCAGTTTAAGATTAGGTTTAGGGTTAGTTTTAGGCTGAGGGTGAGGTTGAGGGTGGGTTTGAGGGTTAGGGTTAGGGTGAGGGTGAATTTAAGGGTTTGGGTTAGGGTTAGGTTTAGTGTTCGGGATTGGGTTTGTATTAGGTTTAGGGTTAGGGTTAGATTTATTGTTAGGGGTAGGGTGAGGGTGAGTGTGAGTGTTAGCGTTAGCGTTAGGGTTATGGTGAGGGTGAGGGTGGGGGTGAGGGTTAGGTTTAGGATTAGGGTTAGGGTTAAGTTTAGGCTGAGGGGGACGGTGAGGGTTAGGGTTAGTGTGAGGTTTAGGGTTAGGGTTAGGGTTTGGGTGAGGGAAGGGTTAGGGTGATGGTTAGGGTGTGGGTGAGGGTTGGGGTTAGCATTAGTGTTACAGTGAGGGTTAGGGTGAGGTTTAGGTTTCGGGTTAGGGTTCAGGTTAGTCTTTGGCTAAGGGTGAGTGTGAGGGTTAGTGTTAGAGGTAAGGTTAGGGTGAGGGTGAGGGAGAGGGTTTGCGTTCGGGTTAGGGTGAGGTTTAGGGTTAGGGTTAGGGCTAGGGTGAGGGTGAGATTAAGGGTGAGGGTGAGGGTGAGTGCTTCGGTTAGGTAGGGGTTAGGGTTAGGTTTAGAATGAGGCTGAGGTTTCGGGTTCGGTTTCGGTTCGGGTTAGGTTATGGGTGAGGGTTAGGTTTAGGGTAAGCTTTAGGGTTAGGGTGAGGGTGAGGGTTAGGATGAGGGGTAGGGTTAGGTTTAGGGTGAGGGTTAGGGTTAGTGTGAGGGTTAGGGTTAGGGTAAGTGTTAGTGTGAGGCTAAGTGTTAGGGTAAGGGTTAGGCTGAGGGTGAAGTTTAGGGTAAGCGATAGGGTTAGTGTGATGGTTAGGGTGAGGGTTAGGTGTAGAATTAGGGTTAGGTTGAGGTTTAGGGTGAGGGTGAGGGTGAGGGGGAGTGTTAGGGTGAGGGGTAGGGTTAGGGTTAGGTTGAGCGTTAGGGTTAGTGTGAGGGTTAGGGTTAGGGTTAGGGTTAGTGTGAGGAGAAGTGTTAGGGTGAGGGTTAGGGTGAGGGTGAGGTTTTGGGTTAGCGTTAGGGTTACTGTGAGGGTTAGGGTGAGGTTTAGGTGTAGGATTAGGGTGAGGATGAGGGTTAGGGTGAGGTTTATGATGAGGTTTAGGGTGAGGGTGAGGGTTAGGGTTAGGTTGAGGGTTAAGATGAGCGTGAGGGTTAGGTTTAGGATTAGGGTTAGGGTTAGGGTTAGCCTTAGGGTGAGTGTTAGGGTGTAGGTGAGGGTTAGATTTAGGTTGAGGGTTACTGTGAAGGTAAGGGTTAGGATTAGGGTTAGGATGAGTTTTACGTTTAGGTTTAGGGTTAGGGTTTTGGTGAGGGTTAGGGTTAGGATTAGGCTTAGGGTAAGGGTTAGCGTGATGGTGATGGTGAGGGTTAGGTTTAGGATAAGTTTTAGTGTTATGGTTAGGATTTGGGTTTTGGTGAGGGTTAGGGTTAGGATTAGGTTTAGGGTTAGGGTTAGGGTGAGGGTTAGGGTGAGGGTTAGGGTGAGGGTTAGGGTTAAATTTAGGTTTAGGCTGAGGTTTAGGGTATGGGTGAGGGTAATGGTTAGTCGTAGAATTAGGGTGAAGGTTCAGGTTAGTGTAAGGGTTAGGGTGAGGGTGAGGGTGAGGGTTAGGGTTAGTGTTAAGTTTAGGGTTAGGGTTAGGGTTAAGATTAGTGTGAGGATAAGTGTTAGGATGAGGGTTAGGGTGAGTGTGGGGGTAAGGGTTAGTGTTAGGGTTAGGGTGAGTATTAGGCTGATGGTTAGGTGTAGGGTTAGGTTTAGGGTGAACGTTAGGGTTAGGGTTAGTTTTAGTGTGAGGGTTAGGGTTAGGGTTAGGCTTGGGAGCGTTTTAGGGTGTGAGGGAGGGTTAGGCTTAAGGTGAACTTTAGGGTGACAGTGAAGGTTAGGGTGAGGGTGAGGGTTAAGTTTAGGGTTGGGGTTAGGATTATGTTTAAGGTTAGGCTTAGAGTGAGGCTTAGGGTGTCTGTGAGGTTTAGGCTTAGGGTGAGGGTTAGGGTGACAGTGAGGGTTAAGTGTGAGTGTAATGGTTAGGATTAGTGTTAGCGTTAGTGTGAGGTTAAGGGTTAGGTTGAGGGTTAGGCGAGGGTGAGTGTTAAGGTTAGGGTTAGGGTACGGTTAGGGTGAGAGTGGTGTGAGGTTTAGGGTTAGGATTACGGTTAGGTTCAGGGTTAGACTGAGGGTGAGGGTGATTTTGAGGGTGAGGGTTAGGGTTAGGGTTAGGGTGAGTGCGAGGGTGAGGTTGAGGGTGAGGGTTTCGGTTAGGCAAGTTTTAATGTTAGGGTGAGGATTAGGGTGAGGTTGAGGGTTTGGTTAGGGTTACGGTTAGGGTGAGTGTTAGGGTTAGGGTGAGTTTTAGGGTTAGGGTGATATTTAGGGTGTGGGTGAGTGTTAGGGTGAGGTTGAGGTTTCCTGTGAGGGTGAGGGTTACATTATGAGTGAGGGTTATGTTTAAGGTGAGTTTTAGGGTGATGGTTAGTGTTAGTGTGAGATTTAGCGTTAGGGTTAGGTTTAGGGTGAAGGTTAGGGGTTAGGGTTAGGGATAGGTTGAGGCGTATGGTGAGGGACAGGGTTAGGTTTAGCTTGAGGTTTAGGGTTAGTATGAGAGTTAGGGTTAGGGTTAGTGTGAGGATAAGTTTTAGGGTTAGGGTTAGGTTTAGGTTGAGGGTTAGGTTCAGGGTTAGGGTTAGGGTGAGTGTTAGGGTTAGGATTAGAGTGAGGATTAGGTTTAAGGTGATGGTGTGTGTGAGGGTGAAGGTTAGGGTGAGGGTGAGGGTTAGTGTGCGGGTGAGTGTGAGGGTGAGGGTTGGGTTTAGCGTTAGGGTTAGGGTGAGTGTGAGGGTGAGGGTTTGTGTAAGGATTAGGGTTTGGGTTAGGCTGAGGGTGAGGGTGAGGGTTAGGGTGAGTGTGGGTGTTAGGGTTAGCCTTAGGTTTAGGGTGAGGGTTAGGTGTAGGGTTAGGGTTAGGGTGAAGTTTAGGTTTAGGGTTAGTGTTAGGGTAAGTTTTAGGGTGAGGGTGAAGGTTAGGTTTACGATTAAGATTAGGGTTATGGTGACGGTTAGGGTTAGGGTTAGGGTTAGTGTGAGGGTTAGGGATAGGGTTAGGCTTAGGGTGAGGGTTAGGGTGTGGGTGAGGGTTAGGCTTAGGGTGAGGGTTAGGGTAACAGTGAAAGTTAGGGTGAGGGTGAAGGTTAGGGTTAGTGTTAGGGTTAGGTTTAGGGTTAGGCTTAGCGTGAGGGCTAGGGTGTGGTTGAGCTTTAGGCTTAGGGTGAGGATTAGGGTGACAGTGAGGTTTAGGGTGAGGGATAGGGTTAGGGTTAGTATGAGGATTAGGGTTAGGGTGAGGGTTAAGGTGAGGGTTAGGGTGAGGGTTAGGTTTAGGGTGAGGGTGTGGTTTATGGTTAGGGATACGGTGAGGTTTACGGTTAGGGTGAGGGCTAGTGTGAGGGTGAGTTCGGGTGATGTTTAGGTTGAGGGTGAGGCTTAGGGTGAGGGTGAGGGTTAGGGTTAGGATTAGGGTTAGGGTTAGGTTTAGGGTTAAGGTGAAGGTTAGGGTTAGGAATAGGGTTAGTGTTAATGTTAGGGATATTGTTAGGCTTAGGGTGAGTGTGAGGGTGAGGGTGAGGATGAGGGTTAGGGTGAGGGTATTGGTGACACTGAGGGTTAGTGTTAGGATTAAGGTTAGGGTGAGTTTTAAGGTTAGGGTTAGGCTTAGATTTAGGGTGAGTGTTAGGTTAGGATTAGGGTTAGGTTTAGATTTAGAGTTAGGGTTATGGTTAGGGTGAGGGTTAGGGTTAGACTTAGGGTGACGATTACGGTGAGGGTGAGGGTTAGGATTAGAGTTAGGGTGAGTTTTAGGTTTTAGGTTTAGGGTTAGGGTTAGGGGTTTGGTGAGGATTAGGTTTAGGATTAGGCTTAGGGTTAAGGTTAGGTTGAGGATTAGGATGAGTGTGAGTGTTAGGGTGAGTTTTAGGTTAGGGTTAGGGTTAGGGTTTTGGTGAGGGTTAGGTTTAGGATTAGGCTTAGGTTAAGGTTAGGGTGAGGGTTAGGTTGAGAGTGAGGGTTACGGTGAGTTTTAGGGTTAGGTTTAGGGTAAGGGTTTTGGTGAGTGTTAGGGATAGCATTAGGTTTAGGTTTAGGGTTAGGGTTAGTGTTAGTGTGAGGGTGAGGGTTAGGGTTAGGGTTAGGGTGTTGGTGAGGGTGATGGTTAGGCGTAGTTTTAGGGTGAGGGTTAGGGTTAGTGTGAGGGTTAGGGTGAGGGTGAGTGTGAGGGTTTGGGTTAGTTTTAAGCTTAGGGTTAGGGTTAGGGTTAGGATTAGTGTGAGGATAAAGGGTTAGGGTGAGGGTTAGGGTGAGTGTGGGGTTTAGGGTTAGCGTTAGGTTTAGGGTGAGGGTTAGGTTGAGGGTTAGGTGTAGGTTTAGGGTTAGGGTGAAGGTTAGGGTTAGGGTTAGGTTTTGTGTGAGGGTTAGGGTTAGGGTTAGGCTTAGGGAGAGGGTTAAGTTGTGGGTGAGGGTTAGGCTTTGGGTGAGTGTTAGGGTGAGGTTGAGAGTTATGTTTAGGGTAAGGGTTAGGTTTATGTTTAGGGTTAGGCTTAGGATGAGGATTAGGGTTTGCGTGAGGGGTAGGCTTAAGTTGAGGGTTATGGTGACAGTGAGGGTTAAGTGTGAGGGTGATGGTTAGCGTTAGGGTTAGCGTTATTGTGAGGTGAAGGGATAGGCTGAGGGTTAGGCGTGGGTAAGGGTTAAGTTTAGGGTGAGGGTAGGGTTAGGGTGAGGTTTAGTGTTAGGTTTAGGATTAGGGTTAGGGTTAGTGTGAGGGTAAGTATTAGGTTGAGGGTTAGGTTGAGGGGTAGCGTTAGGGTTAGGGTTTGAGTTAGGTTGAGGGTTCGGATTCGGGTGGCGGTTAGGGTGTGGATGTGGGATAGGGTGTGGGTGAGGGTTAGGGTGACCTTCAGGGTTAGGATGGGGGTGAGAGTTAGCTTTATTGTGAGGGTGTGGGTTAGGGTAAGTGTTAGTGGGAGGGTGAGGGTTAGGGTGAGGTTAGGTTTAGGGCTAGGGTGAGGGTTAGGTTTAGTGTGAGGGTTACGGTTAGGGTTAGGGTTAGGGTTAGTGTGAGGATAAGGGTTAGAGTGAGGGTTAGGCTGAGGTTGAGGGTTAGGGTTAGCGTTAGGGTTAAGGTGAAGTTTAGGGTGAGGGTAGGGTTAGGGTTGGGGTTAGAGTGAGGTTGCTGCTTAGGGTTAGGGTTATGGTGAGGGTTAGGGTTTGGGTGAGGTTTAGGGTTAGGGACAAGTTTAGGTTGAGGGTGAGGGTTAGGTTTAGGATTAGGGTTAGTGTTAGGCTTAGGGAGAGGTTTAGGGTGAGGGTTCCTGTGAGGGTGAGGGTTAGGGTGTGGGTGAGGGTTAGGGTTGGGTGAGGGTTAGGCTGATGGTGAGTGTTAGGGTGAGGGTGAGGGTGAGTGTTAGCGTTAGGATTAGGGTTAGGGTTAGCGTTTGGCTGAGGTTGAGGGTGAGGGTGAGATTTAGGGTTAGGGTTTGGGTTACGGTTAGGGTCAGGGTTGGGGTGAGGTTTAGTGTTAGGGTGATATTTGCGGTGAGGTGAGTTTTAGGGTGAGGTTTAGGTATCAGGTGAGGTTGAGGGTTAGGGTGTGGGTGATGGATAGGGTTAGGGTGAGGGTTAGGTTTAGGGTGAGGGTTAGGGTGAGGGTGAGGGTTAGGGTCAGGTTTAGGTTGAGGGTTAGTGTTAGGGTTAGAGTTAGGGTGAGGTTTAGGTTTAGGGTTAGGTTTTGGGTGTGGATGAGGGTTAGGGTTAGGGTTAGGGTGGAGTTTAGGGTTAGTGTCAGGGCTCGGGTGAGGGTAAGTTTGAGGGTCAGAGTCAGCGTTTTGGTTAGGTAAGGGTTTGGGATCGCTTTAGGATGAGGATTAGGGTGAGTGTTAGGTTGAGGGTTAGTGTTAGGGTGATGGTTAGGGTTATGGTTAGGGTGAGGGTTAGGGTTAGGGTGATCTTTATGGTGAGGGTTGGGTTTCGGGTGAGGATGAGGATTAGGGTTATGATTAGGGTTAGATTGAGATTTAGGGTTAAGGTTACGGTGAGGGTTTGGTCTAGGATTAGGGTTAGGTATAGGGTAAGGTTATTGTTAAGGTTAGGGTTAGGGTTAGGGTGAGGGTGAGGGTCAGGTTTACTGTGAGCTTTATGGTTAGCGTTAGGGTGAGAGTGACGGTGAGGGTGAGGGTTAGGGTTAGGCTTAGGGTTAGGGTGGAGGGAAGGGTTAGTGTGAGGGTTAGGCTGAGGGTGAGGTTGAGGGTGACTGTTAGGGTTAGGGTGATGATGAGGGTTAGTGTTAGGGTTAGAATTAGGGTGAGGGAGACTTTTAGGGTTAGGGTTAGGGTTAGGGTTAGGGTGAGGGTGAGGGTTAGGGTTATTGTTAGAGTTAGGGTTAGGGTTAGGTTGAGGGTGAGGGTTAGCGTTAGTGTTAGGGTGAGGGTTAAGTTTAGTGTGAGGGTTAGAGCTAGGGTAAGGAATAGGGTGAGGGTAAGGTTTAGGGTGAGGGTTAGGTTGAGAGTTAGGGTTAGGGTTAGCGTAAGTGTTAGGGTGAGGGTTAGGGTTAGGTTTAGGGTTAGGATCCGGGAAAGGGTGAGGTTTAGGGTGAGGTTTCGGGTGAGTGTTAGGGTTAGGGTTAGGGTTAGGTGAGGGTTAGGATTAGAGTTAGGGTTAGGATTAGGGTTACTTTTAGGGTTAGGTTTACTGTGAGGGTTAGAGTGAGCATGAGAGTGAGGGTTAGGGTTAGAATTAGGTTTAGGTTTAGGGTTAGGCTGAAGGTGAGCATGAGGGTGAGGATGAGGGAGGTGATTAGGGTGAGGGTTAGGCTTAGAGTGATGTTTAGAGATAGGGTGAGGTTTAGGGTAAGGATGAGGGTGAGGGTGAGACTGAAGGTTAGGGTGTCAGTGAGGGTTAGGTTTAGGTTGTGCGTTAGGGTGATGTTTAGGGTTAGGGTATGGGGGAGGGTTAGGTTTAGGGTAAGGGTGAGGGTTAGGGTTACGGTTAGGATAAGGGTTATTATGAGGGGTAGGGTTAGGGTTAGGGTGAGGGTGAGGGTTAGTGTGAGGGTTAGCGTTAGGGTTAGGGTTAGGGTGAGGGTTAGAATTAGGGTAAGGGTAAAAGTGAGGGTTAGGGTTAGGTTTAGGGTGAGGGTTAGGGTGAGGCTAAGGGTTAGGGTGAGTTTTAGTGTGAGGGTGAGGGTTAGGGTTAGGGTTAGTGTTAAGGTGAAAGTTAGGGTGAGGGTTAGGGTTAGGGTTAAGGTTAGGTTGAGGGTTAAGGTGAGGGTTAGGGTAAGATTTAAGGTTAGGGTTAGGGTTAGGGTGAGGGTGTGGTTTGGGGTTAGGGTGATGGTTAGGGTTAGAGTAAGGGTGAGTGTTAGGATTAGGGGTAGGTTGAGGGCTACGGTGAGGGTGAGGGTTAGGTGAGTTTTAGTGTGGGGGTTTTGGTTAGGTAAGGGTTAGGGTTAGGGTGAATGTTAGGTTTAGAGTTAGGATGATGGTGAGGACTAGGGTGAAGGTGAGAGTTAAGTTGTGGGTGAGGGTTAGGGTTAGGGTGAGTGTTAGGGTGTCAGTGAAGGTCATGGTGAGGGTGAAGTTTAGTGTTAGGGTCAGGGTGATGGTTAGAATTAGGGTGAGGTTTAGGGTGAGGGTTAGTATGAGGGGTAGGGTTAGGTTTAGGGTGACGGTTAGGTTTAATGTGAGTGTTTTGGATAGGGTTAGGGTTAGGGTGAGGGTAAGGGTTAGGGTGAAGTTTAGGGTTAGATTGAGGGTTAGGTTTAGCCTTAGGGTTAGTGTGAGAGTTAGGGTGAGGATTAGGATTAGGGTTAAGTTTAGGTTTAAGATGAGTGTGAGGGTCAGGGTTAGGGATAGGGTGAGGGTTAGGGTGAGGTTTAGGGTTAGTGTGAGGGTTAGGGTTAGGGTTAGGAGGAGGTTTACGGTGAAGCTAATGCTTAGGGTGAGGGTTAGGGTGAGGCTAAGGTTAGGTTTAGGGTTAGGGTGAGAGTGAGTGTTAGGATTAGAGTTAGGGTGAGGCTGAGCATTAGGGTTAGGATTAGTGTTTGGGTTATGGTTAGGCTGAGGGTGAAGCTGAGGGTGAGGGTGAGGGTTAGGGTTAGGTTTAGGTTTAGGATGAGGGTGAGGATGAGGGTTAGTCTTAGGATTAAGGTTGGGTTTAGGGTTAGGCTGAGGTTGAGTGTGAGGGTGGGTGAGGGTGAGGGTGAGGAATAGTGTTAGGATGAGGGTTAGGTTTCGGGTAAGGCTGAGGGTGAGGGTGAGGGTGAGGGTGAGGGTGAGGTTTCGGTTTAGGTTTAGGGTGAGGATTATCTTGAGGTTTAGGTTTATGGTTAGGGTTAGGGTGAGGGTTATGGTAAGTGTTACTGTTAGGTTGAGGGTTAGGGTGAGGTTGAGGGTTAGTGCTAGTTTTAGGGTTAGTGTGAGGGTTAGGGTGACGGTTAGGGTTAGGGTTAGGTTTAGGTTTAGGTTTAGGATGAGGGTAAGGGTTAGGGTTAGGTTTAGTGTGAGAGTTAGGGTTAGGGTTATGTTGAGCATTATTGTGAGGGTTAGGGATAGGCTTATGGTTAGTGTGAGGGTAGGGTGAGGCTAAGTGTTAGGGTGATGGTAATGGTTACGGTGAGGGTTAAGGTGAGAATGCGTGTTAGGGTTATCATGAGTGTTAGAGTGAGGGTTAGGGTGAGGGTTATGGTTATGTTTAGGGTTAGGGTGAGGTTTAGGGTTAGGGTGAGGGTGAAGGATAGGGTAGGGTGAGTGTGAGGTTGATGTTCAGGGTGAGGGTTAGGGTTAGGTTTAGCCTGAGGGTGAGGGTGAGGTTTATGATTAGGTTTAGGGTTAGAGTTAGGTGAGGGTGAGTGTGAGGGTGAGGGTTAGGGCTAGGGTTAGGGTGAGGGCTTGGGTGAGGGTGAGGGGTTCGTTTATGTAAGGGTTAAGGTTAGGTTTAGGGTAAGGGTTAGGTTTAGGGTGAGGGTTAGGGTTAGGGTGATGTTTAGGGTGAGGGTGAGGGTTATGTTTAGGGTGAGGGTTGGGTTTAGTGTGAGGGTTAGGTTTAGGGTTGGTGTTATGGTGAGGGTTAGGGTTAGGATTAGGGTGAGGATTAGGGTTAGGGTTAGGATGAGGGTTAGAATGAGGGATAGTGCTAGGGTTAGGGTGAGGGTTAGGGTTAGTGTGAAGGTTAGGGTTAGGGTTAGGGTGATGGTTAGGGTGAGGCTAAGGATAGGGTGAGGATTAGTGTGAGGCTAAGTGTTAGGGTGAAGTTTAGGGTGAGGGGTAGGGTGAGGTGTAGGGTGTGGGTTAGGTTTAGTGTGAGTGTTAGGGTTAGGTTAGGGTTATGGTGAGATTAAGGGTTAGGGTGAGGGTTATGGTGAGAGTGAGGTTTAGGTTTAGCCTTTGGTTTAGTGTGAGGGTAAGGATGAGGGTTCGGGTTAGGTTTAGGTTTAGGTTTAGGATGAGGGTGAATGTTAGAGTGAGCGTTAGGGTGAGTGTGAGGGTTAGGGTTAGGGTTAGGTTTATGGTGAGGGTAAGGGATAGGTTGAGGGTTAGGGTTAGGGTTATCGTGAGTGTTAGGGTGAGGGTTAGGGTGAGGTTAAGGTTAGAGTTAGGGTTAGGGTGAGAGTGAGTGTTAGGATTAGATTCAGGGTGAGGCTGAGCATTATGGTTAGGATTAGTGTTTGTGTTATGGTTAGTCTGAGGGTGAAGCTGAGGTTGAGGGTTATGGTTAGGGTTAGGTTTAGGATGAGGGTGAGGATGAGGGTTAGTGTTAGGATTAGGGTTGGGTTTAGGGCTAGGCTGAGGTTGAGGGTGAGGGTGTGGGTGAGGGTTAGGGTTAGGTTGAGGTTAGGCTTAGTGTGATGTTTAGGGTGAGGCTGAGTGTTAGTTTGAGGGTGAGAGTTCGGGTAAGTATGAGGGTTATGGTGTGGGTGAGGGTTAGGTTTAGGATGAGGGTCGGAGTGACCGTGAGTTTTAGCGTTATGGTTAGGGTGAGGGTGAGGGTGAGGGATAGTGTTAGGATAAGGGTTAGGTTTCGGGTAAGGCTGAGGGTGAGGGTGAGGGTTCAGGTTCGGTTTAGGGTTAGTGTGAGGGTTAGCTTGAGGTTTAGGGTTATGGTTAGGGTTAGGGTGAGGGTTATGGTTAGTGTTACTGTTAGGGTGAGGGTTAGGGTGAGGTTGAGGGTTAGGGCTAGTTTTAGGGTTAGTGTGAGGGTTAGGGTGACGGTTAGGGTTAGGGTTAGGTTTAGGTTTAGGATGAGGGTAAGGGTTAGGGTTAGGTTTAGTGTGAGGGTTAGGGTTAGGTTTATGTTGAGCATTAGGGTGAAGGTTAGGGATAGGCTTAGGGTTAGGGTGAGGGTTAGGGTGAGGCTAAGTTTTAGGGTGATGGTAATGGTTACGGTGAGGGTTAAGGTGAGATGCAAGTTAGGGTTATCATGAGTGTTAGAGTGAGGGTTAGGGTGAGGGTTATGGTTATGTTTAGGGTTAGGGTGAGGTTTAGGGTTAGGGTGAGGGTGAAGGATAGGGTAGGGTGGGCATGAGGGTGAGGTTCAGGGTGAGGGTTAGGGTTAGGTTTAGCCTGAGGGTGAGGGTGAGGTTTAGGATTAGGTTTAGGGTTAGGGTTAGATGAGGGTGAGTGTGAGGCTGAGGGTTAGGTTTAGGGTGAGGTTGAGGGCTAGGGTGAGGGTGAGGGTTACGGTGAGGGTGAGGGTGAGGGTGAGGGTTTCGTTTATGTAAGGTTTAGGGTTAGGTTGAGGGTAAGGGTTATTTTTAGGGTGAGGGTTAGTGTTAGGTTTAGGGTTATGGTGAGGTTAAGGGTTAGGGTGAGGGTTAGGGTGAGAGTGAGGTTTAGGGTTAGCCTTAGGGAGAGTGTGAGGGTAAGGGTGAGGGTTCGGGTTAGGTTTAGGATGAGGGTGAGGGTTAGGGTGAGCGTTAGGGTGAGTGTGAGGGTTAGGGTAAGAGTTAGGTTTAGGGTGAGGTTAAGGGATAGGTTGCGGGTTAGGGTGAGAATGAGTGTTAGGGTTATCGTTTTAGGGTGAGGGTTAGGGTGAGGGTTAGGGTGAGGGTTAGGGTTAGGGTTAGGGCTAGGGTTAGGGTTAGGGTGATGGTTAGCGGGAGGGTAAGGGTTAGGGTGAGGTTTAGGGTTAGGATGAGGTTTAGGGTAAGGGTGAGGGTTACAGTTAGGGTTAGGGTAAGGGTGAGTTTAAGGGTTAGAATGAGGTTTAGGGTGAGAATTAGGGTTATCATTAGGGTTAGGGTGAGGGTGAGGTGAGGGTTAGGGTTAGGATTAGGGTTAGGTTTAGGGTTAGCCTGAGGGTGATGGTGAGGGTGAGGTTTAGGGTTAGTGTGAGTGTTAGGTTTAGAGTTTGCGTGAGGGTGAGAGTAAGGGTTAGTGTTAGAATTAGGGTTAGGTTTAGGGTTAGGCTGAGGGTGAGGGTGAGGGTGAGCATGAGGGATAGGGTTAGGGTGAGATTTAGGCTTAGGGTGATGTTTTCTGTGAGGGCGAGGGTTTGGGTGAGGATGAGGGTGGGGGTGAGACTGAAGGTTAGGGTGTCGGTGAGGGTTAGGTTTAGGGTGTGGGTTGGGGTGACGTTTAGGGTTAGGGTATGGGGGAGGGTTAAGGTTAGGGTAAGGGTGAGGGTTAGGGTTAGGGTTAGGATGAGGGTTAGGATGAGGGGTAGGTTTAGGGTTAGGGTGAGGGTGAGGGTTAGTGTGAGGGTTAGCATTAGGGTTAGTGTTAGGGTGAGGGTTAGAATTAGGGTAAGGGTAAAAGTGAGGGTTAGGGTTAGGGTTAGGTTTAGGGTGAGGGTTAGGGTGAGGCTAAGGGTTAGGGTGAGTTTTAGTGTGAGGGTGAGGGTTAGGGTTAGTGTTAGTGTTAAGGTGAGGGTTAGGGTGAGGGTTAAGGTTAGCGTTAAGTTTAGGTTGATTGTTAAGGTGAGGGTTAGGGTAAGGTTTCAGGTTAGGGTTAGGGTTAGGGTGAGGGTGTGGTTTAGGGTTAGGGTGATGGTTAGGGTTAGGGTAAGGGTGAGTGTTAGGATTAGGGGTAGGGTGAGGGCTACGGTGAGGGTGAGGGTTAGGTGAGTTTTAGTGTGGGGGTTTTGGTTTGGTAAGGGTTAGGGTTAGGGTGAATGTTAGGGTAAGGTTTAGAGTTAGGATGATGGTGTGGGCTAGGGTGTAGGTGAGAGTTAAGTTGTGGGTGAGGGTTAGGGTTATGGTGAGTGTTAGGGTGTCAGTGAAGGTCATGGTGAGGGTGAAGTTTAGTGTTAGGGTGAGGGTGATGGTTAGTGTTAGGGTGAGGGTTAGGATGAGTGGTAGGGTTAGGTTTAGGGTGACGGTTAGGTTTAATGTGAGTGTTTTGGATAGGGTTAGGGTTAGGGTGAGGGTAAGGGTTAGGGTGAAGTTTAGGGTTAGATTGAGGGTTAGGTTTAGCCTTAGGGTTAGTGTGAGAGTTAGGGTGAGGATTAGGGTTAGGGTTAAGTTTAGGTTTAAGATGAGTGTGAGGGTCAGGGTTAGGGTTAAGGTTAGGGTTAGGGTGAGGTTTAGGGTTAGTGTGAGGGTTAGGGTTAGGGTTAGGAGGAGGTTTACGGTGAGGCTAATGCTTAGGGTGAGGGTTAGGGTGAGGCTAAGGTTAGGGTTAGGGTTAGGGTGAGAGTTTGTGTTAGGATTAGAGTTAGGGTGAGGCTGAGCATTAGGGTTAGGATTAGTGTTTGGGTTATGGTTAGGCTGAGGGTGAAGCTGAGGGTGAGGGTTAGGGTTAGGGTGAGGGTTAGGGTTAGGTTTAGGTTTAGGATGAGGGTGAGGATGAGGGTTAGTCTTAGGATTAAGGTTGGGTTTAGGGTTAGGCTGAGGTTGAGTGTGAGGGTGAGGGTGAGGGTGAGGAATAGTGTTAGGATGAGGGTTAGGTTTCGGGTAAGGCTGAGGGTGAGGGTGAGGGTGAGGTTTCGGTTTAGGTTTAGGGTGAGGGTTAGCGTGAGGTTTAGGTTTATGGTTAGGGTTAGGGTGAGGGTTATGGTAAGTGTTACTGTTAGAGTGAGGGTTAGGGTGAGGTTGAGGGTTAGTGCTAGTTTTAGGGTTAGTGTGAGGGTTAGGGTGACGGGTAGGGTTAGGGTTAGGTTTAGGTTTAGCTTTAGAATGAGGGTAAGGGTTAGGGTTAGTTTTAGTGTGAGGGTTAGGGTTAGGGTTATGTGGAGCATTAGGGTGAGGGTTAGGGATAGGCTTAGGGTTAGGGTGAGGGTAGGGTGAGGCTAAGTGTTAGGGTGATGGTAATGGTTAAGGTGAGAATTAAGGTGAGAATGCGAGTTAGGGTTATCATGAGTGTTAGAGTGAGAGTTAGGGTGAGGGTTATGGTTATGTTTAGGGTTAGTGTGTGGCTTAGGGTTAGTGTGAGGGTGAAGGATAGGGTAGGGTGAGCATGAGGGTGAGGTTCAGGGTGAGGGTTAGGGTTAGGTTTAGCGTGAGGGTGAGGGTGAGGTTTATGATTAGGTTTAGGTTTAGGGTTAGGTGTGGGTGAGTGTTGCCACGCCGACCCCAGTAGAGTCTGCTTAAGCATGGGAAACCATCTATCAGACCATGATAGGGGCCTCGAGACCTATCTCTGAGTTTTGGGACTTCACCGAAGTCTACCTCAGAGAATGGGGCTTTACAGAAACCTATCTCCAAGTTTTGGGACTTCACCGAAGTCTACCTCGGAGAATAGGGCTTCTAAGAGGCCTACTCCTGGGAAAAGGCTGGCAAAACCCCTGGAAAAGATGTGTTTCTGCCTATCTTTTCCTCATAAGAGTGCCTATTAATCTTTTACTGTTTCTACTGCTCATTGTACTTACTCATTGTCAACGTTCCCTTATTCAAAGCTCTTTAAGAGTGTTGACGACTCCAATATCTGATGAGTGTCTTAATATGAATAACTCACCAGAGTTAAGTGCTACCCTGAAACCCCTCTTATGGAGGCTAGTAGACAAGTTATAAGTAAATATAAAAGTATTGGGGGTTTCACAAAGTCACTCCAGCAGAAGGAATTGTAAGAAATTTACAAAAAGTTGTAGGCGCGGCTAGAACAGAAAGAATGTATGGCAATTGCTGAGATAACTACTTAGGAGAAAGAACTTCCTCATTTACTAAGAGACTTGCTAAATCTAAGCCTCTGTGGTGCTAACTATTAAAGAAGGAACAGGAAAGATCTTAATGGGACAGTTAAGGCCTCTATAGAATAAAGTAGTGGTTAATTGGTGACAATCATTGAAACCAATTGTATTTCTTAAAAATAGAGGTAAAGCCGGAAACAAGTGCCTATCAGGTGACCAGCTGGTGACCGCCCAAGAATGAAGCCCTGCAGCAAGATTATGTAACCTTTTGCCCTCTCTTATGGAGACTTTTTGCTATAAAAGTTTGTTATCCTCTGCACTAAATCGCACTCAGCACTCAGCACTCTGCATCCACTCCTAATGTGTGTGAGTTGTCTGTTTGCCATCTCCCCGTCCTATTCCAGGTTCCTCCCCTAGGTATCCTCCATCGTCCCGACAGAACCCGGTCCGCGGCAGGTGGCGCCCAACGTGGGGCTCAGAGCGGGGCACGAAGCAGTTTCTTCAGTAAAGGAACCTTGGGAGGTAAGCATCTCCCTCTCTCTCTCTCTCTCTCTCTCTCTCTCTTTTCTTTTCACCTGGAATAGTAGTCAGAAGCTCGTTGGGGTGCTGTAGGCCCCTCAGTTGTGACTGAGAAAGATAACGAGCAAATCATGGGGAGTTTCATCTTCTAAGAATAAGGATAGTTTGTCTCTATTTTAAAACATATACTCCACAGCAGCAGTGGGAGAACAAACTAATCCTTGGTTCCCGCAGGAAAAAGGAAACCATTGAAAAAGTGAATGTAACTCTAAGTTCCATAAAGACGGAACTCCTCCTTCGAGAGGAAACAAAAAATGGAAAAAGGGAACCACTGAAAAAGTGAATGTAAATCTAAGTTCCATAAAGATGGAACTCCTCCTTCGAGAGGAAACAAAAAAAAAAAAAATGGAAAGAGGGAACCACTGAAAAAGTGAATGTAAATCTAAGTTCCATAAAGAGGGAACTCCTCCTTTGAGAGGAAACAAAAAACGGACAGAGGGGCAACCAGCCCCTCCCCAAGAGAATAAGAAACAGTTAGATCATTTGATACAATTTTCATATTTCAGGAATGGTGAAAGCCTGCAGGTGTGGTCTTGGGGCTGGCGGAGAGTCTTGGCGTACGCGCTATAAGACTGCCAGCGGGGCCAGTGGGAGACGTCCCCTGGACCCCTGGGTGGGGCTGTCCTCGAGATCCGGTAGAGGGGGTTTGAGTCCCCCCGATTGGCCGATTCTCTCTGGTTGGAAGCCCTTCTGGACAGACTGTCTGATCAGCAGTCTGACGCGCTTGCTGTCTGTCTTGAGTGTGCGTATATGTCTTCTGTTAACTCTAATTTGAATCTTAAGCACGCAGCCCTGGGGCTGGTGGATGAGGGGCTTACTGATCCCGTAGACCAGAGGAAGAGTGCGCATTTCCCACTTAATTGCCCCTTCCACCCTTTTAGAATTCCAGGAGTTCCCGGACCAGATCGCCCACCTCCCCAGAGAAAGCGTGACCAAGTGCGCGTACATTACCAACCCCCGTATGCAGCAGTGTGTGTGGTGTGTGTGTGTGTGTGTGTGTGTGTGTAATTTTAACTTCTTTTTCTTTCTTATCTCGGTTTTTTTAATTTGGACACTCCTTGTCCCAGAGATGGGGCAAGGACAAAGTAAGCTTACTCCTCTCAACTTGCTGCTCAGTCATTTCAAAGAGGTAAACGAGAGGGGGTATAATTTGAGTATAATTGAAAATCTCAGAAGAATCTAAAAAGAAAAATTCTCTAGAATAAGTAGAGGGGGTTCTAGTCCCCTGGTAAGTGGTGAGATGTCACCCCATTCACTGGGACCTAATTTTGTCTTTGTGGCCACTTGTTTGTCTTGTTTAGTGTGTGTTCGTTTTATGTTTTCTGAGGTAGGGAAGATTTGGGTGAGTGTGACAGGCTCACTCTGCAGACTCTGGATTCAGTTTGCTGAATGAGAACAGCACAGAGATTCAAAAGACTAATTAGTGAATTGCCTTGCTAGATAAGCAAGCTCTGGGAAAATGAAGCCCAGCAAAGGTACCTAGTTTAAAAGAAACACTGTCTTAAATTTTTGTTTAAAAACTTTAAATAATGTACGTACAACTGATTTTGATTTTTGCGCGCTTTAAGATCTGTGTGTTTTGTGTGTGTCTGTGAACATGTTCTAAGATAAAAAATTGTCAGCATGCTGTAACAATTGGGTGAGTTTAAATTTAAAATTCAAAAGGTTATGAGATTTGGACATTACCAAAAAATTTTAAAAATCTTCACATTGTTTTAAATGGCCTTTTATAAGACTCAGTGATCTGCAAACTGGTTCAAAGCCAGCCCGGGCAGAAAAAGTCCCTGTGAGACTGTCACCTCTATTCAGCCAGCAGAGTACTAGCCCTGGACTAAAGAGTCAGGGGACAGTACTCAAGCCCCAAGCTGGAGACTCACAGTGGCAGAGTACTAGCCCTGGACTGAAGAGTTAAGGGACAGCATTCAAGCCCTGAGTCTGTGACTCAAAGTGGCAGAGTGCTAGCCTTAAGCTGTAGAGCTGAGGGACAGTGCTCAGGCCCCGAGTTCAAGTCCAGCGACCAGCTAAAGGGAAATGCCAATGAGGCATGAGGCATTTATCCCAATGTAGAGAAGACACTCCTGGGACAAAAGCAATGGTGGAGCATCCAGAGGCAGTAAGCCACTGCTTGGATGGCAGAAATGTCAGATCCTAGAGTCATTTGTGCGTGGCCCTTCAAAACTGGTCAGAGCCGGGAGGTCATGGGAAGAGTTTATAAGCATGCCTAATGTTCATGACTACCTTGTAAGGGACAGGAACTTGCCAGTCCTCTGTGATAGTAAAAAGCTAATGTTATAAAATGTGGGAGATAGTTTAAATCTTAACCCCTTTATGTGCCAAAAGCTCTAATTGGCAGTAACTATTGAGCTGACACTAGTTACATGAAATTCATCTTCTCAGGAAAAAGTTTGTAAACCTGAGAGTGTGTTTCTATTGATGTCTGTCTAAAGGCCTGCACAGGTAACTTAGGCATTGTGTTAGGGTCACTAGAGATCACAGAGATCACATTCCTAAGTCATCCAGAAAGATGATTTTGTAAACCAGAGTGCTAAACAAGCTACACTACTGTAGCCGGAGAAAAGGTCTGTGCAGTTGTCAAAAGTTAAATATTGTTCTTAATGACATCTAACCCTGATAGCCTCTTTGTAAAATAAGCTAAGGTTATAGGTTCCTGGCTAGGTAAGATCAACGCCCCTAAAGTCAGCTTGAAGAAGTTACAGAAGATGGACCTTCGCCCTTCTACCCCCCATTTTAAGATCAAGGGTCCAGAGTCAATTTTGGAGAAATGAGGCAAAATAGATAAAATAATTTTAAAAAAGGGCATAAAAAATAGTGTTAACTGTTGTAGGTGTGCAAGGTGTGGAGACTGCATCTGTCAGAGATGGTTACAAGACTAAGCCTTCTGTGTCTATTTAAAAAAAAAAATCTGGTTAGTAAAAAAAAAAAAAAAAAAGTTATTTTGGTAAATTGTCCTGGGCTATTGTCTAAATGTTCTTAGAAACCAACGGAGTCACGGCCTGCCAAGCCTATGTATTACTTGCATCCTTAACCAGTCTGTGTAGGAATTTGCAGCCCAGCACGAGAGACCCTGTTGCTGCTACTGCTACTGCTGAACACCTTAATGGGTAAAGTTCAACGACGGCCTGACAGTCACCTGGAGGAACTCCTGCTTGATTCCATCACCTGAATCTGCTTCCTGGTTGAAAGCTGCTAAATCTAAGATCTTGTGGGACATTCTTTTGGGTGATATCCAGAAATCCTCTCTATTCCCACAGTGGATATTGGGGACAAGGATATCACTGGCTTGCTTGTCTTAGGCACTTCAGTGCATAGTGACTGAAAATCCACTCTAGGGTCACAGCCTAGTTTGACTCTGATATGGTAATAACCTGAGTGTGTTATCAATAGAGGTAATACTCTTAGCCTTAAAATCTAGCAAGCTTCTGCATCACGGTGGTGCCTTAAGGCTGTTCTAAGATAAAGGTTCCGCAAGCCAAAGGAAAATTGGGCAGTTTTAAACTACAGCCACAAAGATGGTCAAGAGATTGTAAAGAAAGAGGGTGGTAAAGAAAGCCTTGGGAAAGGAATTGTAAAGAAAGAAGGAAGTAAAGAAAGCCTTGGAAAGAGAATTGGGGAAATTTGAAAAGTAAGGATTGTCTTTAAGACAAACCTCAGAAAGTTTAAGTATGTCGCAAATGGTATGAGTATGTCTTAAAATTGGAGCTTACAAGTACAGCTGGTATAAAATTGAGTTAACTGATACACGGAGTCAGGACTGGTGAAAATTAAAAAAAAAAAAAAAAAAAGGGGGCAAATGCCACGCCGACCCCAGTAGAGTCTGCTTAAGCATGGGAAACCATCTATCAGACCATGATAGGGGCCTCGAGACCTATCTCTGAGTTTTGGGACTTCACCGAAGTCTACCTCAGAGAATGGGGCTTTACAGAAACCTATCTCCAAGTTTTGGGACTTCACCGAAGTCTACCTCGGAGAATAGGGCTTCTAAGAGGCCTACTCCTGGGAAAAGGCTGGCAAAACCCCTGGAAAAGATGTGTTTCTGCCTATCTTTTCCTCATAAGAGTGCCTATTAATCTTTTACTGTTTCTACTGCTCATTGTACTTACTCATTGTCAACGTTCCCTTATTCAAAGCTCTTTAAGAGTGTTGACGACTCCAATATCTGATGAGTGTCTTAATATGACTAATTCACCAGAGTTAAGTGCTACCCTGAAACCCCTCTTATGGAGGCTAGTAGACAAGTTATAAGTAAATATAAAAGTATTGGGGGTTTCACAAAGTCACTCCAGCAGAAGGAATTGTAAGAAATTTACAAAAAGTTGTAGGCGCGGCTAGAACAGAAAGAATGTATGGCAATTGCTGAGATAACTACTTAGGAGAAAGAACTTCCTCATTTACTAAGAGACTTGCTAAATCTAAGCCTCTGTGGTGCTTACTATTAAAGAAGGAACAGGAAAGATCTTAATGGGACAGTTAAGGCCTCTATAGAATAAAGTAGTGGTTAATTGGTGACAATCATTGAAACCAATTGTATTTCTTAAAAATAGAGGTAAAGCCAGAAACAAGTGCCTATCAGGTGACCAGCTGGTGACCGCCCAAGAATGAAGCCCTGCAGCAAGATTATGTAACCTTTTGCCCTTTCTTATGGAGACTTTTTGCTATAAAAGTTTGTTATCCTCTGCACTAAATCGCACTCAGCACTCAGCATTCTGCATCCACTCCTAATGTGTGTGAGTTGTCTGTTTGCCATCTCCCCGTCCTATTCCAGGTTCCTCCCCTAGGTATCCTCCGTCGTCCCGACAGAACCCAGTCCGCGGCAGAGTGTGAGGGTGAGGGTTAGGGCTAGGGTTAGGGTTTGGGCTAGGGTGAGGGTGAGAGTTACGGTGAGGGTGAGGGTTTTGTTTATGTAAGGGTTAGGGTTAGGGTGAGGTTAAGGGTTAGGTTTAGGGTGAGGGTTAGGGTTAGGGTGATGTTTAGGGTGAGGGTGAGAGTTATGTTTAGGGTGAGGGTTGGGTTTAGTGTGAGGGTTAGGTTTAGGGTTGGTGTTAGGGTGAGGGTTAGGGTTAGGATTAGGGTGAGGGTTAGGGTTAGGGTTAGGATGAGGGTTAGAAAGAGGGATAGTGCTAGGGTTAGTGTGAGGGTTAGGGTTAGTGTGAAGGGTAGGGTTAGGGTTAGGGTGATGGTTAGGGTGAGGCTAAGGCTTAGGGTAAGCATTATTGTGAAGCTAAGTGTTAGGGTAAAGTTTAGGGTGAGGGGTAGGGTGAGGGTTAGTGTGAGGGTTATTGTGTGGGTTAGGTGTAGGTTTAGCCTTAGGGTGATGGTGAGGGTGAGATTTAGGGTTAGTGTGAGGGTTAGGTTTAGAGTTTGTGTGAGGGTGAGTGTAAGGGTTAGGGTTAGAATTAGGGTTAGGCTGAGGTTGAGGGTGAGGGTGAGCATGAGTGATAGGGTTAGGGTGAGGTTTAGGCTTAGGGTGATGTTTACTGTGAGGGTGAGGGTTTGGGTGAGGGTGAGGTTCGGGGGGGACTGAGGGTTAGGGTATGTGTGAGGGTTAGGTTTAGGGTGAGGGTTAGGGTGACGTTGAGGGTTAGGGTGGTGGTGAGCGTTAGGGTTAGGGTTAGGGTGAGGTTTAGATTTCAGGTTAGGATGAGGGTTAGGATGAGAGGTAGGTTTAAGTTTTAGGGTGAGGTTATGGGTTAGTGTGAGGGTTAGCGTTAGGGTTAGGGTTAGGGTGACGTTCAGGGTTAGTCTAAGGGTTAGGGTGAGGGTTAGGGTGGGGTGAGGGTTAAGGTTAGGGTTAGTGTTACGGTGAGGGTAAGGGTTAGGGTTTGGTTGAGTTTTAGGGTGAAGTTTAGGGTTAGGTTTATGGTTAGGGTTAGGGTTAGGATGAGGGTGTGGGTTAGGGTTAGGGTGAGCGTTAGGTTTAGTGTGAGGGTCAGTTTTTGGATTAGGGGTAGGGTGAGGCCTACGGTGAGGGTGAGGGTTAGGGTTAGGATTAGGGTTAGGGTGAGGGTTACGGTGAGGGTTAGAGTTTGGGTTAGGTTGAGTGTATGGGTTAGGGTGAGGTTAAGGGTGCAAGTGAGGGTTAGGATTATCATGAGTGTTAGGGTGAGGGTTAGGTTGAGGGTAAGGGTAAGGGTGAGGGTTAGGGTCAGAGTGAGAGTTCGATTTAGCCTTAGGGTTAGTGTGAGGGTTAGGGTGACGGTTTGGGTTAGGGTTAGGGTTAGGTTTATGATGAGGGTGAGGGTTAGGTTAGGGTTAGAGTGAGGGTTAGGGTTCGGGTGAGGGTTAGGGTTAGTTTGAGGGTTAGGGTTAGAGTTAGGGTTAGGTTGAGGTTAACAGTTAGGGTGAGGTTAAGGGTGCGAGTGAGGGTTAGGGTTATCATGAGTGTTAGGGTGTGGGTTAGGTTTAGGGTTAGGGTGAGGGTGAGGGTTAGGGTTAGGGTTAGGGTTACAGTGAGGATTAGGTTGAGGTTTAGGGTTAGGGTTAATGTGAGGTATAGGGTTAGGGTGAGGGGGATCTTTAGGGTTAGGGTTAGGTTTAGGGTAAGTTTGAGGTTGAGGGTTAGGGTTAAGATTAGGGTGAGGGTTACACTGAAGGTGAGGGTGAGGGTGAGTGTGAGGGTTAGAGTGAGGGTGAAGGTTAGGCTGAGGCTGAAAGGTGAGTGTGAGGGTTAGGATTAGGTTTAGTGTTAGGGTTAGGCTGAGTGTGAGGGTGAGGGTGAGGTCTAGGGTTAGGTCTATGGTTAGGGTGAGGGTTAGTGTGAGGGTGAGGGTTAGGGTGAGGGTGAGGGTGAGGGTTAGATTTTCGGTTAGGTAAGGGTTATGGTTAGGGTGAGGGTTAGGGTAAGGGTTAGGGTTAGGGTGTGGGTGAGGGTGAGTGTTAGGTTTAGGGTTAGGTTTAGAGTTAGGGTGAGTGTGAGGGTGAGGGTTAGGGTTAGGATTAGGTTTAGGATAAGGGCTAGGTTGAGCGTGAGGTTGAGTGTGAAGTTTAGGGTTAGGGTGAGGGTTAGCGTTAGGGTTAGGTTTAGGGTGAGTGTTAGGGTGAGGGTTAGGATTAGAGTTAGGGTTAGGGTGAGAGTTCGGATGAGGTTTTGGGTTAGGTTTAAGGTGAGGGTGAGGGTGAGTGTTGGGTTTAGCATTAGGTGTAGGGTGAGGGATAGGGTTAAGGTAAGGGTTATGGTTAGGGTTAGGGTGAGGATTATTGTGAGGGTTAGGATTAGGGTTAGGGTTAGGTTGAGGGTGATTGTTAGGGTTAGGTGTAGTGTTAGGTTGAGGGTTAGGTTGAGGGTGAGGGTTAGGGTTAAATTTAGTGTTAGGATAAGGGTTAGGGTGAGTGTTATGGTGAGGGTTATGGTGATGGTTAGGGATAGATTGAGGGCGAGTGTTAGGGTGAGGGTTAGGGAGAGGGTTAGGGTTATGGTGAGGGTGAGTGTTAGGATTAGGGGTAGGGTGTGGGCTAGGCTGAAGGTGATGTTTAGGGTTAGGGATAGGGTGAGGTTTAGGTTTAGTGTGAGCGTTAGGGTTATGGTTAACTTTAAGGTGAGGGTAAGTGTTAAACTGAGGGTTTAGGGTGAGAGTGAGGCTTAGGGTTAGCATGATTGTTAGGGTGAGTGTTAGGGTGAGAGTTAGGGTTAGGATTAGGTTTAGGGTTAGGGTAAGGCTGAGGGTGAGTTTGAGGGTGAGTGTGTGGGTGAGGGTTAGGGTGAGGGATAGTGTTAAGGTTAGGGTGAGTGTTAGAGTGAGGGTGAGGGTTAGGTTTAGGGTGAGAGTAAGGATTAGGATTAGGGTTAGGGTGAAATTGAGGGTTATGTTTAGGGTTAGCGTTAGGGTGAGGTTTAGGGTTAGGGTCAGGGTTAGGGTTAGAGTGAGGACTAGGGTTAAGGTTAGGTTTAGGGTGAGGGTAAGAGTTAGGGTGAGGTTTATGGTTAGGGTTAGGGTTAGGTTGAAGGTGAGGGTTGGGGTTAGGTTTAGTGTTAGGGTGAGGGTTAGGTTGAATTTGAGGATTAGGGTTAAATGTAGTGCTATGTTTAGGTTAAGGGTTATCGTTAGGGTGAGGTTTAGGGTTATGGTTTGGGTTAGGGTTAGATTTAGGGTGAGGGCTAGGGTGAGGATGAGGGTTAGGGTGAGCGTGAGGGTGAGGGTTTGGGTTAGGATTAGGGTTAGGGTTTGGGTTAGACTGAGGGTGAGTGTGACGGTAAGGGTGAGGTTTAGTGGTAGGGTTAGCTTTATGGTGTGGGTGAGGGTAAATATTTGGGTTAGTGTTAGGGTGAGGGTGAGGTTTAGGGTTACGTTTACTGTTAGGGTTAGAGTTAGGGTGAGGGTGAGGTTGAGGGTGAGGGTGAGGGTTCGGGTGAGACTGAGGGTTAGGATGTGGGTGAGTGTTACGTTTAGGGTGAGGGTTAGGGTCACGGTGAATGTGAGGATGCGGCTGAGGATTAGGGTTAGGATAAGGGTGAGTGTTAGGCTTAGGATTAGGGTTAGGGTGAGGGTGAGGTTTAGGGTTAGGGTTAGGTTGAGGGTGAATGCTAGCATTAGGGGTAGGCTGAGGGTTAGGCCGAGGGTGAGGGTATTGTTTAGGCTTAGGGTGAGGGTTAGATTTAGTGTGACGGTTAAGGTGAGGGTTAGAGTGAGCTGTAGGGTTAGGGTTAGGGTTAGGGTGAGGGTTAGATTTATGGTTCGTGTGAGGGTTCTGTTTAGGGTTAGGTTTAGAGTTAGGGTGAGGTTAAGGATTAGAGTGAGGATTAGGGTGAGAGTGAGGTTTAGGGATACCGTGAGTATTAAGGTCACAGTTAGGGTGAGGGTTAGGTTTAGGTTTAGGTTGAGGTTGATGGTCAGGGATAGGGTTAGCATTAGGATTAGGATTAGAGTTAGGGTTAGGCTGAGGATGAGGTTGCGGGTGAGGGTGAGGTTTAGGATTAGGGTGAGTTTTCGGCATAAGGTTAGGGTGAGGGTTAGGGTTAGGGTGATGGTTTGGGTGAGGGTTCAGGTTCGGGTGAGGGTTCGGGTGAGATTGAGGGTAAGGGTAAGGGTGAGGGTTAGGGTGAGGGAGAGGGTTAGGGTGAGGTTGAGGGTTAGGGTTAGGGTCAGGGTTTAGGTTAGGGTTAGGTTTAGGGTGAGAGCTAGGGTCAGGATAAGGTTGAGGGATATGGTTAGGTTTAGGGTTAGGGTTATTGTTAAGCTTAGTTTAGGCTGAGGGTGAGTGTTATTGTTAGATTTAGGGATAAGGTGAAGGTGAGGGTTAGGGTTAGGGTTAGGGTGAGGTTGAGGGAGAGGGTTAGGTTTAGGGTGAGGGTTAGCGTTAGGGTGATATTTAGGGAGAGGGTTAGGGTGAGGGAGAGGGTTATTTTTAGGATTAGGGTTAGGTTTATGGTTAGGCTTACTGTGAAGGTGATGTTGAGGGTGAGGCTTAGCGTGAGGTTTTGGGTTAAGGTTACCATGAGGGTTACTGTTAGGATGATATTTAGGGTGAGGTAGAGGGTTAGGGTGATGGTGATTGTTCGGGTTAGTGTGAGGGTTAGGGTGTGGGTGAGGATTAGTGTGACAATGAGGGCGAGGGTTAGTGTTAGGTTGAGGTTTAGGGTTAGGGTTAGGATTAGGGTGAGGGTTAGTGTAAGGTTTAGGGTTAGTATGAGGGTTAGGCTGAGGTGTAGGTTTAGGGTTATGGTGAGGGTTATGGTTAGTGTGAGTTAGGTTTAGGGTTAGGATTAGGGTGAGGGTTAGGGTGGGGGTCAGGGGTAGGATTAGTGTTATAGTTAGACTGATGTTTAGGGTAAGGGTTATCTTTAGGGTTAGTGTTCGGGTTAGGGTTAGGGTGAAGGTTAGAGTGAGTGTTAGGGTTAGGGTTAGGGTTAGGGTGAGGGTTAGGTTTAGGGTGAGCGTGAGGGTTAGTTTTATGTTGAGGGTAATTTTAGCGTGGGGGTTAGGTGTAGGGTTAGGGTGAGTGTGAGGATTAGGGTTAGGTTTAGGGTTAGGGTTAGGGTGAGTCTAAGGGTTAGGGTGAGGTTTAGTGTGATAGCGAGGGTTAAGCTGACGGTTAGTGTTAAGTTGAGGGTTAGGGTTAAGGTGAGGGTGAGGGCGAGGGTTAGGATTAGGGTGAGGTTAAGGGTTAGAGTGAGGGTTACTGTGAGGATGAAGGTTAGGGTTAACATTATGGTTAGAGTGAGGGTGAGGGTTAGGCATAGGGTTAGGGTTAGGGTGAGGGCTAGTCTGAACGTGAGGTTTATGGTTAGGGTTAGGATGAGGGTGAGGGTTAGGGTTAGGGTTAGGGTTAGGGAGAGCATTAGGTTTAGGGTTAGGTTTAGGATTAGTGTTAGGGTTAGGGTGAGGGTTATTGTTAGGGTTAGTTTTAGGGTGAGGGTGAGTGTGAAGGTTAGGGTTAGGGTTAGGGTTAGGATGAGGGTTAGGGTTAGGGTTAGAGTTAGGATTAGTGTGAGGATTAGGGTTAGGGTTAGGGTTAGCGTGAGGGTAAGGTTTAGGGTTAGGGTTAGGGTAGGGTTTACTGTGAGTGTTAGGTGAGAGTGAGGGTTAGGTTTAGTGTGAGTGTTAGGGTGAGTGTTAGGGTGAGGGTTAGGTTTACTGTTAGGGTTAAGGTGAAGGTGAGAGTTAGGGTTAGGGTGAGGGTGAGGGTTAGGGATAGGGTTATTGTTTGGGTTAGGGGTAGGGTTAGGTTTAGTTAGAGTGACGGTTACCATGAGGATGAAGGTTAGGGTTAACATTAGGGTTAGAGTGAGTGAGGGTTAGGCTTAGGGTTAGGGTTACGGTGAGGGCTAGGCTGAAGTTGAGGGTTATGGTTAGAGTTAGGATGAGGGTGAAGGTGAGGTTTAGGGTGAGGGTAAGGGTTAGGGTTCTAGTTAGGGTAAGGTTTAGTTTGAGGATTAGGTATTGAGTGAGGACTAGTTTTAGTTTGAGTGTTAGGGTGAGGGTTAGGTTGAGTGTTAGCGTTAGGGTGAGGGTGAGGGTTAGGGTTAGGGTTAGGTTTAGGGTTAGTATGGGGATCAGGGTTAGGGTTAGGGTGAGGGTAAGGGTTAGGGTGAGGTTTTAGGAGAGGGTTAGTGTTACGGTGAGAGTTAGAGTTAGGGTTAGGGTGAGCGTATGTATTAGGGTGAGGGTTAGGGTGAGGGTGAGTGTTAGGATTAGGTTTAGGTTTATGTTGAGGGTGAGGGTTAGGGGTAGGTTTAGGTTTAGGGTGAGGTTTAGGGTGAGAGTGAGATTTAGAGAGAGGGTTAGGGTTAAGGTGAGGGTTAGGGTAAGGGTTAGGGTTAGGGTTAGGGTGAAGGTTAGTTTTAGGGTGAGGATGAGTGTTAGGTTAGCTTGAGGATTAGGGTGAACATTAGGATTAGGTTTAGGGTTATGTTGAGGGTGAGGAGGGTTAGGGTTAGGGTTAGGTTTATGGTGAGGTTTAGGGTGAGAGTGAGATTTAAAGAGAGGGTAAGGGTTAAGGTGAGGGTTAGGGTAAGGGTTAGGGTTAGGGTTAGGGTGAAGGTGAGCTTTAGGGTGAGGGTGAGTGTTAGGTTAGCTTGAGGATTAGGGTGAACATTAGGATTACCGTTAGTGTTAGTGTTAGTGTTAGGGTTAGGATTAGGGTGAGGGTTAGGATGTTGGTTAGGGTGAGGGTGAGTTTTAGGGTGAGGGTGAGGGTTAGGTTTAGAGAGATGTTAAGGATTAGGGTGAGGGTTAGGGTGAGGTTGAAGGTTAGGTTTAGCATTAGATTTAGGGTGAGGGTGAGGGTTAGGGTTAGGGTGAGTGCTAGGCAGAGGGTGAGGGTTAGGATTAGGTTTAGGGATAGGGTGAGGATTAGGGTTAGGGTTAGGGTTAGTGTAGGAGTTAGGCTGAGGGATAGGGTTAGGGTTAGGGTGAGGGTTAAGTTTAGTGTGATTGTTAGTGTTAGGGTGAGGGTGAGGTTAAGGGTTAGAATAAGGGATAGATTGAGGGTGAGTGTTAGAGTTAGCATTAGGGTTAGGGTTAGGGTGAGGGTTAGAGTTAGGATTAGGATTAGGGTGAGGGTGAGTGTTTGGGATAGGGTGAGGTTGAGGGTAGGGTTTAGGGTTAGGATTCGGGTGAGCATTTGGGTGATGGTTATGGTTAGGGTTAGGGTTAGTGTGAATATTAGGGTTAGTTTTAGGGTTAGGGTGAGGGTAAGGTATAGGGTGAGTTTTAGGGTGAGGGTGAGTCTTAGACTGACATTTACGTTTAAGGTGAGGGTTAGAGTTAGGGTTAGGGATATGGTGAGTGTGAGGGTTAGGTTTAGGGTGAGGTTAAGTTTTAGGTTAAGGATTAGGGTGATGGTGAAGTTTAGGATTAGCATTAAGGTTAGGGTGAGGGTGAGGATTAGGCTTGGGGTTAGGGTTAAGGTCAGAGTTGGGTTTGGGTGAGGGTTATTGTTAGGGTTAGGATTATGGATAGGGGAAGGTTGAGGGTGAGGGTGAGCGTTAGGGTTATTGTTAGGGTCAGGGTAAGGGTGAAGATTAGGGTGAGGGTGAGGGTTAGAGTGAGGGTGAGGTTTAGGGTTAGGGTGAGGGTTAGGGTTAGGATTAGGGTTAGGATGTGGACTAGGGTGAGGATGAGGGTTAGGGTTAGGGTTAGGGTGAGGGTTTGGGTTAGGGTGAGGTTTCGGGTGAGGGGTATGTATAAGGTTAAGGTTAGGGTGAGGGTAAGGATTAGGGTGAGGTTTAGGTTGAGGGTGAGATTTTGGGTGAGGGTTAGGTTGATGGTGAGGGTTAGGTTTAGGGTTAGGTTGAGGGTATGTGTTAGGGTGAGTGTTAGGGTGAGGCTTAAGGTTAGGGAGATTGTTAGGGATAGGGTTAGGGTGAGGATTAGGGTGAGGGTGAGGGTGAGGGTTAGGGTATGGGTTAGGTTCACTGTGAGGTTGAGGTTCAGTGTTAGGATTAATGTTAAAGTTAGGGTTAGGCTGAGGGTAAGGGTGAGGGTGAGCATTAGGGTTAGGTTGAGGGTTAGGGATAGGTTTAGGGTTAGGGTGAGGATTAGGGTTAGGGTTTGGGTGAGGGTTAGGGTTAGGGTTATTGTTAGGGTTAGTGTTAGGTTTAGGGTCAGGGTGTGGATTAAGTTTAGGGTTAGAGTTAGGGTTAGAGAGAGAGTGAGGGAGAGGGTTAGGTTTAGGATTAGGATTAGCTTTATGGTTAGGCTGAGGGTGAGGGTGATGGGGAGGGTGAGGGTTAGGGTGAGGGTTAGGGTTAGGGTTACCGTGAGGGCTAGTGTTAGGGTTTTTTTTAGGGTGAGGTTGACGGTTAGGGTGAGGGTGATTGTTCCGGTTAGTGTGAGGGTTAGGGTGTGGGTGAGTTTTAGGAAGACAGTAAGGGTTAGGTTAACGGTGAGCGTTAGGTTTAGGTTTAGCGTTAGGGTGAGGGTTAGGATTAGGGTTAGGGTGAGGTGAGGGTTAGGGTGAAGGTTAGGTTTAGAGTTAGGGTTAGTGTGAGGATTAGGGTTAGGGTTAGGGTGAGGGTAAGGATTATGGTGAGGGTGAGGTTTAAGTTTAGGGTTATATTTAGGGTTAATGGTGAGGTTTTGGTTTAGGTTTAGGGTTAGGATGAGGATTAGGCTGAGGGGTAGGTTTAGGGTTAGGGTGAGGGTTAGGGTTAGTGTTCGGGTTAGTGTTCGGGTTAGGGTGAGGGTAAGGTTTAGGTTGAGGGTTAGCGTGAGTATGAGCGATAGGGTTAGGGTTAGCCTGAGGGTTAGGGTTAAGGTTAGTGTTAGGGATAGGGTTAGGGTGAGGGTTAGGTTTAGGGTTAGGGTGAGTTTTAGGGTGAGGGTTAGGGTTAGGGTGTTAGTTAGGGTGAGGGTGAGGGTTAGGTTTAGGGAGAGGGTAAGGGTTAAGATGAGGGTTAGGGTCCGGGTGAAGCTTAGGGTTAGCATTAGGGTTAGGGTTAGGGTGTGCATTAGGTTTAGGGTTAGTGTTAGGGTGAGGGCTAGCCTGAGGGTGAGGGTTAGGGTTAGGTTTAGGGATAGGGTAAGGTTTAGGCTTATGGTTAGGGTTAGGTTGAGCGTTAGGCTGCGGGGTAGGTTTAGGGTTAGGCTGACAGGTAGGTTTAGTTTTAGTGCGAGGGTTAGGTTTAGTGTGAGGTTTAGGTTTAGGGTTAGGGTGAAGGTTAGGCTGAGGGTGAAGGTTAGGCTTAGCATTAGGTTTAGGGTGAGGGTGAAGGTTGGGCTTAGGGTTAGGGTTAGGGTGTTGGCTAGTCTGAGGGGGAGGGTTAGTGTTAGGTTTATGGTGAGGGTTAGGGTTAGGGTGAGGGTGAGATTTAGTGTTAGAGTTTAGGTGAGACTTTTGTTTAGGGTTAGGGTTAGGGTGAGGGTGAGGTTTAGGGTTGGGGTTAGGGTGAGGGTTATTAGGGTTAGGGTTAGCGTTAGGGGAAGGTTGAGGGTGAAGGTGAGGGTTAGGGTAATTGTTAGGGTCAGGGTTAGGGTGAGGATTAGGGTGAGGGTGAGGGTTAGGGTGTGGGTGAGGGTTAGGGTGAGGGTGAGGGTTAGGGTTAGGATTAGGGTTAGGATGTGGGCTAGGGTGAGGATGAGCGTTAGTGTTAGGGTTTAAGGTGAGGGTTAGGGTTAGGGTGAGGGTTTGGTTGAGGGGTATGTTTAAGGTTAGGTTTAGGGTGAGGGTAAGTGTTAGGGTGAGTTTTAGGGTGAGGGTGAGATTTAGGGTGAGGGTTAGGTTGAGGGTGAGGGTTAAGTTAGGGTTAGGTTGAGGGTATGTGTTAGGGTGAGTGTTAGGGTGAGGGTTAAGGTTAGGGAGATGGTTAGGGATAGGGTTAGGGTGAGGTTTAGGGTGAGGGTGATGGTATGGGTTAGGGTATGTGTTAGGTTCAGTGTGAGGGTGAGGTTCAGTGTTATTATTGTTAAAGTTAGGGTTAGGCTGAGGGTAAGGGTGAGGGTGTGGGTGAGGGTTAGGTTTAGGTTTAGGATTAGAGTTAGGGTGAGGGTAAGGGTTAGGGTGAGGTTTAGGGTGAGGGTGAGTTTTAGGAAGAGGGTTAGGGTGAGGGTGAGGCAGAGGGTTAAGTTTAGGACTAGGTTTAGGGTTAGGGTTAGGTTTAGGGTGAGGGTGATGTTGAGGGTGAGGTTTAGTGTGAGAGTTATGCTTAGGATTATGGTGAGAGTTAGGGACAGAGTGATGATTAGGGTGAGGGTGAGGGTTAGGGAGAGGGTGAGGGTTAGGATTAGGGTTAGGGTAAGGGCTAGGTTAAGGGTGAGGGTTAGGGTGAGGGTTAGGTTGAGTTTGAGTGTTAGGGTTAGTGTTAGGGTTAGGGTGAGTGTAAGTGTTAGGGTGAGGGTTAGGGTGAGATTGAGGTTTAGGTTTAGCGTTAGGGTTAGTGTGAGGGTTAGGGTGAGGGTTAGGGTTAGGGTTACCTGAGAATTAGGGTTAGGGTTATGGTGAGGGTGATGGTGAGGTTGAGGGTTAGGGTGTGGGTTAGGCTTAGGGTGACGGTGAGGGTTAGGGTGACCGTGAGGGTTAGGGTGAGGGTTAGGGTTAGGCTTAGGGTTAGGGTGAGGGTTAGGGTGATTTTTAGGGTTAGGGATAGATTTAGGGTTAGTGTGAGGATTAGGTTTAGTGTTAGGGTGGGGGTAAGGGTTAGGGTGAGGGTGGGGTTTAGGGTTAGGGTTAGGGTGAGATTGAGGGTAAGGTTTAGTTTTAAATTTGGGTGAGGGTTAGGGTTAGGTTGAGGGTTAGGGTTAGGTTTAGGGTTAGGGTGAGGGTGAGGGTGAGGGTTAGGGTGAGGGTGAGTTTGAGGGTGAGTATTAGGGTTAGGGTAAGGGACAGAGTGAAAATGAGTTTTAGAGTTAGGGTTAGGGTGAGGGTGAGGGTTAGTGTGAGGGTTTGGGTTAGGGTTAGTTTTAGGGTTAGTGTGTGGATTAGGAATAGGGTTAGGGTTAGGTTGAGGGTTAGGGTTAGTGTGAGGGGTAGGGTGATGGTGAGGGTAAGGGTTAGATTGAGTGTTAGGGTGAGGCTGAGGGTTAGGGTTATTGTTAGTGTTAGGGTGAGGGTTACGGTTAGGTTTAGGGTTATGGTGGGGGTTAGGATGAGGGTTGGGTTTAGGGTTAGGTTTAAAGTTAGGATGAGGTTTAGGCTTATATTGAGGTTTAGGGTTATGGTGAGTTTTAGGGTGAGGGTGAGGGTTAGGATTAGGATTAGGTTTAGGATGATGGCTTGGTTGAGGGTTAGGGTTAGGGTTAGGTTTAGGGTGAGGATTAGGGTTAGGGTTTGGGTGAGGGTTAAGGTTAGGGTTATTGTTAGGGTTAGTGTCACGGTTTGGGTTAAGTTTAGGGTTAGAGTTAGGGTTAGGGAGAGAGTGAGAGAGAGGGTTAGGTTTAGGATTAGGATTAGCTTTACGGTTAGGCTGAGGGTGAGGGTGATGGGGAGGGTGAGGGTTAGGGTGAGGGTTAGGTTTAGGGTTAGGGTTAGGGTTGCCGTGAGGGTTAGTGTTAGGGTTTTATTTAGGGTGAGGTTGACGGTTAGGGTGAGGGTGATTGTTCGGGTTAGTGTGAGGGTTTGGGTGTGGGTGAGTTTTAGGAAGACAGTGAGGGTTAGGTTAACGGTGAGCGTTAACGCTCACCGTTAGGGTTAGGTTTAGCGTTAGGGTGAGGGTTAGGGTTAGGGTTAGGGTGCGGTGAGGGTTAGGGTGAAGTTTAGGTTTAGAGTTAGGGTTAGTGTGAGGATTAGGGTTAGGGTTAGGGTGAGGGTAAGGATTAGGGTGAGGGTGAGGTTTAGGTTTAGGGTTATATTTAGGGTTAATGGTGAGGTTTTGGTTTAGGTTTAGGGTTAGGATGAGGATTAGGCTGAGGGGTAGGTTTAGGGTTAGGGTGAGGGTTAGGGTTAGTGTTTGGGTTAGTGTTCGGGTTAGGGTGAGGGTAAGGTTTAGGGTGGGGTTTAACGTGAGTATGAGCGATAGGTTAGGGTTAGGGTTAGCGTGAGGGTTAGGGTGAGGGTTAGGGTTAGGGTTAGTGTTAGGGATAGGGTTAGGGTGAGGTTTAGGGTGAGGGTTAAGTTTAGGGTTAGGGTGAGTTTTAGGGTGAGACTTAGGGTTAGGGTGTTAGTTAAGGTGTGGGTGAGGGTTAGGTTTAGGGAGAGTGTAAGGGTTAGGATGAGGGTTAGGGTGCGGGTCAAGGTTAGGGTTAACAATAGGGTTAGGTTGAGGGTGTGCTTTAGGTTTAGGGTTAGTGTTAGGGTGAGGGCTACGGTGAGGGTCAGGGTTATGGTTAGCTTTAGGGATAGGGTAAGGATTAGGTTCAGGGTTAGTGTTAGGTTGAGCATTAGGCTGAGGGGTAGGTTTATGGTTAGGCAGAATTGTAGGTTTAGTGTTAGGGTGAGGGTTATGTTTAGTGTGAGGGTTAGGTTTTGGGTTAGGGTGAAGGTTAGGCTGAGGGTGAAGGTTAGGCTTAGCATTAGGTTTAGGGTGAGGGTGAAGGTTGGGCTTAGGCTTAGGGTTAGGTTGTTGGCTAGTCTGAGCATGAGGTTTAGTGTTAGCTTTAGGGTGAGGGTTAGGGTGATGGTGAGGTTTAGTGTTAGGGTTTAGGTGAGACTTAGGTTTAGGGTTAGGGTTAGGGTGAGGGTGAGGTTTAGGGTTGGGGTTAGGGTGAGGGTTATTAGGGTTAGGGTTAGGGGAAGGTTGAGGGTGAGGGTGAGGGTTAGGGTTATTAGGGTCATGGTTAGGGTGAGGATTAGGGTAAGGGTGAGGGTGAGGGTGAGTTTTAGGAAGAGGGTTAGGGTTAGAGTGAGGGTTAGTGTTAGTGTTAGGGTTAGGGTTGGGTGATGGTGAGGGTTAGGGATAAGGTAAGGGTTAGGGTTAAGGTTATTGTTAGGGTTAGGTTTAGGGTGAGGGTGAGGGTGAGGGTTAAGTTTAGGGTGAGGTTAAGTGTTAGGGTGAGGGTTATGGTGAGGGTGCAGTTTAGGCTTAGCATTATGGTTAGGGTGATGGTGGGGGTTCGGCTTAGGGTTAGGGTTAGAATGTGGGCTACTCTGAGGGTGAGGGTTAGTGTTAGGTTTAGGGTGAGGGTTAAGGTTAGGGTGAGGCTGAGGGATAGTGTTAGGTTTTAGTTGAAACTTAGGTTTAGGGTTAGGGTTAGGGTGAGGGTGAGGTTTAGGGTTAGGGTTAGTTTTATTGTGAGGGTTACGGTTAGGTTTAGGGTGAGGGTGCGGGTGAGGGTGAGGGTTAGGTTTAGGTTTAGGGTTAGGGTTAGTGTGAGGGGTAAGGTTTAAGTTGAGGTTTAGATTGAGGGTGAGTTCTAGGGAGAGGGTTAGGGTTAGGGAGAGGGTAAGGGTTGGGGTTGGAGTTAGCCTGAGAGTGAGGGAGAGGGTTAGGTTTACGTTTAGGTTTAGGTTTAGGTTTAGGGTTAGGTTTAGGGTGAGGGTGATGTTCAGGTGAGGTTTAGGGTGATGGTTAGTGTTAGGATTATGATGAGGGTTAGGGTTAGGGTGATGTTTAGGGAGAGTGATGGTTAGAGTGTGGGTGATGGTTAGGATTAGGGTTAGGGTAAGGTTAAGGGTGAGGGTGAGGGTTAGGTTGAGTGTGAGGGTTAGGGATAGGGTGAAGGTAAGGGTTAGGGTTAGGGTTAGGGTGAGATTGAGGTTTAGGTGTAGCATTAGGGTGAGTGTGAGGGTTAGGGTGAATGTTAGGGTTAGGGTTACCTGAGAATTAGTGTTAGTGTTAGGTTGAGGGTGAGGGTGAGGGTGAGGGTTAGGTTGTGGGTGAGGCTTAGGGTGACCATGAGGGTTAGGGTGAAGGTGAGGGGTAGGGTGAGGGTTAGGGTTAGGGATAGCATTAAGGTGAGGGATAAGGTTAGGGTTAGGGTGAGGGTGAGGGTTAGGGTGAGGTTTAGGGTTAGGGTTAGTTTGAGGATTAGGGTTGGGGTTAGTGTGAGGGTAAGGGTTATGTTGAGGATTAGGGTGAGTGTGTGTGTTAGGGAGAGGGTTAGGGTTAGGTTGAGGGAAAGGGTGAGAGAATGGATTAGGGTTAGGTTGAGGGTGATGGTTCGCGGGAGGTTTACGGTGAGGGTTAGAATTAGGGTGTCGTTTAGGGTTAGGGATAGGATGAGGGTGAGTGTTAAGGTTAGGTTTAGGGTTAGGATGAGGGTTAAGCTGAGGTTCAGGTGAGGGTTAGGGTGAGGGTTAGAATTAGGGTGAGGTTTAGGGTTAGTGATAGGGTGAGGGTGAGTGTTAGGGTTAGGTTTAGGGTGGTTAAGATGAGGGTCAGGCTGAGGGTTAGGGTTAGGGTTAGGGTGAAGGTTAGCGTTAGTTTGAGAGTTAGGGTTAGGGTGAGGTTAAGGTTTAGGGTGAGGTTAATGGTGAGGGTGAGGTTTAGGGTTAGGGTTAGGGTTAGCTTGAGGATTAGGGTGAGCGTTAGGATTACAGTTACTGTTAGTGTTAGGGTTAGGGTTTAGGTTTAGAGTTAGGGTGGGGGTTAGGGTTAGGCTGAGTTTTAGGTTGAGCGTGAGGGTTAGGTTTAGGGTGAGGTTAAGGGGTAGGGTGAGCGTGAATATTAGGTTTATCATTAGGTTTGGGGTGAGGGTGAAGGTTAGGGTTAGGGTTAGCGTTAGGGTGAGGGCTAGGCTGAGGGTGAGCGTTAAGGTTAGGTTTAGGGATTGAGTGAGGTTTAGGGTTAGGGTTAGGGTGAGTTTTAGGCTGAGGGGTATGGTTAGGGTTAGGGTGAGGGTTAGGTTTAGTGAGATTGTTAGTGTTAGGTTTAGGGTGAGGGTAAGGGTTAGGGTGAGGGATAGGGTGAGGGTGAGGGTTAGGGTTAGCATTAGGATTAGGGTTAGTGTTAGGGAGAGGTTAGGGTTAGGTTTAGGATTAGGGTGAGGGTGAGGGTTAGGGCTAGGGTGAGGTTGAGGGTAGGGTTTAGGGTTAGGATTGGGGTGAGGGTTAGGATGAAGGTTATGGTCATGGTTATGGTTAGTGTGATTATTAGGGTTAGGGTTAGGGTTAGGGTGAGGGTAAGTGTTAGGGTCAGGTTTATGGTGAGGTTGAGTGTTAGGCTGACGATTAGCGTTAAGGTGTGGGTTAGGGTTAGGTTCAGGGATATGGTGAGGATGAGGTTTATGTTTAGGGTGAGGTTAAGGGTTAGGGTGAGGGTTAGGGTAAGGGTGAAGGTTAGGGTTAGCCTTAGGGTTAGGGCGAGGGTGAGGGTTCGGCTTAGGTTTAGGTTTTGTGTTAGGGTTAGGGTTTGCGTGAGGGTTATGTTCATGGTTAGGGTTAGGGTGAGGGTGAGGGTTAGAGTTAGGGTTAGGGAGAGGGTTATTGTAAAGATTAGGGTTATGGTTAGGGTCAGGTTGAAGGTGAGGGTGAGGGTTAGGGTTATTGTTAGGGTTAGGGTTAGGGTGAGGGTAAGGGTGAGGGTTAAGGTTAGGGTGAGGGTTATGTTGAGGGAGCAGGAGACGGTTAGGTTTAGGATTAGTTTTAGGGCTAAGGTTAGGCTTAGGGTGAGGGTTAGGGTTTGGGTTAGGGTTAGGATTATTTTGAGCATTTGGGTTAGGGTGATATTTTGGGTGAGGGTGATTGTTAGGGTGTGGGTGGGGTGAGGGTGAGGGTTAGAATTAGGGTTAGGGTTAGGTTTAGGCTGAGGGTAAGGGTGAGGGTGAGGTTTAGGTAAAGCTTTAGGTTGAGGGTAAAGAATAGGGTGAGGGTTAGATTGAATTTGAGGGTTAGGGTTATGGTTAGGGATACGGTGAGTGTTAGGGTGAGAGTTAGCGTTAGGGTTAGGGTTAGGGTGAGGTTTTGGATGAGGTTTAGGCATAGGGTTAGAGTTAGGGTTAGGGTGATTGTTAGGGTGAGGATGAGGGTGAGGGTTAGGGTTAGGATTAAGTTTAGGGAGAGGGTTAGGCTGAGGGTGAGGGTGAGCATGAGGGCTGGGTTAGGGTTATTGTTACGGTTAAGGTGAGGTCAAGGGGGAAGTTGAGGGTTAGGTTGAGGGTGAAGGTGAGGGTGAGGTTTGGGGTTAGGTAAGGGTTTGGTTAAGTTTAGAGTGAGGATTAGGGTGAGGGTGAGGTTAGTGTGAGGGTTAGGTTTAGTGTGAGGTTTAGAGTTAGGGTTAGGGTGAGGGTTAGGTTTAGGGTGATGTTTAGGGTCAGGGTGAGGGTAAGGATGAGGGTGAGGGTTAGGGTGTGGGTGAGGGTTAAGGATAGGGTGAGGATTAGGGTGATGGTGAGGATTAGGGTGAGGTTGAGGGTTAGGGTTAGGGTTAAGTTTAGGCTGATGATTAGGTTTAGAGTTAGTGTTAGGGTGAGGGTAAGGTTTAAGGTGAGGGTGAGGGTTAGGGTTAGGGTGAGGCTGAGGGTTAGGGTCAGGGTTCAGGTTAGAGTTAGGGTCAGGGTGAAGGTTAGTGGTAGGATTAGGATTAGGGTTAGGGTTAGGCTGAGGGTGAGTGTGAGGGTTAGGATTAGTGTGAGGGTAGGCATTAGGGTTTGGGTGAGGATGAGAGTGAGGGTTAGGGTTAGGGTTAGGATGACGGTTATGGTGAGGGTTAGTGTTCGGGTTATGGTGAGGGTTAGGGTTAGTGTTACGGTTAGGCTTATGGTTAGTGTCAGAGTGAGGGTATGGGTTTTGGTGAGGGTTAGGGTGAGGGTGAGGGTAAGGGTGAGGTTTAGGGTTAGGGTGAGGTTTTGAGTGGGGGCTAGGGTTAGGGTTAGTGTGAAGATTAGTGTTAGTGTTAGGGTTAGGGTGAGTGTAAGGATTATGTTGAGGTTTAGGTTGAGGGTGAGGTTTAGGCTGACGTTTAGGGTTAGGGTGAACATTAGGGTGAGGTTTAGGGTGAGGGTTAGGGTGAGGGTTATGGTTAGGGTTACGGTTAGGTTTAGGGTTAGGGTTATTTTAGGGTTAGTGTTAGGGTTAGGTTTAGGGTTAGAGTGAAGGTGAGGTTTATGGTTAGTGTTAGGGTGAGGGTTAGTGGTATTGTTAGGGTTAGGGTGAGGGTTAGGGTGAGGGTTAGGATAAGGATTAGGGTGAGTGTTCAGGTTAGTGTGTGGGTTATTGTTAGTGTTAGGGTGAGGGTAAAAGTTAGGGTGAGGGTTAGGGTGAGGGTGAGGTGAGGGTTATGTTTAGGGTTAATGTTAGTGTGACAGTGAGCATGAGGTTTAGGGTTAGGATTAGGTTAGGGTTAGGGTTCAGCTGAGGGTGAGTTTGAGGTTGAGGGTCAGGTGTACGGTTAGGGTTAGTTGTAGGGTTACTGTTAGTGTTAGGGTGAGGGTTAGGCTTAGGGTTAAGGTGAGGTTTACGGATAGTGGGAGGGATAGGGTGAGGATTAGGGTTAGGAATAGGGTGAGGGTTAGGTTTAGTGTGAGGGTTAGGTTTGGGTTAGGGTGAGGGTAAGGTTTAGGTTGAGGGTTAGGTTTAGGATTAGGTTAGTGTTAGGGTCGGCTGAGGCTGAGGGTGAAGGTGAGTGTGATGGTTAGGGTTAAGGTTAGGTTTTGGGTTAGTATGAGGGTTAGCGTTAGGGTTAGGGTTAGGGTGAGGTAAGGGTTAGGGTGAGGGTGAGGGTTAGGGTTAGGGTTAGGGTGAGTGTTAGGGTGAGTGTTAGGTTTAGGTTTAGAGTTAGGGTGAGGGTGAGTGTAAGGGTTAGGATTAGGGTGAGGGTTAGGGTTAGAGTTAGAGTGAGGGGTAGGGTAAGGGTTAGGGTGAGGGTTAGGTTTAGTGTGAGAGTTAGGGTTTGGGTGAGGGTAAGGGTTACAGTGAGTTTTAGGGTGAGATTGAGGTTTAGCGTTAGCATTAGGGTTAGTGTGATGGTTACTGTGAGGGTTAGGGTTAGGGTTAGGGTTAGGTTTAGGGTGAGGGTGAGGATTAGATTTAGGGTTAGGGTGTGGTTAGGATTAGGGTGAGGGTTAGGGTTAGGGTTAGGGTGAAGGTGAGGGTGAGTGATAGGGCTAGAGTAAGGGTGAGGCTGAGGGTTAGGGTTAGGATTAGGATTAGTGTTAGGTTTAGGCTGAGGGTAAGGTTGAGGGTTAGGTTTAGGGTTAGCGTTAGGGTGAGGTGTAGGGTGAGGGTTAGCTTTATGTTTAGGGATAGGTTGAGGGTGAGGTGTAGGTGAGGGTTAGGGTTAGTGTTACGGTGAGTTTTAGAGTGAGGTGTAGGGTTAGGGTTAGGGTGAGAGTTCGGTTTAGTGTGAGGGTTAGGGTTAGGGTGAGGGTAAAACTTACGTTGAGGTTTAGGGTGAGATTAAGGTTTAGCGTTACCGTCAGGGTTAGTGTGAGGGTTAGTGTGAGGTTTAGTGTTAGTGTTAGGGTTCAGTTTAGGTTGAGGGTGAGGATTAGATTTAGGGTTAGGCTGAGGGTTAGGATTAGGGTGAGGGTTAGAGTTTGGGTTAGGGTGAGGGTTAGAGTTAGGGTGAGGTTGAGGGTGAGGGTTAGGGCTAGATTAAGGGTGAGGCTGAGGGTTAGGGTTAGGATTAGGGTTAGTGTTCAGTTTAGGCTGAGGGTAAGGGTGAGGGTGAGGGTTAGGGATAGTGTTAGGATGAGGGTCAATGTGAGGATTAGGGTTAGTGTGAAGGTTAGTGTTAGGGTTAGGAAGAGTTTAAGGGTTAATTGAGTGTTACGTTGAGGTTGAGGTTTAGGTTTAGGTTGAGGGTGAGGTTTAGGATGAGGGTTAGGTTTAGGGATACGTTTAGGCTGAGGCTGAGGGTGAGGGTGAAGGTGAGGGCTTGGTTAGGTTTATGGTTAGGATTAGGGTGAGGGCTAGGGTGAGAGTGAGGGTTACAGTGAGGGTGAGTTTGTGGGTGAGGGTTAGGGTTAGGGTGAGGGTTATGGTGACGGTGAGGGTGAGGGTTAGGGTTAGTGTGAAGGTTAGGGTGATGGTGAGGGTAAAGGTTAGGGTGAGGGTTATGGTGAGGCTGAGGGTTAGGTTTATTGTTAGGGTTAGGGTGAGGGTTAGCGTAAGGGTTAGGTTTAGGCTTAGGGTTATGGTGGGGGTTAGGGTGAGGCTTGGGGTTAGGGTTATATTTAGGATGAGGGTTAGGGTGAATGTTAGGATGAGGGTGAGGCTTAGGGTGAGGTTGAAGGTTAGAGTTAGGGTGAGGGTGAGGGTTAGGTTTAGGGTTAGGTTGAGGGCTGGGTGAGGGTGAGGGTTAGGGTTAGGGTTAGGGTTTGGGTTAGGGTGAGGTTTAGGATTAGAGTGAGTTTTCGGGTGACGGGAAGGGTTAGGTTTAGGGTGAGGGTTAGGTTTAGTGTGACCGTTAGGGTCATGGTTAGGGTAAGGTTTAGGGTGAGAGAGAGTGTTACCTTTTGGGTGAGTGTTAGGGTGAGGGTTAAGATTAGGTTTAGGTTTAGGTTGAGGGTGAGGGTTAGGGTTATGTTTAGCGTTAGGGTTAGGGTATGGTTTAGAGCGAGGGTTAGGATGAGAGAGAGGGTTACGTTTAGCGTGAGTGTTAGGGTGTGTGTTAGGGTGAGGGTTATATATCGGGTTAGGGTTCGTGTGAGGGTGAGGATTAGGGTTAGGGTTAGGGTGAAGTTTAGAGTTAGGGTGAGAGTTAGTGTTTGTGTTAGGGTTACAGCGAGGGTGATGGAGAGGGTTAGGTTTATGATTAGGGTAGGTTTAGGCTTAAGCTTAGGGTGAGGGTAATGGTGAGGTTGAGGCTCAGGGTGAGTGTTAAGGTTATGGTTAAGGTGTGGTTTAGTGTTAGGGTGATATTTAAGGTGAGGATGAGGGTTAGAGTGAGGTGATTGTTCGGGTTTTTGTGAGGGTTAGGGTTTGGGTGAGGGTTAGAGTGACGGTGAGGTTTAGGGTGACAGTGAGGGTTAGGATGAGGGTGAGTGTAAGGGTGAGTGTGACGGTTAGGGTGAGGGTGAGTGTTAGGGTGATGGTGAGGTTTAGGGTGACGGTGAGGGTTAGGGTGAGGGTTAGGTTTAGGGTGAGGTGAGAATTATGGTGAGGGTTAGGGTGATGATTAGGGTTAGGGTGAGGGTTAGGGATAGGGTTGGATTAGGTTGATGTTGAGGGTGAGGGTTAGGGTTAAGTTTGGGTGAGGGTGAGAGTGAGGGTTAGGATTAGGGTTAGGGTTAGGGTTGGGCTGAGGGTGAGGATCAGGATGAGGTTTAGGGTTAGTGTGAAGTTTAGGGTTAGGGCAAGGGTTAGATTTAGGTTTAGGGTTAGTATGTGGATTGGGCTGAGGGGTAGGGTTAGGGTTAGGGTGACGGTTAGGGTTTGTGTGAGGGTTTGGGTTAGGGTTAGGGTGAGGGTAAGGGTTAGGTTGAGGGTTAGCATGAGGGTGAGTGGTAAGTTTAGGGTTAGGATTTTCGTGAGGGTTAGGGTGATGGCTAAGGTTAAGGTAATTGTTAGGGATAGGGTTAGGGTGAGGGTTAGGGTGAGGGGTAGGTTTAGGGAGAGAGTAAGTGTTAGGATGACGGTTAGAGTGAGGGTGAAGTTTAGGGTTAGCATTAGGGTTAGGGTGAGGGTGAGGGTTAGGTTTAGGTTTAGGATTAGGGTTATTTTTAGCGTTAGGGTTAGGTAGAATGGAGGGTGAGGGTTGTTGTTAGGGTTAGGGTTAAGGTAAGGGTGAGGGTGTGGTTTAGGTTTAGGTTTACGGTTACTGTTAAGGTGAGGGTGATTGAGAAGGTTAGGTTGATGTTTAGGGTGAGGGTGAATGTTAGGGTGAGGGTGAGGGTTCGAATTATGGTTAGGGTAAGGGTTAGGTTAAGAGTGAGTGTTAGGGTGAGGGTTAGGTTGAGTGTGAGGGTTAGGGTTAGGGTTAGGGTGAGGGTGAGGCTGAGGGTGAGGGTTAGGATTATGGTTAGGCTGAGGGTGAGGGTGAAGGTGAGGGGTTAAGGTTACAGTGAGGATTAATGTTAAGGTGATATTTAGGGTGAGGTTGAGGGTTAGGATGAGGGTGATTGTTAGGGTGAGTGTGAGGGTTAGCGTATGTGTAAGGGTTAGGTTGATAGTGAGGGTTAGGTCAAGGTGAGGGTTAGGGTTAGCGTTAGCTTTAGGGTGAGGGTTAGGGTTAAGGTTAGGGTGAGGGTGAGTGTTAGAGTGAAGGTTAAGGTTAGGGTTAAGGTTAGGGTTGGTGTGAGGATAATGGTTAGGGTTAGTATTAGGGTTAGTGTGAGGGTAAGGGTTAGGGTGAGGTTTAGGTTGAGGGTGAGTGTTAGGGAGAGGGTTAGGGTTAGGTTGAGGGTTATGGTATGGGTTAGGGTTAGGCTTAGGATGAGGGTGAGGGTTAGGGTGAGGTGTAGTGATAGGGTGAAGGTTAAGGATAGGGTTGGGGTGAGGGTGAGGGTTAGGATGAGCGTTAGTGTGAGGGTGAGGGTGAGGATGAGTGTTAGGAATAGGATTAGGCTGATGGTGAGGGTGAGGGTGAGTGTTAGGGTTAGGTTGATTTTTAGGGTTAGCTTTAAGGTTAGGGTGAGGGTTAGGGATAGGTTTAGGGTAAGGATGAGGGTTAGGCTGAGGGGTAGGGTTAGGGCTAGAGTGAGGGTTAGAATTAGTGTGAGTGTTAGGGTTAGGGTTAGGCTGAGGATGAGGTTAGGTTTAGCGTGAGTGTTAGGGTGAGTATTAGGGTGAGGGTTAGGTTTGGGCTTAGGGTTAGGATGAGTGTAAGGGTTAGGGTTTGTGTTAAGTTGAGTGTTACAGTTAGATTTAGGGTTAGGGTGAGGGTGAGGGTTAGGGTTAGGTGTAGGGTGAGGGTGAGGGTTAGGGTGAGTGTGAGGGTTAGGGTGTGGGTGAGTTTTAGGGTGATTGTGAGGGTTAGAGTGACGATGAGGGTTAGGGTGAGTGTGAGGTTTAGGATGTGGGTGAGTTTTAGGGTGACTCTGAGGATTAGGGTGACAGTGAGGGTTAGGGTGACAGTGAGGGTTATAGTTAGGTTGAGGGTTAGGGTGAGGGTGACATTTAGGGTTAATGGTGAGGGTTAGGTTTAGGGTTAGGATTAGGATCAGGCTGAGGGGTAGGGTTAGGGTTAGGGTGAGTGTTAGGGTTAGTGTGAGGTTTAGGGTTAGCTTTAGGGTGAGGGTAAGGCTTAGGGTGAGGGTTAGTGTAATGGTGAGGTGTAGGGTTCGGGTGAGCGTTAGGCTGAGGGGGAGGTTTAGGATTACGGTCAGGGATAGGTTTAGTGTGAGGTTTAGGGTTAGGGTTATAGTGAGGGTAAGAGTTTGGGTGAGGTATAGGGTGAGGGTGAGTGTTAGGGTTAGCATTAGGTTTAGGGTTAGGGTGTGGGTGAGTGTTAGGGTTAGGTTTAGTGTTAGGCTGAGGTTTAAGTTGAGGGTAAGGTGTAGGGATAGGGTTAGTGTTAGATTGAGGTTTAGGGTTAGGTTTAGGGTGAGGGTGAGTGTTAGGGTGAGATTTAGGTTGAGGGTGAGGGTTATGTTGATGATAAGAATAGGGTGAGGGTTACGGTTAGGGTTAGGGTGAGGGTGAGGGTTAGGTTTAGGGTGAGGTTGAGTGTTAGGTTGAGGGTTAGGGTGAGGGTGAAGTTTAAGGTTAACATTAGGGTTAGGGTGAGAATGAGTGTTAGGCTTAGCGTTAGGGTTAGGTTTAGGGTAAGGGCTAAGTTTAGGGTGAGGGTTAGGGTTGGGGTTGGTTTAGTATGAGGGTTAGGGTGAGGTTTAGTGTGAGAGTTAGGGTGAGGTGTAGGGTTAGGGTTAGGTTGAGTGTTAGGATGAGTGTGAGGGCTAGGGTTAGGGTTAGGGTTAGAGTGAGGGTAAGGGTTAGGTTGAGGGTTAGTGTGAAATTGAGGTTTATGTTTAGCATTAGGGTTAGTTTGAGGGTTAGGGTGTGGGTTAGGGTTAAGTTTAGGATTAGGGTGAGGGTTAGGGTTAGGTTTAGGCTGAGGGTGAGGGTGAAGTTGAGGGTTAGGGTGTGGGTGAGAGTTAGGGTGAAGGTGATAGTTAGGGTTAGTGTTAGGTTTTGGGTTAGGGTAAGGTTTAGGGTGAGGGTTAGGTTTAGGTTTAGGGTTAGGGTGAGGTTTAGTGTGAGGGTTAGTGATAGGGTGAGGGTTAGGGTGAGGGTGAGGGTTAGGTTTATGGTGAGCATAAGTTTTAGCGTGAGGGTTAGGGCGAGGGTGAGGGTTAGGGTTAGCATTAGTGTTAGGGTGATCGTGAGGGTTAGGGTGAGCGTTAAGGTGAGGCCTAGGCTGAGGGTGAGGGTGAGGGTTAGGGTGAGGGTGAGGGTAAACGTGAGGGTGAGGGTTAGTTTTAGGGTTAGGGTGAGGGTTATTGTTAGCGTTAGGGTTAGGGAGAGTTGAAGCTGAGCTTTGTTGTTAGGGTTAGGGTTAGGGTTAGGGTGAGGGTGAGGGTTAGGTTTAGGGTTAGGGTTTGGGCTAAGTTTAGGGTGAGGGAGAGGGTTAGGTTGATGTTTAGGGTGAGGGTGAATGTTAGCGTGAGGGTGAGGGTTAGAATTAGGGTTAGGGTAAGGGCTAGGTTATGGGTGAGGGTTAGGGTGAGGGTTAGGTTGAGTGTGAGGATTAGGGTTAGGGTTAGGGTGAGGGTGAGGGTTAGGGTCAGGGTGAGGTTTAGGATTATGGTTAGGCTGAGGGTGAGGGAAAGGTGAGGGGTTAGGTTTACAGTGAGGGTTAAGGATAGGATGGTATTTAGGGTGAGGATGAGGGTTAGGATGAGGGTGATTGTTCTGGTGAGTGTGAGGGTTAGAGTGTGGGTGAGGGTTAGTGTGATGGTGAGGGTTATGGTGACAGTGAGGTTTAGGCTTAGCGTGAGTGTTAGGGTGAGTGTTCGGGTGAGGGTTAGGTTTAGGGTTAGGGTTAGGGTGAGAGTTAGGGTTAGGGTGAGTGTGACGGTTAGGGTTAGGGTTAGGTTTAGGCTGAGGGTGAGGCTTAGGGTTAGGGTTTGGGTTATTGTTAGGATTAGGGTTTTGGTTAGCATTAGAGTTAGCTTGAGGATTAGGTAGAGGGATAGTTTAGAATTAGGGTTCGGTATAGGGTTAGGCTTAGGGTGTGGGTGATGGTGAGGTTGAGGCTTAGGGTGAGGGTTTGGGTGACGCTGATGTTTAGGGTGACGGTGAGGGTTAGGTTGAGGTTAGGGTTAGGGTGAGGGTTCGGGTAAGGGGTAGGATTAGGGTTAGGGTTAGGGTGATGTTAAAGGTTAGGGTGAGGTTTAGGGTGAGGGTGAGTTTTAGGGAGAGGGTTAGGGTTAGGCTGAGGGTTAGGGTGAGGGATAGGGTTAGGATTAGGGTGAGGGTATGTGTTAGGGTGAGGGTCAGCGTGAAGGTTAGGGTTGGATGAGGGTTAGGGATAGGGTTAGGTTTAGGGTTGGGGTATCGATGGGGGTGAGGGTTAGTTTTAGGGTTAGGTTCAGGGTGAGGGTGAGGTTCAGGGTTAGGATTAGTGTTAGGGTTAAGGTTAGACTGAGGGTTAGTTTTAGGGTGAGGGTAAGGGTTTTAGGGTTAATTTTAGGGTTAGGTTCAGGGTGAGGGTGAGCTTCAGGGTTAGGATTAGGGTTAGGGTTAGTGTGAGGATTAGGGTTAGGTTTAGGGTGAGGGTAAGGGTTATGGTTAGGTTTAGGTTTAGGGTTAGGGTTAGGTTTACGGTTAGCATGAGAGTGAGGAAGAGTGTTAGGTTTAGGATTAGGGCTAGGATTACAGTTAGGCTTAGTGTGAGGATCATGGTGAGGGTGAGGCGTAGGGTGAGGGTTGGGGTTAGGGTTAGGGTGAGGGTTAGGGTTAGGGTGATATTTACGGTGAGGGTGAGGGTTAGGGTGAGGGTGAGGGTAACGGTGAGTGTGAGCGCTGAGGTGTGCGTGAGGGTTAGGGTGACGGTGAGTGTTAGGGTGACGGTGAGGGTTAGGGTTAGGGTTAGGGTAAGGGTGAGGGTTAGGATGAGGGTTAGGGTTAGGGTTAGGTTTAGGGTTAGTGTGAGGATTAGGGTTCAGGTTCGGGTTAACCTGAGGGTAAGGTGTAGGGTTAGGTTTAGGGTAAGTTTTAGTGTGAGGGTTAGGGTGAGAGTGAGGGTTAGGTTTAGTGTGAGTGTTAGGGTGAGTGTTAGGGTGAGGATTAGGTTTAGTTTTAGGGTTAGAGTGAGGGTGAGGGTTATGGTTAGGGTCAGCGTGAGGGTTAGGGATAGGGTTAGGGTTAGGGTTAGGGATAATTTTAGGGTTAGGGTTAGGTTTAGGGTGAGGGTGAGGGTTAGGGTTAGGGATAGCATTAGGGTTAGCATGAGGGGGAAGTAGAGTGTTAGGTTTAGGATTAGGGTTAGGTTTACGGTTAGGGTTAGAGTTAAGGTGAGGGTGAGGGTGAAAGTTGGGGTTAGGTTTACGGTGAGGGTTAGGGTTAGGGTGAAATTTAGGGTGAGGGTGAGGGTTAGGGTGAGGTTGAGAGTTACGATGAGTGTGAGGGTTAGGGTGTGGGTGAGGGATAGGGTGATTGTGTGGGTTAGGGTGAGGATGAGGGTTAGGGTTAGGGTTAGCATTAGGGTGAGGGTCATGGTGAGGGTTAGGCTTAGGGATAGGGTTAGGGTTAGGGTTCGTGCTCAGGTTTGTTTTAGGTTGATATTTAGGGAAAAGTTGAGGGTTAGGGTAAGGGTGAGGGTTGGGTTTTTGGTGAGGGTTAGTGTGAGGGTGAGGGTTAGGGTTATGTTGAGGGTGAGTGTTAGGGTGTGTGTTAGGGTTATTGTTAGTGTTAGGGTTAGTGTGAGGATTAGGGTTAGGGTTAAGTTTAGAGTGAGGGTAAGGGTTAGGGTTAGGGTTAGGGTAAGGTTTAGTTTGAGGGTTAGGGTGAGAGTGAAGTTTAGTTTTATTGTGTGTTAGGGTGAGTGTTAGGTTTAGTTTTAGTGTTAGGGTGAGGGTGAGGGTTAGTTTTAGGGTCAGGGTGAGGGTTAGGTATAGGGTTAGGGTTAGGTTTAGGGTTATTGTTAGGTTTAGGGTTAGGGTTAGGGTTAGGGTGAGGCTTAGGGTGAGGGTGATTGTGAGGGTGAGGCTTAGGGTGAGGGTTAGGTTTAGGGTTAGTTTTAGGGTGATATTTAGGAAAAGGGTGAGGTTTAGGGAGAGGGTGAGGGTAATGTGAGTGTGAGGGTTAGAGTTTGGGTGAGGGTTAGGGTGACGGTGAGGGTTAGGGTGAGGGTGAGGGTAAGGTTTAGGGTTAGTGTGATCCTAAGTGTTAGGATTATGTTTAGGGTTAGTGTGAGGATTAGGGTTAGGGTTAGGTTTAGGGTGAGGGTTAGGGTTTGTGTGAGGGGTAGGGTGACGGTGAATGTAAGGGTTAGGGTGAGGGTTAGGGTTAGGGTTAGGTTTAGGGTTAGGTTTAGGCTGAGAGTTAGGGTTATTGTTATTGTTAGGGTAAGGATCAGGGTTAGGTTTAGGCTTATGGTGGGGGTTAGGGTGAGAGTAGGGGTTAGGTTTAGGGTTATGGTTATGAGGAGTGTTAGGGTTAGGGTGAGGGTTCAGGTGAGGGTTCAGGTGAGGGTTAGGGTGAGGGTTAGGGTTAGGATTAGGGTTAGGATGAGGACTAAGGTGAGGGTGAGGATTAGGGTTAGGGTTAGGGTTAGGTTGAGGGTTAGGGTTAGGGTGAGAGTTCGGGTGAGGGGTAGGATTAGGGTGAGGGTTAGGGTGAGGGTAAAGGTTAGGGTGAGGTTTAGAGTGAGGGTGAGGTTTAGGGAGAGCGCTAGGGTTAGGGTGAGCGTTAGGGTGAGGGATAGGGTTAGGATTAGGGTGAGGGTATGTGTTAGGGTGAGGGTTAAGGTGAGGGTTTTGCTTAGGAGGAGGGTTAGGGTTAGGGTTAGGGTTAGGGTTGGGGTGACAATGAGATTGCGGGTTAGATTTCAGGTTAGGTTCAGGGTGATGGTGAGGGATAGGCTGAGGGTGAGGTTAAGGCTGAGGTTTAGGGTTAGGGTGAGGTTGACGTTTAGGGTTAGGTTTAGGGTGAGGTTTAGGGTTAGGGTTAGTGAGAGGATTAGCGTTAGGGTTAGGGTGAGGGTAAGGTGTATGGTAAGGTTTAGGGTTAGGGTTAGTGTTAGGGTTAGCATGAAGGTGAGGGAGAGGGTTAGGTTTAGGATTAAGGTTAGGTTTACGGTTAGGCTTATTGTGAGGGTCTTGGTGAGGGTGAGGCTTACGGTTACGGTTAGGGTTAGAGTTAGGGTGAGGGTTAGGGTTAGGGTGATATTTAGGGTGAGGATGAGGGTTAGGTTGAGGGAGAGGGTTATGGTGAGTGTGAGGGTTAGGGTGTGGGTGAGGGTTAGGGTAACGGAGAGGGTTAGGTTGAGGGTGAGGGTTAGGGTTAGAGTTAGCATTACATTGAGGGTTAGTGTTAGGATTAGGGTGAGTGTGAGGTTTAGGGTGAGGGTTAGGGTTACGGTTAAGGTAAGGTTTGGTGTGAGGGTTATGGTGAGGGTGAGGGTTAGGGTGAGGGTAAGGTTTAGGGTTAGGGTTAGGGTAAGGTTTACTTTGAGTGTTAGGGTGAGGGTGAGGGTTAGGTTTAGTGTGAGTGTTAGGGTGAGGGTTAGGTTTAGTGTTAGGGTTAGGGTGAGGGTGAGGGTTAGGGTTAGGGTGAGGGTGAGGTTTAGGGATAGGGTTAGGGTTAGGTTTAGGGTTATATTTAGGTTTAGGTTTAAGTTTAGTGTTAGGGTGAAGGTGAGGTTTAGGGTTAGGGTTAGGGTTAGTGTGACGGTAAGGTTTAGGGTTATAGTTAGGGTAAGGTTTAGGGTGAGGGTTAGGGTGAGTGTTAGGCTAGTTTTAATGTGAATGTTAGGGTGACCGTTATGTTGAGTGTTAGGGTTAAGGTGAGGGTGAGGGTTAGGTTTAGGGTGAGGTTGAGGGTTAGTGATAGGGTTAGGGTTAGCGTTATTGTTAAGGTTAGGTTTAGGGTTAGGGTGAGTGTGAGGGTTAGGATTAGGGTTAGCATTAGGATTATCATGAGGGTGAGGGAGAGGGTTAGGATTAGGATTAGGGTTAGATATAGGGTTAGGCTTAGGGTGAGGGTGATGGTGAGGGTGAGGCTTAGGGTGAGGATTAGCGTTAGGGTTAGGGTGAGGGTTAGTGTTAGGGTGATATTTAGTGTAAGCGTGAGGATTAAGGTGAGTGTGACAGTTAGGGTGACCATGAGGTTTAGGGTGAGGGTGAGTTTCTGGTTTAGGGTTAGCATTATGGTGAGGGTTAGGGTGAGGGTTAGGGTGAGGGTGAGGGTTAGGTTTAGGGTTAGTGTGAGGATTAGGGTTAGGTTTAGGGTGAGGGCAAGGGTTAGGGTGAGGTTTTCGGAGAGGGTTAGGGTTAGGGTGATGGTTAGGGTTAGGGTTAGTGTGAGCATATGAGTTAGTGTGAGGTTTAGGGTGAGGGTTAGGGTTAGGGTTACATTGAGGTTGAGGATGAGGTTCAGGCTTAGGATTAGGGTTAGGGTTAGGGATAGGCTGAGGGTGAGGGTTAGGGTGAGAGTGATGTTTAGGGTTAGGGTGAGGTTTAGGTTTAGGTTTAGGATGAGCTTTAACCTGAGGTGTCGGGTTAGTTTTAGGGTTAAGTTGACGGTTAGGGTTAGGTTTTAATGTTATTGTTAGGGTTAGGGTTAGGTTTAGGGTTAGGATGAGGGTGAGGGTGGGGATGAGTTTTAGGATTAGGGTTAGGGATAGGGTTATTGTTAGGCTTAGGGATAGGGTTAGGGTGAGGGTGAGGGTTAGGTTTAGGGTTAGGGTTAAGTTTACTGTTAATGTTATGGTTCGGGTTATGGTGAGTGTTAAGTTTACTGTGAGGGTTAGGTTTACGGTTAGGGTTAGGGTGAGGGTAAGGTTTAGGGTGAGGGTTTGGGTAAGGGTGAGCTTTAGGGTTAGCATTAGGGTTAGAGTTAGGGTTATGGTTAGGGTGAGGATTAGGGTTAGGGTTAGGGTGAGGGTGAGGGTGAGGGTTAGGTTTAACTTTGGGTGAGGGTTTGGTTTAGGGTGAAGGTTAGGGCTAGGTTTATGGTTAGGGGGAGGGTGAGGGTGAGGGTTAGGGTGAGGGGTAGGGCGACAGTGAGGGTAAGGGTTAGGGTGAAGATTAGGGTGAGGCTGAGGGTTAGGGTTATTGTTAGTGTTAGGGTAAGGTTTAGGGTTAGGGTTAGGTTTACGGTGGAGGTTAGGATGAGGGTTGGGTTTAGGGTTAGTTTTATGGTTAGGATGAGGTTTAGTGTTAGGTTGAGGGTTAATGTGACGGTGAGGGTTAGGGTGAGGTTTAGGGTTAGGATTAGGGTTAGGGTTAAGATTAGGTTTAAGGTTATGATTAGGGTTAGGATGAGGGCTAGGGTGAGTGTATGGGTTAGGTTTAGGTTTAGGGTTAGGGTGAGGGTTAAGGTTAGGGTGAGGCTGAGGCTGTGGGTGAGGGTTAGGGTGAGGGTAAAGGTGAGTGTGAGGGTTAGGGTGTGGTTGCGGGTTAGGGTGATCCTGAGGGTTAGGGTGAGGGTGAGGGTTAGGGTTAGGGTGAGGGTGAGGGTGAGGGTGAGGGTTAGGGTGATGGTTAGGGTTAGGGTTAGTGTTAGGGTTAGGTTTAATTTTGGGTGAGGGTTAGGGTTCGGGTGACTGATAGGGTTCGGTTTAGGGTTAGGGTGAGGGTGAGGGTGAGGGTTTGGGTGAGGGTGAGTTGGAGTGTGAGGGTTAGGGTTAGTGTAGGTGAGAGGGTGAAGATCAGGTTTAGGGTTAGGATTACGGTTAGGGTTAGGGTGAGGGTGAGGGTTAGGGTTAGGTTTAGGTTGAGGTTTAGGTTTACTGTGAGGGTCGGGTGAGCATGAGGGTAAGGGTTAGGGTGACGGGTAGGTTGAGGGTGAGGGTTAGGGTTCGGGTGAGTGTTCTGGTGAGGGTTAGGTTTAAGGTTAGGGTGAGGGTTCGTGTGAGGGTTACCGTTAGGGTTAGGTTTTGGGATAGTGTGAGGATTAGGGTTAGGTTAAGGTTTAGTGTGAGGGTTAGGGTTAGTGTGAGGGGTAGGGTGACGGTTAGGGTAAGGGTTAGAGTAAGGTTTAGGGTGAGGCTGATGGTTAGGGTTATTGTTAGTGTTAGGGTGAGGGTTAGGGTTAGGTTTAGTGTTATGGTGGCGGTTAGGATGAGGGTTGGGTTTAGGGGTAGGTTTATGGTTAGGATGAGGTTTAGTGTTAGGTTGAGGGTTAGGGTGAGTGTGAGGGTTAGGGTGAGGGTTAGGGTTAGGTTAGGGTTAGGGTTAGAATTAAGTTAGGATGAGGGCTAGGGTGAGTGTATGGGTTAGGGTTAGATTTAGGGTTAGGGTGAGGGTTAGGGTTAGGGTGAGGCTGAGGGTGCAGGTGAGGGTTAGGGTGAGGGTGAGGGTAACAGTGAGTGTGAGGGTTAGGGTGTGGGTGCGGGTTAGGATGATGCTGAGTTTTAGGGTGAGGGTGAGGGTTAGGGTTAGGGTTAGGCTGAGGGTGCGGGTTAGGGTGATGGTTAGGGTTAGGGTTAGTGTTAGGGTTAGGTTTAAGGTTGGGCGAGGGTTAGGGTTCGGGTGACTGATAGGGTTAGGTTTAGGGTTAGGGTGAGGGTGAGGGTGAGGGTTTGGGTGAAGGTGAGGTTGAGTGTGAGGGTTAGGGTTAGTGTAGGTGAGAGGGTGAAGATCAGGTTTAGGGTTAGGATTAGGGTTAGGGTTAGGGTGAGGGTTAGTGTTAGTGTTAGGGTTAGGTTGAGGTTTAGGTTTACTGTGAGGGTCGGGTGAGCGTGAGTGTAAGGGTTAGTGTGAGGGGTAGGGTGAGGTCTAGGGTTAGGGTTCGGGTGAGGGTTCTGGTGAGGGGTAGTTTTAGGGTTAGGGTGAGGGTTTGTGTGAGGGTTACCATTAGGGTTAGGTTTAGGGATAGTGTGAGGATTAGGGTTAGGTTTAGGTTTAGGGTGAGGGTTAGGTTTAGTGTGAGGGGTAGGGTGACGGTGAGGGTAAAGGTTAGGGTGAGGTTTAGGTTAAGGCTGAGGGTTACGGTTATTGTTAGTGTTAGGGTGAGGGTTAGGGTTAGGTTTAGTGTTATGGTGGGGGTTAGGATGAGGGTTGGGTTTAGGGTTAGGTTTAGGGTTAAGATGAGGTTTAGTGTTAGGGTGAGGGTTGGGGTGAGGATGTCGGTTAGTGTGAGGGTGAGTTTCAGGGTTAGGGTTAGGGTTATTGTTAGTGTGAGGTTTAGGGTTAGGGTTATGGTTATGGTGTGGTTTAGAGTTAGTGTGAGGGGTAGGGTGTCGGTGAGTTTAAGGGTTAGGGTGAGGGTTAGGGTGAGGCTGAGGGTTAGGGTTATTGTTAGTGTTAGTGTGAGGGTTAGGGTTAGGTTCAGGGTTATGATGGTGGTTAGGATGAGGGTTGGGTTTAGGGTTAGGTTTATGGTTAGGATGAGTTTTAGTGTTAGGTTGAGGGTTAGGGTGAGTGTGAGGGTTAGGGTGAGGGTTAGAGTTAAGGTTAGAATTAGGTTAGGATGAGGGCTAGGGTGAGTGTATGGGTTAGGGTTAGGTTTAGGGTTAGGGTGAGGGTTAGGGTTAGGGTGAGGCTGAGGGTGAGGGTGATGGTTAGGTTGAGAGTGAGGGTAATGGTGAATGTGAGGTTTAGGGTGTGGGTGTGGGTTAGGGTGATGCTGAGGGTTAGGGTGAGGGTGAGTGTTAGGGTTAGGGTTAGTGTGATGGTGAGGGTTAGTTTGATGGGTAGGTTTAGGGTTAGTGTTAGGGTTAGCTTTAAGATTGGGCGAGGGTTAGGGTTCGGGTGACTGATAGGGTTAGGTTTAGGGTTAGGGTGAGGGTGAGGGTGAGGGTTTGGGTGAAGTTGAGGTTGAGTGTGAGGGTTAGGGTTAGTGTAGGTGAGAGGGTGAAGATCAGGTTTAGGGTTAGGATTAGGGTTAGGGTTAGGGTGAGGGTTAGGGTTAGTGTTAGGGTTAGGTTGAGGTTTAGGTTTACTGTGAGGGTCGGGTGAGCGTGAGTGTAAGGGTTAGTGTGAGGGGTAGGGTGAGGGTGAGGGTTAGGGTTCGGGTGAGTTTTCTGGTGATTTGTAGGTTTAGGGTTAGGGTGAGGGTTCGTGTGAGGGTTACTGTTAGGGTTAGGTTTAGGGATAGTGTGAGGATTAGGGTTAGGTTTAGGTTTAGGGTGAGGGTTAGGGTTTGTGTGAGGGGTAGGGTGACGCTGAGGGTAAGGGTTATGCTGAGGTTTAGGGTGAGGCTGAGGGTTACGGTAATTGTTAGTGTAAGTGTGAGGGTTAAGGTTAGGTTTAGTGTTATGGTGGGGGTTAGGATGAGGGTTGGGTTTAGGGTTAGGTTTATGGTTAGAATGAGGTTTAGTGTTAGGGTGAGGGTTAGGGTGAGGATGTCGGTTAGTGTGAGGGTGAGTTTCAGGGTTAGGGTTAGGGTTATTGTTAGTGTGAGGTTTAAGGTTAGGGTTATGGTTATGGTGTGGTTTAGAGTTAGTGTGAGGGGTAGGGTGTCGGTGAGGTTAAGGGTTAGGGTGAGGGTTAGGATGAGGCTGAGGGTTAGGGTTATTGTTAGTGTTAGTGTGAGGGTTAGGGTTAGGTTTAGGGTTATGGTGGGTGTTAGGTTGAGGGTTGGGTTTAGGGTTAAGATGAGGTTTAGTGTTAGGTTGAGGGTTAGGGTGAGTGTGAGGGTTAGGGTGAGGGTGAGATTTAGGGTTAGGGTGAGGGTTAGGTTGAGTGTTAGTGTTATGATTAGGGTTAGGATGCGGGCTAGGGTGAGGGTGACAGTTAGGGTTAGTTTTAGGGTTAGGGTGAGGGCTAGGGTTAGGGTGAGGTTTCGGTTGAAGGGTAGGTTTAGGGTTAGTGTTAGGGTGAGGGTAATTGTTAGGGTGAGGTTTACGGTGAGGATGAGTTTTAGGGTGAGGTTAGGGTTAGGGTTAGTGTTAGGTTGAGGGTATGTGTTAGATTGAGGGTTAGGGTGAGGGTTAGGGATAGGTTTAGGCTTAGGGTTAGGGTTAGGCTGAACGTGAGTTTGAGGGTGAGGGTTAGGGTTAGGGTGAGGGTGAAGGTTAGAGTGAGGTTTAGTGTGAGGGTTAGGGTTAGGGTTAGTGTGAGGATTTGCGTTAGGGTTAGGGTGAGAGTAAGGCTTATGGTGAGGTTTAGGGTGAGGGTTTGGGTTCGGTTAAGGTGAGCTTGAGGATTCGTTTGGGGTTTAGGGTGAGGGTTAGGGTTAGGGTGAGTGTTAGGTATAGGTTTCTAGTTAGGCTGAGCGTGAGTTTGAGGGTTAAGGTTAGGGTTAGTGTGAGGGTGAAAGTGAGGGTTAGGATTAGGTTTAGGGTTAGGTTTAGGCTGAGGGTGAGGATGAGGGTGAGAGTGATGGTGAGTGTTAGAATTAGGGTGACGTTTAGGGTTAAGTTTAGGGTGAGGTTGAGGGTTAGGGTTAGGTTTTGGGTTAGGATGAGGGTTAGTGTTAGGGTTAGGTTGAGGGTTAGGGTTAGTGTGAGGATTATGGTTAGGTTGAGGGTAAGGGTTAGGCTGAGGGTAAGGGTGAGGTTGAGGTGCAGCGTTAGGGTTAGGGTTTATAAGAGGATTAGGGTAAGCATTAGGATGACAGTTAGTGTTAGGGTTAGGGTTAGAGTTAGGGTTAGGGTTAGGGTGAGGGTTAGGGTGAGGGTTAGGGTTAGAGTTAGCATGAGGGTGAGGGAGAGGTTTAAGTTTAGGATTAGGGTTAGGTTTACTGTTAGGCTTAGGGTGAGGTTGACTGTGAGGGTGAGTCTAAGGGTGAGGTTTAGGGTTAGGGTAAGGGTGAGGGTGAAGGTTATGGTTAGTGTTAGTGTTATTTTTAGGGTTAGGGTTATGGTCAGGGTTAGAGTGAGGGTTAGGGTTATCGTTAGGTTTAGCATGAGGGTGAGGAAGAGGGTTAGGTTTAGGATTAGGGTTAGGTTTACAGTTTGGCTTAGGGTGAGGGTGATGGTGAGGGTGAGGCTTAGCGTGAGGGTTAGTGTTATGGTTAGGGTGAGGGTTAGGGTTAAATTGATATTTAGGGTGAGGGTGAGGTTTAGGTCGAGGGTAAGGGTTAGGGTGAGTATTAGGGTTAGGTTGTGGGTGAGGGTTACGGTGAGTGTGAGGGTTAGGGTGAGGGTGAGGGTTAGGGTTAGGGTTAGCATTAGGGTGAGTGTTAGGGTTGGGCTTAGGGTGAGGGTGAAGTTTAGGTTGAGGGTTAGGGTTAGGGTTAGGGTTAGGGTTAGTGTGAGGATTAGGGTTAGGGTTAGGGTAAGGGTAAGTGTAAGGGTAAGCTTTAGGGTTAGGGGAAGTTTTAGTGTGAGTTTTAGGGTGAGAGTGAGTGTTAGGTTTAGTGTGAGTGTTTGTGTGTGTGTTAGGGTGAGGATTAGGTTTAGTGTTAGCGTTAGGGTAAGGGTGAGTGTGTGGGTTAGGCTGAGTATGAGGGTTAGGGTGTGGGTGAGGGTTAGGGTGACAGTGAGGGTTAAGGTGAGGGTGAGTTTCAGGGTTAGGGTTAGCATTAGTATGAGGGTTAGGGTGTTGGTGAGGGTTAGGGTTAGGGTTAGGTTTAGGGTTAGTGTGAGGATTAGGGTTAGGGTTAGGTTGAGTGTAGAGGTTAGGGTGAGGTTTTGGGAGAGGGTTAGGCTTACAGTGAGTGTTAGGTTTAGGGTTAGGGTGAGCGTATGTGTTAGGGTGAGGTTTAGGGTGAGGGTTAAGGTTATGGTGAGTGTTAGGGATAGGGTTAGGTTTAGGGTGAGGGTGACGGTGAGGGTGAGGGTTAGGTTGAGGGTGAGGATGAGGTTCAGGGTAAGGTTTAGTGTTAGGGTTAGGGATAGGCTGAGGGTGAGTGTGAGGGTGAGGGTTAGGGTTAGGGTAATGTTTAGGGTTAGGGTGAGGTTTACATTTAGCTTAAGTATTAGGATGAGGATCAGCCTGAGGGCTTTGGTTACTTTTAGGGTTGAGGTTCCGGTTAGGGTTAGGGTTATTGTTAGGCTTAGGTTTAGGGTTAGGGTTATGGTTAGGATGAGGGTGGGGTTGAGGATGAGGGTTAGGATTAAGGTTAGGGATAAGATTATTGTTAGGGTTAGGGTTAGGGTTAGGGTGAGGGTGAGGGTTAGGTTTAGGGTTTAGGTGTTTAGGGTTAGGGTGAGGTTTACGTTTAGCTTAAGTATTAGGATGAGGATTAGCCTGAGTGCTGGGGTTAGTTTTAGGGTTGAGGTTAGGGTTAGGGTTAGGGTTATTGTTAGGCTTAGGTTTAGGGTTAGGGTTATGGTTAGGATGAGGGTGGGGTTGAGGATGAGGTTTAGGATTAAGGTTAGGGATAGGATTATTGTTAGGGTTAGGCTTAGGGTTAGGGTGAGGGTGAGGGTTAGGTTTAGGGTTAGGGTTAGGGTTACTGTTATCATTATGGTTAAGGTTATGGTGAGGGTTAGGTTTAGTGTGAGGGTTAGGTTTAGGGTTATGGTTAGGGTGAGGGTAAGTGTTATAGGGTGAGGGTTAGAGTAAGGGTGAGCATTAGTGTTAGCATTAAGGTTAGGATTAGGGTGAGGGTTAGGGTTAGGGTTAGGGTTAATGTGAGGGTGGGGGTGAGTGTTAAGTTTAAGTTTAGGTGAGGGTTAGGGTTAAGTTTAGGGTTAGGGTGAGGTTGAGGGTGAGGTTTAGGGTGAGGGTGAGGTTGAGCTTGAGGTTTAGGGTTAGGGTACGGGAGAGGGTGAATACTAGGTTTAGGGTTAGGATTAGGGTTAGGGTTAGGGTGAGGGTGAGGGTTAGGGTTAGGGTTTGGTTGAGGTTTAAGCTTTGTGTGAGGTTTGGGTGAGTGTGAGGGTAAGGGTTAGTGTGAGGGTTAAGGTGAGGGTGAGGGTTATGGTGAGTGTGAGGGTTAGGTTGTGGGTGAGGGTTAGGGTGATGGTGAGGGTTAGGGTTAGGTTGAGGGTAAAGGTTAGGGTGAGGTTTAGGGTGAGGGTGAGGTTTAGGGAGAGGGTTAGGGTTAGGGTGAGGGTTAGGGTGAGGGATAGGGTTAGCATTAGGGTGAGAGTATGTGTTAGGGTGAGGGTTAGGGTGCGAGTTAGGGTTAGGATGAGGGTAAGAGACAGGTGTACGGTTAGGGTTGGGGTGATGATGAGGGTGAGGGATAGATTTAGGGTTAGGTTCAGGGTGAGTTTGAGGTTCAGGGTTAGGATTAGGGTTAGCGTTAGGTTTAGGCTGAGGGTGAGGGTAAGGCTGAGGGTTAGGGTTAGGGTGAGGTTGAGGTTTAGGGTTAGGATTAGGGTGAGGCTTAGGGTTAGAGTTAGTGTGAGTATTAGGCTTAGGGTTAGGGTGAGGGTAAGGTTTATCGTGAGGTTTAGGGTTAGGGTTAGCGTTAGGGTTAGCATGAGGGTGAGGGAGAGGTTTAGGTTTAGGATTAGGGTTAAGTTGACGTTTAGGCTTAGTGTGAGGGTCATGGTGAGGCTTATGGTGAGGGTTAGGGTTAGAGTGAGGGTTAGGGTTAGGGTGATATTTAGGGTGGGGGTGAGGGTTAGGTTGAGGGTGAGGGTTAAGGTGAGTGTGAGGGTTAGGTTATGGGTGAGGTTTAGGGTGACGGTGAGGGTGAGGGTGAGGGTGAGGGTTAGCGTTAGGGTTAGCATTAGGGTGAGAGTTATGGTTGTGGTTAGGGTGAAGGTAAGGGTTAGGGTGAGGGTTAGGGTGAGGGTTAGTGTTGTTGTTAGGTTTAAGGTTTGGTGAGGTTTAGGGTTAGGGTGAGGGTTAGGGTTAGGTTTAGGGTTAGGGTGAGGGTGAGGGTGAGGGTTAGGGTTAGGGTAAGGTTGAGGGTGAGGGTTAGGGATAGGGTAGGGGAGAGTGTGAAGATGAGGTTTAGGGTTAGCCTTAGAGTTAGGGTTAGGGTGAGGGTGAGGGTTAGGTTTAGAGTTAGGTTGAGGTTTAGGCTTAGTGTGAGGGTTGAGTAAGCGTGAAAGTAAGGGTTAGGGTGAGGGTTAGGGTGAGGCTGAGGGTTAGGGTTATTGTTAGTGTTAGGCTGAGGTTTAGGGTTAGGTTTAGGGTTATCGTGATGGTTAGGATGAGGGTTGGGTTTAGGGTTAGGTTTATGGTTAGGATGAGGTTTAGTGTTAGGGTTAGGTTTACAGTGAGGGTGAGGGTTAGGGTGAGGATGAGGGTTAGAATTGGGGTGAGGGTTAGGGTGAGGATTAGTGTTAGGATGAGGGCTAGTTTGAGGGTGAGGGTTAGGGTTAGGTTTAGGGTTAGGGTGAGGGTTAGTGTTAGGGTGAGGGTTCGAGTGAGGGGTAGGTTTAGGGTTAGGGTTAGGGTGAGGGTAAGGGTTGGGGCTAGGTTTAGGGTGAGGGTTAGGGTGAGGGTTAGGGTTAGGGTGAGGGCATGTGTTAGTTTGAGGGTTAGGGTGAGGTTTAGGGATAGGTTTACTTTTAGGGTTAGGTTTAGGCTGAAGTTGAGGTTGAGGGTGAGGGTTAGGGTTAGGGTGAGGGTGAAAGTTAGGGTAAGTTTTGGACTGAGGGTTAGGGTTAGGTTTATTGTGAGGATTAGGGTTAGGGTTAGGGTGAGTGTAAGGGTTATGGTGAGGTTTAGGTTGAGGGTGAGGGTTAGGGAGAGGGTTAGGTTTAGGGTGAGGTTTAGGGTGAGGGTTTGGGTTCTGTTAAGGTGAGGTTGAGGTTTCAGTTGGGGTTTAGGGTGAGTGTTAGGATTAGGGTGAGGGTTAGGTATAGGTTTAGAGTTAGGCTGAGGGTGAGTGTGAGGGTTAGAGTTAGAGTTAGGGTGATGGTGAGGGTGACGGTCAGGATTAGGTTTAGGGTTAGGCTTAGGCTGAGGGTGAGGGTGAGGGTGAGGGTTAGAATTAGGGTGACGTTTAGGGTTAAGTTTAGGTTTAGGTTGAGGGTAAGGGTTAGGTTTTGGGTTAGGATGAGGGTTAGGCTGAGGGTTAGGATTATGTTTAGGGTGAGGGTTAGGGTTAGTGTGAGGATTAGGGTTAGGTTAAGGGTAAGGTTTAGGGTGAGGGTTAGGGTTAGGGTTAGGGTTTACAAGAGTATTAGGGTAAGCATTAGGATTACTGTTAGTGTTAGTGTTAGGGTTAGTGTTAGGGTGAGGGTTAGGTTGAGGGTTAGGGTTAGGGTTAGGGTTAGGGCGAGGGTTACGTTTAGGGTTAGCATGAGGGTGAGGGAGAGGGTTAAGTTTAGGATTAGGGTTCGGTTTACTGTTAGGCTTAGGGTGAAGGTGATGGTGAGGGTGAGTGTTTGGGTGAGGTTTAGGGTTAGGGTTAGGGTGAGGGTGAGGGTTAGGGTTAGGTTTAGTGTTATTGTCAGGGTTAGTTTTAGAGTTAGGATTTGGGTGTGGGTTAGGGTTAGGATTATCGTTAGGGTTAGCATGAGGGTGAGGGAGAAAGTTCAGTTTAGGATTAGGGTTAGGTTTACGGTTAGGCTTAGGGTGAGGGTGGTGGTGAGGGTGAACTTAGGGTGAGGGTTAGGGTGAGGGTGAGGGTTAGGGTGAGTGTGAGGGTTAGGGTGTTGGTGAGGGTCAGGGTGACTGTGAGTGTTAGGGTGAGGGTGAGAGTTATGGTTAGGGTTAGCTTTAAGGTGAGGGTTAGGGTTTGGTTTAGGGTGAGGGTGAGGGTGAGGATGAGGGTTAGGATTACGGTTATGGATAGGGTTATTTTTAGGGGTAGGGTTAGGTTTAGGGTGAGGGTGATGGTTAGGGTTAGGGTTTGGGTAAAGGTTACTGTTAGTGTTATGGTTAGGGTTATGGTGAGGGTTAGGTTTAGTGTGAAGGTTAGTTTTAGTGTTATGTTTAGGGTGAGGGTAAGGGTTAGGGTGAGGGTTAGGGTAAGGGTGAGCATTAGGGTTAGCATTAGGGTTTGGGTTATAGTTATGGTTAGGGTTAGGGTTAGGATGAGAATGAGGGTTATGGTTAGGGTTTCGGTAAAGTTTAGGGTTAGGGTTAGGGTGAACGTGAGGTTGAGAGTTAGGTTTAAGGTTGGGTGAGGGTTATGGTTAGGGTGAGGGTGAGGTTTAGGTTTAGGGTTAGGGTTAGGGTGAGCGTGAGGGTTAGGGTGAGGGTGAGGTTGAGGGTGAGGATGAGGGTTAGGGTTAGGGGAGGGGAGAGGGTGAAGATGAGGTTTTGGGTTAGGATTAGGATTAGTGTTAGGGTGAGAGTGAGGGTTAGGTTGAGGGTTAGGTTGAGGTTTAGGTTTAGTGTGATGGTTGGGTGAGCGTGAGGGTAAGGGTTAGGGTGAGGGTTAAGGTGAGAGTGAGGTTGAGGCTGAGGGTGAGGGTTAGGGTTAGGGTTAGGTTGAGGTTTAGGTTTAGTGTGATGTTTGGGTGAGCGTGAGGGTAAGGGTTAGGGTGAGGTTAAGGTGAGGGTGAGGTTTACTGGGAGTATGAGGGTTAGGGTGTGGGTGAGGGTTAGGGTGACGGTGAAGGTTAGAGTTAGGGTGAGAGTAACGTTAGGGTGATGTTTAGGGTGAGGTTGAGGTTTAGTGATAGGGTTAGGGTTAGCGTGAGGGTTAGGGTGAGGGATAGGGTTAGGATTAGGTTGAGGGTATGTGTTAGGGTGAGGGTTAGGGTGAGGGTTAGGGTTAGAATGAGGGTTAGGGTTAGGGTTAGGGTTGGGGTGAGATTAGGGTGAGGTTAGTTTTAGGTTTATGTTTAGGGTGAGGTTGAGGTTCAGGGTTAGGATTAAGGTTAGGGTTAGGGTTAGTCTGAGGGTGAGGGTAAGTCTGAGGGTTAGGGTTAGGATTAGGGTGAGGGTTAGTGTTAGATTTATGGTGAGTGTTAGGGTTAGTGTTAGTGTGAGGATTAGGGTTAGGGTTAGGGTGAGGGTAAGGTTTGTGATGAGGTTTAGGTTTAGGGTTAGCGTTAGGGTTAGCATGAGGGTAACGGAGAGGGTTAGGTTTAGGATTAGTGTTAGGTTTACTGTTAGGCTTAGTGTAAGGGTAATTGTGTGGGAGAGGCTTTAGGGTGAGGGATAGGGTTAGGGTTAGGTTGAGGATTAGGTTTAGGGTGATATTTAGGGTGCGGGTGATTGTTAGGGTGAGGTTGAGGGTTATAGTGATTGTGAGGGTTAGGGTGTGGGTGAGGGTTAGGTTGACGGTGAGGGTTACTGTGAGAGTGAAGTTTAGGGTTAGGGTTAGCATTAGGGTGAGGGTTAGGGTTAGGGATAGGGTGAGGCTGAGGGTTAGGGTTAGGGTTAGGGTTAGGGTTATGTTTAAGGTTGGGTGAGGTTTAGGGTTAGGATGAGGGTTAGGATTAGGTTTAGGGTTAGGGTGAGGGTGAGGGTGAGGGGTAGGGTGAAGGTGAGTTTGAGGGTGAGGGTTAGGTTTAGGGTAGGGGCGAGGGTAAAGATGAGGATTAGTTTTAGGATTAGGGTAAGGGTGAGGGTGAGGTTGAGGGTGAGGTTTTGGGTTAGGGTAGGGGAGAGGGTGAAGATGAGGTTTAGGGTTAGTATTAGGGTTAGGGTTAGGGTGAGGGTTAGGTTTACTGTCAGGTTTAGGGTTAGTGTGAGGATAAGGGTTAGGGTTACGGTGAGGGTAAGGGTTAGGGTGAGGGTGAAGGTGAGGCTGAGGGTCAGGTTTAGGTTTAGGGTTAGGGTTATTGTTAGCATTAGGGTTAGGGAAAGGTGAGGGTGAGGGTTGTTGTTAGGGTTAGGTTTAGGGTTAGGGTGAGGGTGAGGATTAGGTTTAGGTTTAGGGTTAGGGATAAGGTGAGGGTGAGGGAGAGGGTTAGGTTGATGTTTAGGGTGAGGGTGAATGTTAGGTTGAGGATGAGGGTTAGAATTAGGGTCAGTGTAAGGGCTAGGTTAAGGGTGAGGGTTAGGGTGAGGGTTAGGGTTAGTGTGAGGTTTAGGGTTAGGGTTAGGGTGAGGGTAAGGGTTAGGGTGAGGGTTACCGTGAGGGTGAGGGGTAGGGTTAGGGTTAGGGTTAGCGTGATGGTCAGGGTGAGTGGTAGGGTTAGGGTCAGTGTTAGGTATAGGGTTAGTATGAGTGTTAGGGTGAGGGTTAGTTTTGGGTTAAGGTGAGGTTTAGGGTGAGGGTGAGGGTTAGGTTTAGGGAGAGGGTAAATTTTAGGGTGAGGTTTAGGGTGAGGGTGAAGGTTAGCATTAGGTTTAGGGTGAGGGTGACGGTTAGGGTTAGGGTGAGGTATAGGGTGAAGGTGAGGGTTAGGTTTAGGTTTAGGGTAAGGATTAGGGTTAGGGTTAGGGTTAGTGTGAGGCGTAGGGTTAGGTTTAGGTTTAGGGTGAAGGTAAGGGTTAGGGTTATGGTTAAGCTAAGGTTTAGTGTTAGGGTTAGGGTAAGGGTGAGGTTTAGGGTTAAGTTCAGGGTGAGGGTTAAGGATAGGGTTAGGGTTAGGTTTAGGGGTATTGTTAGGGTTAGGGTCAGGGTTAGGGTCAGGATTAGGGTGAGGGTGAGGGTTAGGGTTAGGGATAGCATTAGGGATGGCTTGAGGGTGGGGAGACGGTTAGTTTTAGGATTAGGGTTAGGTTTAGGGTTAGGCTTGGGGTGAGGGTGATGGTAATGGTGAGGCTTAAGGTCAGGGTTAGGTTTAGGATTAGGGTGAGGGTTAGTTTTAGAGTGATATTTAGGGAAAGGGTGAGGGTTACGGTGAGGGTGAGGGTTAGGGTGAGTGTGAGGGTTAGAGTTTGGGTGAGGGTTAGGGTGACGGTGAGGGTTAGGGTGAGGGTGAGTGTTAGGTTTAGGTTAAGTGGGAGGCTAAGGGTTAGGGTTAGGTTTAGGTTTAGTGTGAGGATTAGGTTTAGGGTTAGTGTTAGGTTGAGGGTTAGTTTTAGGGTGATATTTAAGGAAAGGGTGAGGGTTAGGGTGACGGTGAGGGTTAGGGTTATGTTGAGCGTGATGGTTAGGGTGAGGGTTTTGGTGAGGGTTAGGGTAATGTTTAGTGTGAGGGTTAGGGTTAGGGTTAGGGTTAGGGTGAGGGTAAGGGATAGGTTTAGGGCTAGGTTAAAGTTTAGTGTGAGGGTTACGGTAAGAGTGAGGGTTAGGTTTAGTGTGAGTGTTAAGGTGAGTGTTACCTTGAGGGTTTGGTTTAGTGTTAGGGTTAGGGCGAGAGTGAGGGTTATTTTTAGGGTCAGGGTGAGGGTGAAGGATAGGGTTAAGTTTAGGGTTAGGGCTATTGTTAGGGTTAGGGTTAGGGTTAGGGTTAGGATGAGGGTGAGGGTTAGGGTTAGGGATAGCATTAGGGTTAGCTTGAGTGTGAGGGATAGATTTAGGTTTAGGATTAGGGTTTGTTTTAGGGTGATATTTAGGGAAAGGGTGAGGTTTATGGTGAGGGTGAGGGTTAGGTTGCGTGTAAGGGTTAGAGTTTGGGTGAGGGTTAGTGTGACGGTGAGGTTTAGGGTGAGGGTCAGGGTTAGGTTTAGGGTTAGTGAGAGGCTAAGCATTAGGTTAGGTTTAGGGTGAGTGTGAGGATTAGTGTTAGGGTTAGGGTTAGGGTGAGGATTAGGTTTAGTGTGAGGGGTAGGGTGAGGCTGAGGGTTATGGTTATTTTAAGTGTTAGGCTGAGGGTTAGGGTTAGGTTTAAGTTTATGGTGTGGGTTAGGTTGAGGGTTGGGATCTGGGTTAGGGCTATGGCTAGGATGAGTGTTAGGGTTAGGGTGAGGGTTAAGGTGAGGTTGAAGGTTAGGTTGAGGTTGAGGGTGAGGGTTAGGGTTAGGGTGAGGGTTAGGGTTAGGATTAGGGTTAGGATGAGGGCTAGAGTGAGGGTGAGGGTTAGGGTTAGGGTTAGGTTGAGGGTTAGAGTCAGGGTGAAGTTTCGGGTAAGTAGTAGGATTAGGGTTAGGGTTAGGGTGAGGGTCAAGGTTAGGGTGAGGTTTAGGGCGAGGGTGAGGTTTAGGGAGAGGGTTTGGGTTAGGGTGAGGGATAGGGTTAGGATTATGGTGAGGGTATGTGTTATTGTGAGGGTTAAGGTGAGGGTTAGGGTTAGGATGAGGGTTAGGAATAGGATGAGGTTTAGTGTTGGGGTGACAATGAGGGTGAGGGTTAGTTTCAGGGTTAGGTTCAGGGTGAGGGTGAGGTTCAGGTTAGAATTAGGGTTAGGGTTAGGGTTAGGCTGAGGGTGAGGGTAAGGCTGAGTGTTAGGGTTAGGGTGAGGGTGAGGGTTAGGGTTAGGATTAGGGTGAAGGTTAGGGTTAGGGTTAGGGTGAGGTTAAGATTTATGGTGAGGTTTAGGGTTAGGGTTAGCTTTAGGGTTAGCATTAGCGTGAGGGAGAGGGTTAGGTTTAGGATTAGGGTTAGGTTTATGGTTAGGCTTATTGTAAGGGTCTTGGTGAGGATGAGGGTTAGGGTGAGGGTTAGGGTTAGGCTTAGGGTGAGGGTTAGGATTAGGGTGAGTGTGAGGGTTAGGGTGAGGGTGAGGGTTATCGTTAGTGTGAGGGTTAGGGTGTGGCTGAGGGTTAGGGTGATGGAGATGGTTAGGGTGAGGGTGAGTGTTAGGGTTAAAGTTAGCATTAGGGTGAGGGTTAGTGTTAGGTTTAGGGTGAGGATGAGGCTTAGGGTTACGGTTAGTGTGAGGATTAGGGTTAGGGTTAGGTTTAGCGTGAGGGTAAGGGTTAGGGTTAGGGTTATGGTAAGTTTTAGTGTGAGTTTTAGTGTGAGAGTGAGGGTTAGGTTAAGTGTGAGAGTTAGGTGAGTGTTAGTGTGAGGGGTTGGTTTAGTGTTAGGGTCATGTTGAGGGTGAGGGTTCGGGTTAGGGTGAGGTTGAGGGTTAAGGATAGGGTTAGGGTTAAGGTTAGGGTTATTGTTACGGTTAATGTCAAGTTTACTTTAAGGTGATGGTGAGGATTAGGGTTAGGCTTAGGATTAGGGTGAGGGTACGGTTTAGGGTTGTAGTTACGGTAAGGTTTAGGTTGAGGGTTAGGGTGAGAGTGAGGCTATTGTTAGTGTGAGTGTTAGGGTGAGGCTTATGTTGAGTGTTAGGGTTAGGGTGAAGGTGAGGGTTGGGTTTAGGGTGAGGGTGAGGATTAGTGATAGGGTTAGGGTTAGGGTTATTGTTAGGGTTAGGATTAGGGTTAGGGTGAGGGTGAGGGTTAGCTTTAGGGTTTGCATTAGGATTACCATGCGGGTGAGGGAGAGGGTTAGGATTAGGATTAGGGTTAGGTTTAGGGTTAGGCTTATTGTGAGGGTCTTGGTGAGGGTGAGGCTTAGGGTGAGGGTTAGGGTTAGGGTTAGGATGAGGGTTAGGGTTAGGGTGATATTTAGGGTGAAGGTGAGGGTTAAGGTAAGTGTGAGTGTTACAGTGAGTGTGAGGGTTAGGTTGTGAGTGAGGGTTAGGGTGACGGAGAGGGTTAGGGTTAGGGTTAGCATTAGGGTGAGGGTTAGGGTTAGGGTGAGGGTTAGGGATAAGGTTAGGGTTAGGGTGAGGATGAGGGTGAGGGTTAGGTTTAGGGTTACATTGAGGGTGAGGATGAGGTTCAGGGTTAGGATTAGGGTTAGGGTTAGAGATAGGCTGAGGGTGAGGTTGAGGGTTCGGATTTGGGTTAGGTTGATGTTTAGGGTTAGGTTGAGGTTTAGGTTTAGGTTTAGGATGAGTATTAGCCTGAGGGGTCGTGTTAGCTTTAGGATTAAGGTGATGCTTAGGGATAGGGTTTGGGTTAATTTTTGGATTAGGGTTAGGGTTAGGATGAGGGTGAGGGTGAGGATGAGGGTTAGGACTAGGGTAAGGGATAGGATTATTGTTAGGGTTAGGGTTAGGGTTAGGGTGAGGGTGAGGGTTCGGTTTAGGGTTAGGGTTAGGGTTAAGTTTACTGTTAACTTTATGGTGAGTGTTAAGTTTAGTATGAGGGTGAGGGTAAGGGTTAGGGTGAGGATTAGTGTAAGGGTGAGCTTTAGGGTTAGCATTAGGTTTAGGTTTAAGTTTGGGTGAGGGTTAGTGTTAGAGTGAGGGTTAGAGTTAGGTTTAGGATTAGGGTCAGGGTGAGGGTGAGGGTTAGGGTGAGGTTGATGGTTAGGGTTATTGTTAGTGTTAGGGTGAGTGGTACGGTTAGGTTTAGGGTTAGGGTTAGGTTGAGGGTGAGGTGAGGTTGAGGGTTAGGATTAGAGTTAGGATTAGGGTTAGGCTCAAGGTGAGGGTTATGGTGAGAATGAAGATTAGGGTTATTGTTAGCCTTAGTGTGAGGGTTAACGTTAGGTTTAGGGTTATGGTTGGGGTTAGGGTGAAGGTTGGGGTTAGGGTTATGGTCAGGATGCACGTTAGGGTTAGGGTGAGGGTGAGGGCTGGGTGAGATTTACTGTTAGGTTTGGGGTGAGGATGAAGGTTAGGGTTAGGGTTAGAGGGAAGGTGAGGGTGAGGTTAAGGGTTAGGATTAAGCTTAGTGTTAGGATTAGGATGAGGGTGAGTGTTAGGGTTAGGGTGACATTTAGGGTTATGGTGAGGTTTAGGTTTAGGTTTAGGTTTAGGATGAGTATTAGTCTAATGGGTGGGGATAGGGTTAGGGTTGGGGGAGAGTTAGGTTTAGGGTTCAGGTTATTGTTAGGGTTAGGATTGGGGTTAGGGTTCGAGGGAGGGTGAGGCTTAGATTTAGCGTTAGGGATAGGATTATTTTTAGGGTTAAGTTTAGGGGTAGGGTGAGGGTGAGGGTAAGGTTTAGGGTTAGGGTTAGGGTTATTATTAGGGTTAGGGTTAGGGTTAGGGTGGGTGTTATGTTTAGTGTGAGGGTTAGGTTTAGGATTAGGGTTAGCGTGATGGTAAGGGTCAGGGTGAGATTTAGGGTGAGGGTGAGGGTAAGGTTTAGGTTTACAGTTAAGGTGAGGGCTGGGGTGAGTTAGGGGTAGGGTTAGGGGTAGGGTAAGCGGTAGTATTAGGTTGAGGGTTAGGGTTTGGTTGAGGGTTAGTGTTAGGGTTTAGGTGAGGGTTAGGGTTAGGGTGAGGGAGAGATTTAGGGTTAGAGTTAGGGTTAGGGTTATTGTCAGGGTTAGGGTCAGTTTGAGGGTTAGTGTGAAGAACAGTTTGAGTGTGAGGGTTACAGTTAGGGTTAAGGTTAGGTTTATTGTTAGGGTTTGGGTTAGGGTGAGTGTGAGGGTCAGCGTTAGGGTGAGGGTTAGGGTTAGGGTGATGTTTATGGTGAGGGTGAGGGTTAGGGTGAGGGTTAGGGTTAGGGTGAGGGTTAGGGTGAGGGTTAGGTACAGTGAGGGTTATGTTTAGGGTGAGGGTTAGTCTTAATGTTAGGGTTAGGTTTAGGGTAAGGTTTAGGGGGAGGCTTAGGGTGAGAGTGAGGGTTAGACTTAGCGTGAGTGTTAGGGTGAAAGTTAGGTTTAGGGTTCGGGTTAGGGTTCAGTTTCGGGTTAGGGTTAGGTTTATGGTTAGGGTGAGGGTTATGGTTATGGTTAGGGTGAGGGTTAGTGTTAGGTTTAGGCTGAGGGTGAGGGTGAGGGTTAGGGTTAGGTTTATTGTTGACATTAGGGTTTGTGTTAGCGTTAGGTTTAGCGTGAGGGTGAGGGCGAGGGTTAGTTTAGGATTAGGTTTATGTTTAGGGTTAGGCATAGTGTGAGGGTGATGGTGAGGTTAAGGCGTAGGGAGAGGGTTTTGGTTAGGGTTTGGGTGATGGTTAGTGTTAGGCTAAGGTTTATGGTGAGGGTTAGGGTGAGGGTGAGGGTAAGGGTGAGTGTGAAGGTTAGGGTGTGAGTGAAGATTAGGGTGATGGTGAGTTTCAGGGCGACTGTGAGGGTTAGGGTGAGGGTTAGGGTTAGGGTTACGATTGGGGTGAGGGATATTGTTAGGGTTAGGGTAAGGGTAAGGGTTAGGGTGAGGCTTAGGGTTAGGGTTAGGTTTAGTCTGAAGATTAGGCTAGGGTTAGGGTTAGGATGAGGGTAAGAGTTAGGGTCAGGTTTAGGGTGTGGATGAGGTTTAGCGAGAAGGTTAGATTAGGTTGAGAGTTAGGGTGAGCGTTATGGTGAGGGTTAGGTTTAGGGAGAGGGTAAGGGTTAGGGTGACGGTTAGGGTGAGTGTGAATATTAGGGTTAGCATTAGGGTTAGGGTGTGGGTGAGGGTTAAGATTAGGGTTAGTGTTAAGGTTAGGGCTTGGCTGAGGGTGAGAGTTAGGGTTAGGGTGAGGGTGAGGGTGAAGGTGAGGGTGAGGTTTAGGTTTAGGGTTAGGGTTATTGTTAGCGTTAGGGTTAGGGAGAGGTGAGGGTGAGGGTTGTTTTAGGCGTAGGGGTAGGGTTATTCTGAGGGTGAGGGAGAGGTTTAGGTTGATGTTTAGGGTAAGGGTGAATGTGAGGGTGAGGGTGAGGTTTAGAATTAGGGTTAGGGTAAGGGCTAGGTTAAGGGTGAGGGTTAGGGTGAGGGTTACGTTGAATGTGAGGGTTAGGCTTAGGGTTAGGGTTAGGGTGAGGGTGAGGGTGAGTGTTAGAATTATGGTTACTCTGAGGGTGAGGGTGAGGGTGAGGGGATAGGGTTACAGTGAGGGTTAATGTTAGGGTGATATTTAGGGTGAGATTGACGGTTAGGAATAAGGTGATTGTTCGGGTGAGTGTGAGGGTTAGAGTGTGGGTGAGGTTTAGGTTGATGGTGAAGGTGAGGATGACGGTGAGGGTTAGGCTTAGGGTAAGCTTTAGGGTGAGGGTTAGGGTTAGGGTTAGGGTGAGTTTGAGGGTGAGGGTTAAGGTGAAGGTTAAGGTTAGGGTTAGTGTGAGGATTAGGGTTAGTGTGAGGATTAGGGTTAGGGTTAGGATTTGGGTTAGGAGGAGGGCAAGGGTTAGGGTGGGGTTTAGGGTGAGGGTGAGTGTTATGGAGAGGGTTAGGGTTACGTTGAGGGTTAGGGTGAGGGTTAGGGTTAGGGTAAGGGTGAGGGTGAGTGTTAGGGTGAGGGTTAGGGTGAGGTTTATGGATAGGGTTGGTGTGAGTATGAGGGTTAGGGTGAGGGTTAGTGTGAGGGTCAGGGTGATGATGAGGGTTAGGATTAGGGTTAGGCTGATGGTGAGGGTGAGGGTGAGGGTTAGTGTTATGTTGACGTTTAGGGTTAGGGTTAGGGTGAGGGTTAGGGTTAGGTTTAGGGTAAGGATGAGGGTTAGGCTGAGGGGTAGGGTTAGGGTTAGAGTGAGGGTTAGGGTTAGTGTGAGTGTTACTTTTAGGGTTAGGGTGAGGTTGAGGTTTAGTGTGATTGTTAGGTTTAGAGTTAGGGCGAGGGTAAGGATTAGTGTGAGGGATATGGTGAGGGTGAGGGTTAGGGTTAGCATTAGGGTTAGATTTAGGATTAGGGTGAGTGTTAGGGTTAGGGTTACTATTAGGGTGAGGGTGAGAGTTAGGGTTAGGGTGAGGTTTGGGTTTATTGGTAGGATTAGTGGGAGTTTTAGGATGAATGTTATGGTTAGGGTTAGTGCGAGGATTAGATATACGATTAGAGTTATGGTTAGGGTTAGGGTGAAGGTGAGGGTTAGGGTTAGGTTGAGGTTTAGGATTAGGGTTAGGATTAGGATGAGGGTTAGTATTTTGGTTAGGGTGAGGATTAGGGTGAGTGTGAGGGTTAGGGGTTGGGTGAGGGTTAGGGTGACGGTGAGGGTTAGGGTGAGGGTGATGTGTAGGGTTAAGGTTAGTATTAGGGTGAGGGTTAGGGTTAGGGTTATGTTGAGGGTGAGGGTTAAGATTAGGGTTAGCATTAGGTTTAGTGTGATGGTGAGGGAGAGGGTTAGGTTTAGCACTCTGTTAGGTTTAGGGTTAGGTTAGGGTTAGGGTGATGGTGAGGGTGAGGCATAGGGTCAGGGTTAGGTTTAGGGTTAGGTTGAGTGTTAGTGTTAGGGTGATATTTAGGGAAAGGGTGATTCTTAGTGTAAGGTTATGGTTAATTTGAGGGTTAGGGTTAATGTTAGCATTAGGGTGAGTGTTAGGGTTAGGGTGAGGGTTAGGTTGAGTGTGAGGGTTAGGATTTGGGTGAGGGCTAGGGTGACGGTGAGGCTTAAGGTGAGGGTGAGGGTTAGGGTTAGGGTTAGCATTATGGTGAGGGTTAGGGTTAGGGTTATGTTGAGGGTGAGGGTTAGGGTGAGGGTTAAGTTAAGGGTTAGCATTAGGGTTAGCGTGAGGGTGAGGGAGAGGCTAAGGTTTAGCATTAGGGTTAGTTATAGGGTTAGGCTTAGGGTGAGGGTGATGTTGAGGGTGAGGCATAGGGTCAGGGTTAGGGTTATGGTTAGGGTGAGTGTGAGTGTTAGGGTGATATTTAGGGAAAGGGTGAGGGTTAGGGTGAGGTTAGGGTTAGGGTGAGGGAGAGGTTTAGGGTAAGGGTTAGCATTAGGGTGAGGGTTAGGGTTCGGGTTATGTTGAGGGTGAGGGTTAGGGAGAGGGTTAGGGTGAGGGTAAGTTTTAGGGTGAGGTTTAGGTTTAGATTTAGGATGAGGATTAGGTTGAGGTGTGGTGTTGGGACTAGGGTTAGGGTGAGGGTTAGGGTTAGGGTTGGTTTAGGGTTAGTGTGAGTGTTAGGGTTAGGGTGAGGGTAAGGGTTAGGGTTAGGGTTAGGTTAGGGTTTGTGTGAGGGTTAGGGTTAGGGTTAGTGTTAGGTTTATTGTTAGGGTTAGGGTTAGGGTGAGGGTGAGGATGAGGGTTAGGATTACGGTTAGGAATACGGTTATTATTAGGGATAGGGTTAGCATTAGAGTGAGGGTGAGGGTTAGGTTTAGGTTTAGGGTTAGGGTTATTGTTAGGGTTAGATTTAGGGTGAGGGTGAGGGTTAGGTTTAGTGTGAGGGTTAGGTTTAGGGTTAGGTATCGGGGAAGGGTTAGGATTAGGGTGAGGGTTAGGGTACGTTTGAGCTTTAGGGTTAGCATTAGGGTTAGGGTTAGGGTTAGGGTGAGGGTTAGGGTTCTGGTTAGGGTTAGGGTGAGGGTAAGGGTCAGGGTTAGTTTAAGTTTAGGGTGAGGGTTAGGGTTAGGGTGAGGGTTAGGGTTAGGGTTGGGGTGAGGGTGAGGATGAGGGTTAGGATTAGGGTTAGGAATAGGGTTATTGTTAGGGTTTGGGTAAGAGAAAGGGTGAAGATGAGGTTTAGGGTTAGGATTAGGGTTAGGGTTAGTGTGAGTTTGAGGGTTAGGTTTATGTTTAGTTTGAGTTTTAGGGTTAGTGTGAGGGTTGGGTGATCGTGAGGGTAAATGTTAGGGTGAGGGTTAGGGTGAGGGTGAGTTGTAGCATGAGGGTGAGGGTGAGGTTTAGGGTGAGGGTAAGCTTTAGAGTGAGGGTTAGGGTGAGGGTGAAAGTTAGGGTTAGCATTAGATTTAGTGTGAGGGTGAGGGTTAGTGTTAGGGTTAGGGTTACGTTGAGGGCTAGGCTGAGGGTGAAGGTTAGGGTTAGATTTAGGGATAGGTTGAGGATTAGATTTAGGGATAGGGTTAGGGTGAGCATTAGGCAGAGGGTTAGGGTTAGGATTAGGGTGAATGTTATGTTTAGGGAGATTTTAGGGTTAGGGTTATGGTGAGTAAACGGGTTAGGGTGAGGGATACGGTCAGGGTGAGGGTTAGGGTTAGCATTAGGGTTAGGGTTAGGGTTAGGGTGAGGGTTAGGTTCAGGATTAGAATTAGGCTGAGGGTGAGAGTTAGGGTTAGGTTGATGATGAAGGTAGGGTTTAGGGTTAGGATTAGTGTGAGTTTTTGGATGAAGGTAAGGGTTAGGGTTAGGGTTAGTGTGAGGATTAGGGTTAGGGTTATTGTTAGGGTTAGGGTGAGGGTGAGGGTTAGGGTTAGGGTTAGGGTGAGGGTTATTATTAGGGTTAGGGTGAGGGTTGTGGTAAGGGTGCTCATTAGGGTTAACATTAGGTTTAGGGTTAGGGTTAGTGTGAGGTTTAGGTATAGGTTTAGTGTTAGGGTGAGTGTTAGGGTTAGGGTTAGGGTGAGGTTGAGGTTCAGGGTTAGGGTTAGGTTTAGGATTAGGGTGAGTGTGAGGGTGAGGTTTAGGGTTAGGGTGACGGTGAGGGTTAGGGTTATTGTTAGTGTTAGGTTGAGGGTTAGTATTACGTTTAGGGTCATGGTGGGGGTTAGGGTGAGGGTGGGGTTAGGGTTAGGGTTATGTTTAGGATGAGGGTTAGGGTGAGGTTGAGGGTTAAGTTGAGGATGAGGGTAAGGGTGAGGGTGAGGGGTAGGTTTATGGTGAGGGGTAGGGTTAGGATTAGTTTTAGGATGAGGGCTAGGGTGAGAGTGAGGGTTAGGGTTAGGATTAGGTTTAGGTTCAGAGTTAGGGTTAGGGTGAGGGTTCGGGTGAGGGGTAGGTATAGGATTACGGTTAGGGTGAGGGTTAGGTGAGGGTGAGCGTTATGTTTAATATTAGGGTTAGGGTTAGGGTTAGTGTGAGGTTTAGGTTTAGGGTTAGGTTTAGTGTGAGGGTTAGGTTAGAGTTAGGTTTAGGGTGAGGTTGAGCTTTAGGTTTAGGGTTAGGTTTAGGATTAGCGTGAGTGTGAGGGTGAGGTTTAGGGTTAGGGTGAGGGTGAGTGTAGGGTTAAGGGTTAGAATTAGGGTGAGGGTTAGGATGAAGGTTATGGTTATGGTTAGAGTTAGTGTGAGGATTAGGGTTATGGTTAAGGTTAGGGTTAGTGTTACGGTGAGGGTGGGAGGGTTAGGTTTAGGGTGAGGGTAAAGGTTAGGGTGAGGGTTAGGGTGAGGTTGAAGGTTAGGGTTAGAATTAGTTTTAGTGTGAGGATGAGGGTTAGGGTTATTGTTAGTGTTAACGTGAGGGTTAGGGTTAGGTTTAGGGTTATGGTGGGGGTTAGGGTGAGGGTTGGTGTTAGGGTTAGGGTTATGGTTAGGATGAGGGTTAGGGTTAGAGTGAGGGTTAAGGGGAGGATGAATGTAAGATTGAGGGTGAGGTTTAGGTTTAGGGTGAGGGGTAGGATTAGGATTAGGGTTAGGATAAGGGCTAGGGTGAGAGTTAGGGTTAGGGTTAGGATTAGGGTTACGTTGAGGGTTAGGGTTAGTGTGTGGGTTCGGGTTAGGTTTAGGGTTAGGGTTAGGGTGAGGGTAAATGTTAGGTTGAGGTTTTGGGTGAGTGTGAGGTTTAGGGAGAGGGTTAGGGTTAGGGTGAGGGTTAGAATGAGTGTAAGGGTTAGGATTAGTGTGAGGGTATGTGTTAGGGTTAGGGTTAGGGTGAGGGTTAGGGTTATAATGAGGGTTAGGGATAGGGTTAGGGTTAGGGTTAGGGTGACGGTGAGGGTGAGAGTGAGGTTTAGGGTTAGGTTCAGCGTGAGGGTGAGGTTCATGGTTAGGATTAGGGTTAGGGTTAGGCTGAGGGTGAGGGTGATGGTGAGGGTTAAGGTTAGAGTGAGAGTGAGGGTTAGGGTTAGGTTTAGGGTGAGGGTTAGGGTTAGGGTTATTGTGTGGATTAGGGATAGAGTTATGGTTAGGGATGAGTATTAGGTTGAGGTGAGGGTTAGGGGGAGTGTTAGGCTTAGGGTGAGGTTTAGGTATTGCTTTAGAGTTAGGCTGAGGGTGTGGGTGAGGGTTAGGGTTAAGGTTTTTGTGAGGGTGAGGGTGAAGGGTAGTATTAGGTTTAGGGTTAGGGTTAGGCTGAGGGCCAGGCTGACGGTGAGGGTTAGGGTTAGGTTTTGGGATAGGGTGAGGATTAGGGTTAGGGTTAGGGTGAGCATCAGTCAGAGGGGTAGGGTTAGGGTTAGGGTGAGGGTTAGGTTTAGTGTGATTGTTAGGTTTAGGGTTAGGGTGACTGTAAGGGTTAGGGAGAGGGATAGGGTGAGGGTGAGGGTTAGGGTAAGCATTAGGGTTAGGATTAGGGTTAACGTGAGGGTTATGGTTAGGTTTAATATTTGGGTGAGGGTGAGAGTTAGGTTTAGGGTGAGGTTAGGGTTTAGGGTTAGGATTAGTGTGAGTATTAGGATGAAGGTTATGGTTAGGGTTAAGGTTAGTGCGAGGATTAAGTTTAGGATTAGGGTTATGGTTAGGGTTAGGTTGAGCGTGAGTGTTAGGGTTAGGGTTAGGGTTAGGGTTAGCATTAGGGTGAGGGTTAGGGTTACTGTTAGGGTGAGACTTAAGGTGAGTGTGAGGGTTAGGGTTTGTGTAGGGTTAGGGTGACGGTGAGGGTTAGGGTGAGGGTGAGGTTTAGGGTTAGGGTTAGCATTAGGGTGAGGTTTAGAGTTAGGGTTATGTTGAGGGTGAGGGTTAGGGTGAGGGTTAAGGTTAGGGTTATTATTAGGTTTAGGGTGAGGGTGAGTGAGAGGGTTAGGGTTAGCTTTAGTGTTATGTTTAGGGTGAGGGTGATGATGAGGTTGAGGCATAGGGTCAGTTTTAGGGTTAGGGTTAGTGTGAGGATTAAGGTTATGGTTAAGGTTAGTGTTAGGGTTAGGGTGAGGTTGAGGGTTAGGATTAGGGTGAGGGAAAGGGTTAGGTTGAGGGATAGGGTGAGGTTGAAGGTTAGGGTTATTATTAGGTTTAGGGTGAGGGTGAGGGTTAGGGTTATTATTAGTGTGAGCATGAGGGTTAGGGTTAGGTTTAGGGTTATGGTGGGGATTAGGGTCAGGGTTGGGGATAGGGTTAGGGTTATGTTTTGGATAAGGGTTAGGGTTAGGGTGAGGGTTAAGGTGAGGATGTGGGTAAGGGTGAGGGTGAGCGTTAGGTTTAGGGTGAGGGTTAGGTTTAGGATTAGGGTTAGGATGAGGGCTAGGGTGAGAGTGAGGGTTAGGGTTAGTTTAGGGTTAAGTTGAGAGTTAGGGTTAGGGTTCAGGTTTGGGTGAGGGGTAGGTTTAGGGTGAGGGTTTTGGTGAGGGTAAAGGTTAGGATGAGGTTTAGCGTGAGGGTGAGGTTTAGAGAGAGTGTTAGGTTTAGTGTGAGGGTTATAATGAGGGTTAGGGTTAGGATAAGGGTGAGGGTATGTTTTAGGATGAGGGTTAGGGTTAGGGTTAGGGTGACTCTGAGCGTGAGGGTGAGGTTCATGGTTAGGATTAGGGTTAGGGTTAGGGTTAGGCTGAGGGTGAGGGTAAGGGTAAGTTTTACGGTTAGGGTGAGAGTGAGGGTTAGGGTTAGGTTTCGGGTGAGGGTTAGGGTTAGGGTTAGTGTGAGGATTAGGGTTAGAGTTAGGGTGAGGGTAAGGGTTATTATGAGGATTAGGGTGAGGGTGAGATTTAGGGAGAGGGTTAGCGTTAGGGTGAGTGTTAGGTATAGGTTTAGAGTTAGGCTGAGGTTGATGGTGAGGTTTAAGGTAAGGGTTAGTGTGAGGGTGAGGGTGAGGGTTAGGATTAGTTTTACGGTTAGGGTTAGTCTGAGGGTGAGGATGAAAATGAGGCTGAGGGTGAGGTTTAGAATTACGGTGATCTTTAGTGTTAGGGTTAGGGTGAGGGTAAGTGTTAGCGTTCATTTTAGGGTTAGGGTTAGCGTGAGGTTTAGTGTTAGGGTTAGTGTTACGGTGAGGGCTAGGCTGACAGTAAGGGTTAGGGTTAGGTTTTGGGATAGGGTGAGGATTAGGGTTAGGGTTAGTGTTAGGGTGCGCATTAGGCAGAGGCGTAGGGTTAGGGTGAGGGTTAGGTTTAGTGTGATTGTTAGGTTTAGGGTTAGGGTGAGGGTAAGTGTTAGGGTGAGGTTGAGGGTTAGGGTTAGCATTAGGGTTAGGGTTAGGGTTAGGGTCCGGGTTAGGGTTAGGTTTAATATTAGGGTGAGGTTAAGAGTTAGGGTTAGGGTGAGGTTAGGTTTTAGGGTTTGGATTATTGTGAGTTTTAGGATGAAATTTATGGTAAGGTTTAGGGTTAGTGTGAGGATTAGGTTTAGGGTTAGATTTATGGTTATGGTAAGGGTGAGGGTGAGGGTTAGGGTTAGGGTAAGGTTTAGGGTAAGTTTAGCATTAGGGTGAGGGTTAGGGTTACGCTTAGGGTCAGGGTTAGGGTGAGGGTTAGGGTTTGGTTGAGGGTTTGGGTGACGGTGAGGGTTAGGGTTTGGGTGAGGGTTAGGATGAGGGTGAAGTTTAGGGTGAGGGTGAGGTTTAGGGTTAGGGTTAGCATTAGTGTGAGGGTTAGGGTTAGGGTTATGTTGAGGGTGAGGGTTAGGGTGAGGGTTAAGTTTAGCCTTAGCATTAGGGTTAGTGTGAGGGTGAGGGAGAGGGTTAGGTTTAGCATTACGGTTAGGTTTAGAGTTAGGTTAGGGTGAGGGTGATGGTGAGGGTGAGGCATAGAGTCAGGGTTAGGTATTAGGGTGAGAGGTAGGGTTACGGTTAGGGTGAGGGTTAGGGTGAGTGTGACGGTTAGGGTTTGTGTGAGGGTTAGGGTGACGGTGAAGTTTAGGATGAGGGTGAGGTTTAGGGTTAGGGTTAGCATTAAGGTGAGGGTTAGGGTTAGGGTTATGTTGAGGGTGAGAGTTAGGGTGAGGGTTAAGGTTAGGGTTAGCATTAGGGTTAGCGTGAGGTTGAGGGAGAGGGTTAGGTTTAGCATTAGGGTTAGGTTAAGGGTTAGGCTTAGGGTGAGGGTGTTGGTGAGGGTAAGGCATAGGGTTAGGGTTAAGGTTAGGGTTAGGTTGAGTGTTAGTGTTAGGGTGATATTTAGGGAAAGGGTGAGGGTAAGGGTGAGGTTGAGGATTAGAGTGAGGGTGAGGTTTAGGGTTAGGATTAGCATTAGGGTGAGGGTTAGGGTTCGGGTTAGGTTGAGGGTTAGGGTTAGGGTGAGGGTTCGGGTGAGGGGTAGGTTGATGGTTAGGGTTAGGGTGAGGGCAAAGGTTATGATGAGGTTTAGGTTGAGGGTGAGGTTTAGGGAGAGGGTTCGGGTTCGGGTGAGGATTAGAGTGAGGGTTAGGGTTAGGATTAGGGTGAGGGTATGTGTTAGGGTGAGGGTTAGGGTGAGGGTCTGGGTTAGGATGAGGGTTAGAGATAGGGTTAGGTTTAGGGTTAGGGTGATGGTGAGGGTGAGGTTTAGGTTTAGGTTGAGGGTGAGGGTTAGGATTAGGGTTAGGGTTAGTGTTATGCTGAGGGTGAGGGTTAGGGTTAGGGAGAGAGTGAGGTTTAGGGTTAGAGTTAGGGTGAGGATAAGCGTTATGGTGAGGTATAGGCTGAGGGTGATGGTGAGGGTGAATGTGAGCGTTAGGGTGAGAGTGACAGTTAGGGTTAGGTTTAGGGTGAGGGTTAGGGTTAGGGCTAGTATCAGGATTAGGGTTAGAGTTAGGGTTAGGGTTAGGGTGAGGTACGTGTTAAGGTGAGGGTTAGGGTGAGGGTTATCGTTAGGGTGAGGGTTAGGTTTAGGCTGAGTGTGAGTGTGAGTGTGAGAGTTTCGGTTAGGGTGATCTTTAGGGTTAGGGTGGGGTTTAGGTTTAGGTTTAGGATTAGGTTGAGGATTAGGGTGAGAGGTGGTTTTAGGCTTAGGTTTAGGGTGAGGGATAGCGTTAGGGTTAGGGTTAGGGTAAGGGTGAGGGTAAGGGATAGGGTGAGGGTAAGGGGGAGGGGTAGGGGTAGGGTTAAGGTTAGGGTTGTCCTGAGAATTCGGGTGAGCATTAGGATTATGGTTAGTGTTAGTGTTAGGATTAGGTTTAGGTTGAGGGTTAGGGTGAGGGTTAGGATTAGGGTTAGGGTGAGGTTTAGAGTGAGAGTTAGGGTTAGGGTGAGTTGTAGCGTGAGGGTAGGGTTAGGTTTATATTGAGGGTAAGGGTTAGGGTGAGGGTTAGGTTGAGGGTGAAGGTTAGGGTTAGCATTTTGTTTAGGGTGAGGGTGAGGGTTTGTGTTAGGTTTAGGGTTAGGGTGAGGGCTAGGATGACGGTGAGGGTTAGGGTTAGGTTTAGGCATAGGGTGAGGATTAGGGTTAGGGTTAGGGTTAGGGTGAGCATTAGGCAGAGGTGTAGGGTTAGGATTAGGGTGAGGGTTATGTTTAGTGTGCTTGTTATGTTTAGTGTTAGGGTGAGGGAAAGGGTTAGATTGAGGGATCGGGTGAGGGTGAGGGTTAGGGTTAGGTTTAGGATTAGGTTGAGGGTGAGAGTTAGGATTATGGTGATGATGAGTATAGGGTTTAGGGTTAGGATTAGTGTGAGTTTTAGGATGAAGGTTATGGTTAGGGTTAGGGTTAGTGTGAGGAATAGGTTTAGGGTAATGTTTAGGGTTAGGGTGTGGGTGTGGGTGAGGGTTAGGATTAGGGTGAGGTTTAGGGTTAGGATTTGCATTAGGATAAGATTTAGGGTTAGGGTTAGGGTGAGGGTTAGGTTGAGTGTGAGACTTAGTGTTTGGGTGAGGGTTAGGGTGTCTGTGAGGGTTAGGTTTAGGGTTAGTGTTACCATTAGGGTGAGGGTTAGGGTTAGGTTTATGGTGAGGGAGAGGGTTAGGGTGAGGGTTAAATTTAGGATTAGCATTAGGGTTAGGTTTAGGGTTAGGTTTAGGATGAGTGTTAGTGTTAGGGTGATATTAAGAGAAAGGTTGAGGGTTAGGGTGAGGTTGAGGGTTAGGGTGAGGGTGAGGTTTAGGGTTAGGGTTAGCATTAGGGTGAGGGTTAGGGTTCGGGTTATGTTGAGTGTGAGGGTAAGGGTGAGGGTTAGGGTTATGGTGAGTGTTAGGATTAGGGTTAGGGTTAGGATTAAGGTTAGGGTGATGGTAAGGTTTAGGGTGAGGTTTAGTGTGAGAGTGAGCTTTAGGGAGAGGGTTATGGCTAAAGTAAGGGTTAGGGTGTGGGTTAGGGTTAGGGTTAGGGTGAGGGTATATGTTAGGATGAGGGTTAGCGTGAGGGTTCACGTTAGGATGAGTGTGAGGGTGAGGGTTAGGGTTAGTGTGATCTTTAGGTTTAGATTGGGGTTTAAGTTTAGTTTAAGGTTTAGGATGAGGATTAGGCTGAAGTGTGGGGTTAGGATTAGGGTTAGGGTGAGGAATAGAGTTAGGGTTAGTGTTAGGGTGAGGGTAAGGGTTATGGTGAGGGTAAGGGTGAGGGTGAGGGGTAGGCTCAGGTTTAGTGTTGGCCTGAGGATTAGAGTGAGCATTAGGATTATGGTTAGTCTTAGTGTTAGGATTAGGTTTAAGGTGAAGGTTAGGATTAGGTTAGGGTGAGATTTAGGGTGAGGGATAGGGTAAGGGTGAGGTTTAGGGTGAGGGTGAGGGTTAGGTGTAGGGTGAGGGTAAGGGTTAGGGTGAGGGTTAGGGTGAGGGTGAGGGTTAGGGTTAGAATTAGGTTTTGGGTGAGGGTGAGGGTTAGGGTTTAGGGTTAGGATTAGTGTGAGTTTTAGGATGAAGGTTTTGGTTACGGATAGGTTTAGTGTGAGGATTAGGTTTAGGGTTAGGGTTAGGGTGAGTGTGAGGGTTAGGGTGAGGGTGAGGGTTAGGGTTAGGGTTAGCATTAGGATGAGAGTGAGGTTTAGGGTGAGGGTGAAGTTTAGGGTTAGCATTAGGTTTAGGGTGAGGGTGAGGATTTGGGTTACGGCTAGGCTGAGAATGAGGGTTAGGATTAGGTATGGATAGGATGAGGATTACGGTTAAGGTTTTGTTTACAGTGAGCCTTAGACTGAGGGGTAGGGTTAGGTTAGGGTGAGGGTTAGGTTTAGTGTGATTATTAGGGTTATGGTTAGGGTGAGGTTAAGGGTTAGGCTGAGGGATAGGGTGAGGGTGAGTTTTAGGCTTAGGGTTAGTTTTAGTGTTAGGGTGAGGGTTAGGGTGTGGGTTAGTGTTAGGGTGAGGGTGAGGGTACGGTTTAGGGATAGAATTAGGGTGAGGGTTAGGATGAAGGTTATGGTTAGGATTAGGGTTAGTGTGAGGATTAGGGTTATGTTAAGGTTAGGGTTAAGGTGAGGGTGAGGGTTAGGTTTAGGTTTAGGGTTAGGGTTAGCATTAGGGTTAGGGGTAGGGTTAGGTTGAGGGTGAGGTTTAGGGTTGGGGTTAGTGAGAGGGTGAGGGAGAGGGTTAGGTTTAGGATTAGCGTTAGGTTTAGGGTTAGGTTAGGTTGAGGGTGATGATGAGGGTGAGGCTTAGTGTGAGGTTAGGGTTAGGTTTAGGGTGAGATTTAGGGTTAGGGTAATATTTAGGGTAAATGTGAGGGGTAGTGTGAGGGTCAGGGTTAGGTCGAGTATGAGGATCAGGGTGTGGGTGAGGGTTAGGCTGACATTGAGGGTTAGGCTGAGGTTGAGGTTTAGGTTTAGGATTTGAATTAGGGTGAGTGTTACGGTTAGGGTTAGGGTGAGGATGAGGGTTAGTTTGAGGGTTAGGGTTAGGGTTAAGTTTAGGCTTAGGATTATTGTGCAGATTAGGGATAGTTTTAGGGTTAGGGTGTGGGTAAGGTTTAGGGTTATAGTTAGGGTAAGGTTTAGGGTGAGAGTGAGGGCTAGTTTTAGTGTGAGTGTTAGGGTGAGTGTTAGGGTGAGGGTTAGGTTTAGTGTTAGGTTTAGGGTGAGGGTGAGGGTTAGGTTTATGGTGAGGGTGAGGGTTAGGCATGGGGTTAGGTTTACGGTGAGGGTTAGGGTGAGGGTTTGGGTTAGGGTTAAGTTGATGGTGAGGCTTCGGTTGAGGGTTAGGGTGAGGGTTAGGGTTAGGGTGAGGGTTAGGTATAGCTTTAGAGTTAGGCTGAGGTTGAGGGTTAGGCTTAGGGTAAGGGTTAGGCTGAAGGTGAGGGTGAGGGTTAGATTAGGTTTAGATTTAGGGTTAGGCTGAGGGTGAGGATGACGGTGAGGGTGAGGGTGAGGGTTAGAATTAGAGTGACGTTTAGGGTTAGGGTTTGGGTGAGGGTGAGGGTTAGGTTTAGGTTTAGGGTTAGGATGAGGGTTAGGCTGAGGGTTAGGTTTAGGGTTAGGGTGAGGTTAAGGTTAGTGTGAGTGTTAGGGTTTGGGTGAGGGTAAGGGTTAGGGTGAGGATAAGGGTGAGGGTGAGGTGTAGGGTTAGGGTTAGGGTTTGCATGAGGATTCGGGTGAGCATTAGGATTACGGTTAATGTTAGTGTTAGGGTTAGGGTTAGGGTGAGGGTTAGGATTAGGGTTATTGTGAGGTTTCGGGTGAGGGTTAGGGTTAGCGTGAGTTTTAGGGAGAGGGTGAGGGTTAGGTTTAGGGTGAGGTTAAGGGTTAGGGAGAGGGTTAGGGTGAGGGTGAAGGTTAGGGTTACCATTAGGTTTAGGGTGAGGGTGAGGGTGAGTGTTAGGGTTAGGGTTAGGTTGAGGGCTAGGCTGAGGGTGGGGGTTAGGATTAGGGTTAGGGTGAGGGTTGGGTAAGAGGGAGCATTAGGGTTATCATTAGGGTTAGTGTGAGTTTTAGGTTTAGGTTTAGGTTTAGGATGAGTGTTAGGGTTAGGGTTAGGATTAGGGTGAGTGTGAGGTTTAGGGTTAAGATTAGCTTTAGGATTATGGTGAGTGTGAGGGTGAGGGTTAGGATTAGGGTGAGGGTGAGGGTAGGGTTTAGGTTTAGAATTAGTGTGAGTGTTAGGATGAGGTTATGGTTAAGGTTAGGGTTAGTGTGAGGATTAAGGTTATCGATAAGGTTAGGGTTAGGTTGAGGTTGAGGGTGAGGGTTAGGTTTAGGGTGAGGGTAAGGTTGAGGGTGAGGGTTATGATGAGGGTGAAGATTAGGTTTTTCATTAGGTTTAGGGTGAGGGTGAGGGTTAGGTTTATTGTTAGTGTTAGGGTGAAGGTTAGGGTTAGGTTTAGGGTTAGGATGAGGGTTAGGCTGAGGTTTAGGGTTAGGGTTAGTGTAAGGCTTAGGGTTAGTTTGAGAGGTAGGGAAGGGGGAGGGTAAGGGTTAGGGTGAGAGTCAGGGTGAGAGTGTGGGGTAGGGTTAGTGATAGGGTTGGCCTGAGGATTCCAGTGAGCATTAGGATTACAGTTAGTGTTAGTGTTAGGATTAGGTTTAGGATGAGTTTTAGGATGAGGGCTAGGATTAGGATTAGGTTGAGGTTTAGGGTGAGGGTTAGGGTTAGGGTGACTTGTAGGGTGAGGATGAGGGTTAGGTTTAGGGTGAATGTAAGAGTTAGGGTGAGGATTAGTTTGAGGGTGAAGGTTAGGGTTAGCACTAGGTTTAGGTTGAGGGTGAGGATTAGTGTTAGGGTTTGGGTGAGGGCTAGGCTGAGGGTGAGGGTTAGGATTAGGTTTTGGGATAGAGTGAAGATTAGGGTTAGGGTTAGGGTTAGGGTGAGCATTAGGCAGAGGGCTAGATTTAGGTTTAGGGTGAGGGTTAGGTTTAGTATAATTGTTAGGTTTAGGGTTACGGGTAAGGGTTACGGTGAGGGATAGGGTGAGGGTGAGGGTTAGGGTTAGCATTAGGGTTAGGGTTAGGGTGAGGGTTAGGATTAGGTATAGGATTAGGGTGAGTGTGAGAGATAGGGTTAGCGTGATGTGGAGGGGAGGGTTTAGGTTTAGGATAAATGTGAGTTTTAGGATGAAGGTTATGGTTAGGGTTAGGGTTAGTGTGAGGATTAGGTTTAGGGTGAGAGTTATGGTTAGTGTTAGGGTGAGGGTGAGGGTTAGATTTAGGGTGAGGGTTAGGGTTAGGTTTAGCATTAGGGTGAGGGTGAGGGTTAGGATGAGGGTTAGGGTGATTGAGGGTTATGGTTTGGGTGAGGGTTAGGGTGATGGTGAGGGCTAGGGTGAGGGTGAGGGTTAGGGTTAGGGTTATTTTGAGGGTGAGGGTTAGGGTGAGGGTTAAGGTTAGGTTTAGCATTAGAGTTAGCAAGAGGGTGAGGGAGAGGGTTACATTTAGCATTAGTGTTAGGTTTAGGGTTAGGCTTAGGGTTAGGGTGATGGTGAGGTTGAGGCATAGGGTCAGGGTTAGGGTTAGGGTTAGGGTGAGTGTTAGTGTTAGGGTGGTATTTACAGAAAGGGTGAGGGTTACGGTTCGGCTTATGTTGAGGGTGAGGGTTAGGGTGAGGGTTAGGGTTAGGGTTAGGTTTAGGGTTAGTGTGAGCATTAGGGTTAGGGTTAAGGGTTAGGTTAATGTGAGGGTAAGGTTTAGGGTGAGGTTTAGGGTGAGAGTGAGGTTTAGCGAGAGGGTTAGGTTTAAGGTGAGGGTTAGGGTGAGGGTTAACTTTGGGGTGAGGGTTAGGGTTATGGTTAGGGTTAGGCTGAGGGTGAGGGTGAGGTTGAGGTTTAGGTTTAGGGTGATCTTTAGGGTTAGGTGAACTTTAGGTTTAGGTTTAGGTTTAGAATGAGGATTAGGCTGAGGGGTGGGGTTAGGATTAGGGTTGGGGTGAGGGTTAAGGTTAGGGTTAGGTTTAGGGTTAGGGTTAGGGTGAGGGTAAGGGTTAGGTTGAGGGTAAGGGGGAGGGGGAGGGGTAGAGTTAGGTTTAGGGTTAGCCTGAGGATTCAGGTGAGCATTAGGATTACAGTTAGTGTTAGTGTTAGGATTAGGTTTAGGGTGAGGGTTAGGTTTAGGGTTATTTGTAGGGTGAAGGTTATAGTTCGGTGTGGGGTGAGGGTAAGGGTTAGGGTGAGGGTTAGGGTGAGGGTGAAGGTTTAGCATGAGGGTGGGGGTTAGTGTTAGGGTTAGGGTTAGGGTGCGGCTAGGCTTAGGTTGAGGGTTAGGGTTAGGTTTAGGGATAGGGTGAGTATTAGTGTTAGGGTTAGGGTTAGTGATAGTGTTAGGGTGAGCATTAGGCAGAGTGGTAGGGTTAGGTTTAGTGTGACAGTTAGGTTTAGTGTGATTGATAGATTTAGGGTTAGGGTGAGGGTAAGTGTTAGGGTGAGGGATAGGGTGAAGGTGAAGTTTAGGGTTAGCATTAGGGGTAGGGTTAGGGTTAGGGTGAGGGTTAGGTTTAGGTTTAGGATTAGGTTGAGGGTTAGGGTTAGGGTTAGGGTGATGGGGAGGGTAGGATTTAGGTTTAGGATTAGGGTGAGGGTTAGGATGAAGGTTATGGTTATGGTTAGGGTTAGTGTGAGGATTAGGTTTAGGGTTAGGGTTAGGGTTAGTGTTAGGGTGAGGGTTAGGGTTAGAGTGAGCGTTAGGTTTAGGGTTAGCATTAGGGTGAAGGTTAGGGTTAGGGTTAGCGTGAGGGTTAGGGTAAGGGTGAGCGTTATGGTTAGCATTAGGGTTAGGGTTGGGCTTAGTGTGAGGGTTAGGTTTAGAGTTAGGTTTAGGGTGAGGTAGAGGGTGAGGGTTAGTGTTAAGGTTGGGGTGAAGTTTAGGGTTAGGGTGAGGGTTAGAATTAGGGTTAGGTTTTGGGTGAGGTTTAGGGTTAGGTTTAGAGTGACGTTTAGGGTGAAGTTTAGGGTTAGGGTGAGTTTTAGGGTGAGGGTGAGGATTAGGTTTATGGTGTGGGTAAGGGCTAGGGTGAGGGTGAATATTAGGGATAGCATTAGGTTTAGGGTGAGGGTGAGGGTTAGGGTTAGGTTTAGGATTCGGGTTGGGGCTTCGCTGAGGATGAGGATTAGGGTTAGGTTTAGGGATAGGGTGAGGATTAGGGTTAGGGTTAGTTTTGGGGTGAGCGTTAGGCTGAGGGGTAGGGTTAGGATTAGGGTGGGGGTTAGGTTTAGTGTGATTGTTAGGGTTAGGTTGAGAGTAAGGGTTAGGGTGAGAAATAGGGTGAGAGTGAGTTTTAAGGTTAGGGTTAGGTTTAGGATTAGGGTGAGTATGAGGGTGAGGGTTAGGGTGAGGGTGAGGGAGAGGGTAAGTTTTAGGGTTAGAATTAGGGTTAGGGTTAGGATGAAGGTTATGATTAGGGTTAGGTTTAGTGTGAGGAATAGGGTTATGGTTAAGGTTAGGGTTAGGGTGAGGCTGAGGGTGAGGGTTAGGTTTAGGGTTAGTGTAAGGGTTAGGGTGGGGTTTAGGGTGAGGGTAAAGTTAGGGTTAGCATTAGGTTTAGGGTGAGGTTGAGGGTTAGTGTTAGGGTTAGGTTTAGGGGGAGGGCTAGGCTGAGGGTGAGGTTTAGGTTTAGGTTTAGGGATAGGGTGAAGATTAGTGTTAGGGTTAGGGTTAGGGTGAGCATTAGGCAAGGGATCAGGTTAGGGTTAGTGTGAAGTTTAGGTTTAGTGTGCTTGTTAGGTTTAGGGTTAGGGTGAGTGTAAGGGTTAGGGTGAGGGATAGGGTGAGGGTGAGGGTTAGGGTTAGCATTAGGGTTAGGGTTAGGGTTAACGTTAGGGTGAGGCTTAGAGTAAGGGTGAGTGTTAGGGTTAGCATTAGGTTTAGGGTTAGGGTGAGTGTGAGGGTTAGGTTTAGGTTTTGGTTTAGGTTGAGGTTGAGGTTTAGGGTTATGGTTAAGGTTATGGTTAGGGTTAGTGTGAGGGTGAGGGTTAGGGTGAGGGTATGGGTTACTGTGAGGGATGGGGTGAGGTTGAGGTATAGGGTTAGCGTTAGGGTTAGGGTGAGGTACAGGGTTAGGTTTAGGATTAGGGTGAGGGTGAGAGTTAGGGTTAGGGTGATGTTGAGTGTAGGGTTTAGGGTTAGGATTAGTCTGAGTTTTAGGGTGAAGGTTATGGTTAGGGTTAGGGTTATTGTGAGGATTAGGTTTAAGGTTAGGGTTATTGTTAGGGTTAGGGTGAGGGTGAGGGTTAGGGTTAGGGTTAGCATTAGGATGAGGGTTAGATTTAGGGTTAGGTTGAGGGTTAGGATGAGTGTAAGGGTTAGGATTTCGGTGAGGGTTAGGGTGACGGTGAGGTTTAGCGTGAGGTTCAGGTTTAGGGTTAGGATTTGCATTAGGGTGAGGGTTAGGGTTAGGGTAATGTTGAGGGTGGGGGTAAGGGTGAGGGTTAGGTTTCGGGTTAGGTTTAGTGTTAATATGAGCATTAGGGTTAGGGTTAGGGTTAGGTTTATGGTTAGAGTTAGGCTGAGGGTGAGGGTGAGGGTTTGGGTTAGGGTGATCTTTAGGACTAGGTTGAGGTTTAGCATGAAGATTAGGCTGAGGGGTGGGTTTACGATTAGGGTTAGGGTGAGGGTTAGGGTTATGATTAGCGTACGGGTGAGGGTAAGGGTTAGGGTGAGGGTAAGGGGGAGGTTGTGAGGTAGGGTTAAGGTTAGGTTTGGGCTGAGGATTCTGGTGAGCATTAGGATTATGGTTAGTGTTAGTGTTAGGATTAGGTTTAGGGTGAGGGTTAGGATTAGGGTTAGGGTGAGTTTTAGGGTTAGGGTGAGTTGTAGGGTGAGGGTGAGTGTTAGGTTTACGGTGAGGGTAGGGGTTAGGGTGAGGGTTAGGGTGAAGGTGAAAGTTAGGGTTAGCATTAGGTTTAGGCTGAGGGTGAGGTTTAAGGTCAGGGTTAGTTTTAGGGATAGGGTAAGGATTAGGGTTAGGGTTATGGTTAGAGTGAGCGTTAGGCTAAGGGGTAGGGTTAGGGTTAGGGTTATGGTTAGAGTGAGCAATAGGCTGAGGGGTAGGGTTAGGGTTAGGTTGAGGGTTAGGTTTAGTGTGATTGTTAGGGTTAGGATTAGGGTGAGGGTAAGGTTTAGGGTGAGGGATAGGGTGAGGGTGAGGGATAAATTTAGGTTTAGGTTTTGGATTAGGGTGACGGTGAGGGTGAGAGTTAGGGATAGGTTGATGATTAGGGTAGGGTTTAGGGTTAGGGTTATGGTTAGAGTGAGCATTAGGCTGAGGGGTAGGGTTAAGGTTAGGGTGAGGGTAAGGGTTAGGGTGAGGGATAAGGTGAGGGTGAGGGTTAAGTTTAGGGTTAGGATTAGGATTAGGTTTAGGGTGAGGTTGAGGGTGAGGGATTGGGTTAAGGTTAGGGTTACAATTAGATTTAGGTTTAGGGTTAGGGTTTGGGTTAGGGTGAGGTTGAGGGTTAGGTTGAGGGTTAGGGTTAGTGTTATGTTTAGGCTTAGGATTAGTGTGAGGATTAGGGTTATGGTTAGAGTGAGGGTGAGGGTAAGCTTTAGGGTTATATTTAGGGTAAGGTTTAGGGTGAGGGTTAGGGTGAGAGTGAGGGCTAGTATTAGTGTGAGTGTTAGGGTGAGAGTTAGGTTTAGTGTTAGGGTTAGGGTGAGGTTTAGGGTTAGGTTTATGGTGAGGGTGAGGGTTAGGGATATGGTTAGGGTTAAGTTGAGGGTTTGGGTTTGGGTTAAGTTGAGGGTGAGGGATCAGTTGAGGGTAAGTTTGAGGGTTAGGGTTAGGGTGAGGGTTAGGTATAGGTTTAGAGATAGGCTGAGTGTGAGAGTGAGGGTTAGGGTTATGGTTAGGGTGAGGGTGAGGTTGAGGGTTAGGATTAGGTTTAATTTTAGGGTTAGGCTGAGGGTGAGGTTGACGGTAAGCCTGAGGGTGAAGGTTAGAATTAGGATGATGTTTAGGGTTAGGCTTAGGGTATGGGCGAGGGTTAAGGCAAGGTTGAGGATTAGGGTTAGTGTGAGGGTTAGCGTTAGGGTGAGGGTAAGGTTTAAGGTGAGGTTAAGGGTGAGGGTGAGGGGTAGGAGTAGGGTTAGGGTTAGCATGACGATTCGGGTGAGCATTAGGATTATGGTTAGTGTTAGTGTTAGGGTTAGGGTTAGGGATAGGTTTAGGGTGAGGGTTAGGATTAGGGTTAGGGTAAGGTGTAGGGAAAGGGTTAGGGTAAGGGTGAGTTTTAGGGTGAGGGTGAGGGTTAGGTTTAGGGTGAGGGTAAGGGTTAGGGTGAGGGTTAGGGTGAGGGTGAAGGTTAGGTTTAGCATTAGGTTTAGGGTGAGTGTGAGGGTTAGTGTTAGTGTTAGGGTTAGGTGAGGGATAGGCTGAGGGTGAGGGTTAGGTTTAGGTTTAGGGATAGGGTGAGGATAAGGGTTAGGGATAGGGATATGGTTAGGGTTAGGGTGTGCATTAGGCAAAAGGGTAGGTTTAGGGTTTAGGTGAGGTTTAGGTTTAGTGTGATTGTTAGGTTTAGTGTTAGGGTGAGGATAAGGGTTAGGGTGAGGGATAGGGTGAGGTTCAGTGTTAGGGTTAGCATTAGGGTTAGGGTTAGGCTTAGAGTGAGGATGAGGTTTAGAGTTAGGGTAAAGGTTAGGGTGAATTAGGGTGAGCGTTAAGTGTAGGGTGCGTGTTAGGTTTAGGGTGAGTTGTAGGGTGAGGGTGAGGGTTATGTTTAGGGTGAGGGTAAGGGTTAGGGTGAGGGTGAAGATTAGGGTTAGCATTAGGTTTAGGGTGAGTGTGAGGGTTAGTGTTAGTGTTAGGGTTAGGGTGAGGGCTAGGCTGATGGAGAGGGTTAGGGGTACGTTTAAGGATAGGGTTAGGATTAGGGTTAGGGTTAGGGATTGGGTTAGTGTTAGGGTGTGCATTAGGCAAAAGGGTAGGGTTAGGGTTTAGGTGACGGTTAGTTTTAGTGTGATTGTTAGGTTTAGTGTTAGGGTGAGGGTAAGGGTTAGGGTGAGGGATAGGGTGAGGGTGAGTGTTAGGGTTAGCATTAGGGTTAGGGTTAGGGTTAGGGAGAGGATTAGGTTTAGGGTTAGGGTAAAAGTTAGTGTGAGGGTGAGGGTTAGGTTTAGGGTGAGCGTTAGGTTTAGGTTTAGCAATAGGGTGAGGATTAGGGTAAGTTTGAGGATTAGGCTTAGGGTTAGGGTAAAGGTTAGTGTGAGGGTGAGGGTTAGGGTTAGGGTGAGCGTTAGATTTAGGTTTAGCAATAGGGTGAGGGTTAGGGTAAGGGTGAGGATTAGGTTTAGGGTTAGGTTAAGGGTTAGTGTGAGGGTGAGGGGTAGTGTTAGGGTGAGAGTTATGTTTAGGGTTAGCATTAGGGTGAGGGTTAGGGTTAGGGTTAGGGTGAGGGTTAGAGTAAGGGTGAGTGTTAGGTTTAGAATTAGGTTTAGGGTTAGGGTTAGCATGAGTGTTAGGTTTAGGGTTAGGGTTATGGTGAGGTTGATGGTGAGGGTGAAGGTTATGGTTAGGGTGAGGTTTAGGTTTAGGGTGAGGGTTAGGGTTAAGGTTAAGGTTAGAGTGAGGTTTAGGGTGAGGGTTAGGGTTAGGGTGAGTTGTAGGGTGAGGGTGAGGGTTAGGTTTACGGTGAGGGTAAGGGTTAGGGTGAGGGTTAGGGTGAGGGTGAAGGTTAGTGTTAGCATTAGGTTTAGGGGGAGGGGAAGGGTTAGGGTTAGGGTTAAGTTTAGGGTTAGGGCTAGGCTGAGGATGAAGGTTAGGGTTAGGTTTAGGGATATGGTGAGCATTAGGGTTAGGGTTAGGGTTAGAATGAGCAGTAGGCTGAGGGGTAGTATAGGGTTAGGGTGAGGGTTAGGTTAAGTGTGATTGTTAGGGTTAGGGTTATGGTGAGGGTAAGGGTTAGGGTGAGGGATAGTGTGAGGGTGAGGTTTAGGATTATGGTTAGGTTTAGGAATACAGTTAGGATGAGGGTGAGAATTAGGGTTAGGGTGATGGTGAGTGTAGGATTTAGGGTTAGGGTTATGGTTAGAGTGAGCGTTAGGCTGAGGGGTAGGTTTAGGCTTAGGGTGATGGTTAGGTTTAGTGTGATTGTTAGGGTTCTGGTTAGGGTGAGGGTAAGGGTTATGGTGAGGGATAGTGTGAGGGTGAGGGTTAGGGTTAGGGTTAGGTTTAGGATTAGGGTGAGGGTGAGGGTGAGAGTTAGGTATAGGGTGATGTTGAGGGTAGGGTTTAGGGTTAGGATTAGTGTGAGTTTTAGGATGAAGTTTATGGTTAGGTTTAGGGTTAGTGTGAGGATTAGGTTTAGGTTTAGGGTTAGGGTTAGGTTTAGGGTGAGGGTGAGGGTTAGGGTTAAGGTAGGGTTAGGGTTAGGGTTAGCATTAGGGTCAGGGTTAGTGTTAGGGTTAGGGTGATGTTTAGAGTAAGGGTGAGCGTTATGGTTAGCATTAGGGTTAGTTTTAGGGTTACGGTGAGGGTTAGGGTGAGGTTTAGGGTTAGGGTGACATTTAGGGTGAGGGTTAGGTTTAGGGTGAGGCTAGGTTTTAGGGTTAGAATTAGGTTGAGGGTTAGGATGAAGGTTATGCTTAGCCTTAGGTTTAGTGTGAGGATTAGGGTTATGGTTAAGGTTAGGGTTAGTGTTAAGGTGAGGGTGAGGGTTAGGGTAAAGGTTAGGGTGAGGGTTAGGGTTAGGGTGAGGGTTAGTGTTAGTGTTAGGATTAGAGTGAGTTTTAGGTTGAGTTTTAGGGTTAGGGTTAGTGTGACGTTTAGGGTGAGGGTTAGGGTTAGGGTGAGTTTTAGGGTGAGAATGAGGGTTAGGTTTATGGTTTCTGTAAGGGTTAGTGTGAGGGTTAAGGTGAGGGTAAAGGTTAGGGTTAGCATTAGGTTTAACTTGAGGGTGAGGGTTAGGGTTAGGGTTAGGGTGAGGGTGAGGGTTTGGTTTAGTGTGATTGTTAGGGTTAGGGTTAGGGTGAGGTTAAGGGTTAGGGTGGGAGATAGGGGGAGGGGGAGGGTTAGGGTTAGGCTTAGGTTTAGGATTAGGGTGAGTGTGAGCTTGAGGTTTAGGTTTAGGGTGAGGGTGAGGGTAGGTTTTAGGGTTACAATTAGGGTGAGGTTTAGGATGAAGGTTATGGTTATGGTTATGGTTAGTGTGAGAATTAGGTTTATGGTTAAGGTTAGGATTAGGGTTAGGGTGAGGGTGAGGGTTAGGGTTAGGGTAAGGTTTAGGCTTAGGGTTATTGTTAGGCTTAGGGTTAGGGTTAGGGTGAGGATGAGGTTTAGGGTTAGGGTTAGGGTTAGGGTGAGGGTTTGGCTTTGGGTGTTATTTACAGTGAGGGTGAGGTTTAGGGTGAGGGTAAGGGTTAGGGTGAGTGTGAGGGTTAGGGTGATGGTGAGGTTTAATGTGACAGTGAGGATGAGTGTGATGTTGAGTTTTAGGGTGAGGGAGAGGTTTAGGGTTAGGATTAGACTTAGGGTTATGGTTACGGTTAAGAGGAGGGTGAGGGCTAGGGTGTGGGTTATGGTTAGGGTCTGGTTTAGGTTTATGATTAATGTGAGGATCAGGATTAGGGCTAGTGTTATGGTGAGGGTAATTCTTAGGGTTATAGTTATGGTAAGGTTTAGGGTAAGGGTTAGTGTGGGAGTGAGGGCTAGTTTTAGTGTGAGTGTTAGGGTGAGGGTTAGTTTTAGTGTTAGGGTTAGGTTGAGGGTGAAGGTGAGGTTTAGGGGGAGGGTGAGGGTTAGGGATAGGGTTAGGGTTAGGGTTATTGTTACACTTAGAGTTAGGGTTAGGGTGTGGGTGAGGTTTAGGGTTAAGGTTAGCATGAGGGTTAGCATGAGGGTGAGGGAGAGGTTTAGGTTTAGGATTTTGGTTAGGTTTAAGGTTAAGCTTGTGGTGAGGTTGATAGTGAGGGTGAGGCTTAGTTTGAGACTTAGGGTTAGGGTTAGGGAGAGGGTTAGAGTTAGGGTGATATTTAGGGTAAGGGTGAGGGTTAGAGTGAAGGTGAGGTTTAGGGTGAGAGTTAGGGTTAGGGTTAGGGTGAAGGTTACGGTTAGGGTGAGTGTGAGGGTAGGGTTTAGGGTTAGAATTAGGATGAGTGTTAGGATGAAGTTTATGGTTAGGGTTAGGGTTAGTGTGAGGATTAGGTTTATGGTGAGTTTAGGTTTAGTGTGAGGGTAAGGGTGAGGGTTAGGTTTAAGGTTGGGTGAGGGTGAGGGTGTGGGTGAATGTTAGGGTTAGGGTTAGGGTTATTGTTAGGGTTAGGTTTAGGGTTAGAGTTAGGTTTAGGTTGAGGGTGAGGGTTAGGGTTAGCGTTAGCGTTAGCGTTAGGGTTAGCGTGAGGGTGAGTGAGAGGGTTAGGTTTAGGACTAGCGTTAGGTTTAGGGTTATTCTTAGGGTGAGGGTGATGGTGAGGCTGAGCCTTAGGGTGAGGTTTAGGGTTAGGTTTAGGGTGAGGGTTAGGGTTAGCTTGATATTTTGGGTGAGGGTGAGGATTAGGGTGTGAGTGAGGGTTAGGGTGACGGTGAGGGTTAGGGTTTGGGTGAGGGTTAGGATTTGGGTGAGGGTTAGGGTGTCGGTGAGGGTTAGGGTTTGTGTTAGGGTTAGGGTTAGGTTAAGGGTTAGGGTGAGGGTTAGGGTTAGGGTTAGGGTTAGGTTGAGGTTGAGGTTGAGGGTTAGGTTTAAGGTGAGTTTAAGTTTTAGCGTGAGGGTTAGGGTGAGGGTGAAGATTGGGGTTAGCATTAGTGTTAAGTTGAGTATGAGGCTTAGGGTGAGGGTTAGGGTGAGGTTTAGGGTGAGGGTTAGGGTGAGGGTTAGGTTTAGGGTTAGGGTTAGGGTTAGTGTGAGGATTAGGGTTAGGGTTAGGGTGCGGGTAAGGGTTAGAGTAAGGTTTAGGAAGAGGTTTAGGGTTACTTTGAAGGTTAGTGTGAGGGTTAGGGTTAGGGTTAGGATGAGGATTAGGGTTAGGGTTAAGGTGCGGGTAAGGGTTAGAGTGAGGTTTAGGAAGAGGTTTAGGGTTACTTTGAAGGTTAGGGTGAGGGTTAGGGTTAGGGTTAGGGTGAGGGTATATGTTATGGTGAGGGTTAGGATGAGGGTTAAGGTTAGGGTTAGGGATACGTTTATTGTTAGGGTTAGCGTTAGGATTAGGGTGAGGGTGAGGGTTAGGTTTAGGTTTAGGGTTAGTGTTATTGTTACCATTATGGTTAGGTTTGTGGTGAGGGGTAGTTTTAGTGTGAGGGTTAGGTTTAGGGTTAGGGTTAGGGTGCGGGTAAGGGTTAGGGTGAAGGTTAGGTTAAGGGTGAGCATTAGGGTTAGCATTAGGTTTAGGGTTAGGGTTAGGCTGAGGGTTAGGTTTAGGGTTAGCTTTAGTGTGAGGGTAAGGGTGAGGGTTAGGTTTAAGGTTGGGTGAGGGTTAGGCTTACGGTTAGGTTCAGGGTTAGGGTGAGGGTGAGGTTGAGGGTGAGGATTAGGGTTATGGTAAGGGAGAGGGTGAAGTTGATGTTTAGAGTTAGGATTACGATTAAGGTTAGGGTGAGGGTTCGGAGAGCGTGAGGTTAAGGGTTAGGGTGATAGTTAAGGTGAGGGTGAGAATTAGGGTTAGGGTTAGGTTTAGGGTGAGGGTTTGTGTGAGGGTTATTGTTAGGTTTAGGTTTAGGGTTAATGTAAGGATTAGGGAGAGGTTTAGGGTTAGGGTCAAGGTTAGGTTTAGTGTGAGGGGTAGGGTGACTGTGAGATTAAGGGTTAGGGTGAGGGTTAGGGTGAGGCTGAGGGTTAGGGTTATTGTTAGTGTTAGGTTGAGGGTTAGGGTTAGGTTTAGGGTTATGGTGGGGGTTAGGATGAGGGTTGGGGTTAGGGTTAGGTTTAGGTTTAGGATGAGGGCTAGGGTGAGTGTGAGGTTTAGGGTTACGGTTAGGGTTAGGGTTAGGGTGAGGGTTCGGGTGAGGGGTAGGTTTAGAGTTAGGGTTAGGATGAGGGTTAGGGTGAGGTTTAGGGTTAGGTTAAATTTTAGTTTGAGGGTTAAGTTTCTGGTGAGGGTATGGGTTAGATTGAGGGTTAGGGTGAGGGTTAGGGTTAGGGTGAGGTTGAGTTTTAGGGTGAGGGTTAGTCTAAGGTTTAGGGTGAGAGTAAGCATTAGGATGAGGGTTAGGGTGAGGGTGAAGTTTAGGTTTAGCATTAAGTTTAGGGTGAGGGTGAGGGTTAAGATTAGGGTTAGGGTTAGGTTGAGGGATAGGCTGAGGGTGAGGGTTACCGTTAGCTTGAAGATTAGGGTGAGCATTGGGATTAAGGTTAGTGTTAGTGGTAGTGGTAGTGGTAGGGTTAGGGCGAGGGTTAGTGTGAGAGTTAGGGTCAGGGTTAGGGTGATGGTTTGGGTGAGCGTGAGTTTTAGTGTGAGGGTGAGGGTTAGGTTTAGGGTGAGGGTAATCATTAGGGTGGGGGTTAGGATGAGAGTGAAAGTTAGGTTTAGCATTAGGTTTAGGGTGAGGGTCAGGGTTATGTTTAGGGATAGGGTGAGGATTAAGGTGTGGGTTAGGGTTAGGGTGGGTGTTAGGCTGAGGGGTAGGGTTAGGTTTAATGTGTTTGTTAGTGTTAGGGTTAGGGTGAGGTTAAGGGTTAGGATTAGGATTAGGGTGAGAGTTTGGATGATGGTTATGGTTAGGGTTAGAGTTAGTGTGAGGATTAGGGTTAGGGTTAGGGTTAGGGTGAGGGTAAGGGTTAGGTTGAGGTTTAAGTTGAGGGTGAGGGTTAGGTTTACGGTGAGGTTAAGGGTTAGAGTGAGGGTTAGGTTTTGGGTGAAGTTTAGGTTTATGGTTAGGGTTAGGGTGAGGGTGAGTGTTAGTGTTAGGGTTAGGGTGAGGATTATTGTTAGGGTTAGGGTTAGGGGAAGGCTGAGGGTGAGGGTGAGGGTTAGGTTTATTGTTAGGGTTAAGGTTAGGGTGAGGATTATGGTGAGGGTGAGCGTTAGTTTGAGGGTGAGGGTTAGGTTTAGGTTGAGGGTTAGGTTTACGATTAGGGTTAGGATGTGGGCTAGGGTGAGGATGAGTGTTATGGTTAGGGTTAGGTTGTGGGTTAGGGTTAGGTTGAGGGTTCGGGTGAGGGGTAGGTTTAGGGTTAGGGTGATTGTAAGGGTTAGGGTGAGGTTTAGGGTGAGCGTGAGTTTTAGGGGGAGGGTTAGGTTTAGGGTGAATGTTAGGGTGAGGGTTAGGTTTAGGGTTAGGTTTAGGGTGAGAGTATGTGTTAGGGTGGGTGTTTGGGTGAGGGTTAAGGTTAGGGTGAGGGTTAGGGATAGGGTTAGGGTGAGAGTTAGGGTGAGGGTGATGGTGAGATTTAGGGTTTGGGTTAGGTTCAGGGTGAGGGTGAGCTTCAGGGTTAGGATTAGTGTTAATGTTAGGTTTAGGCTGAGGGTAAGGGTGAGGGTCAGGTTTAGGGTTAGGGTGAGGGTAAGGTTTAGGGTGAGGCTTAGGCTGAGGGTGAGTTTTAGGGAGAGGGTTAGGGTTAGGGTGAGGGTTATGGTTAGGTTTAGGGTATTGGTGAGAGAGAGGGTTAGGTTTAGGTTTAGGTTTAGGTTTGTGGTTAGGCTTAGGGTGAGGGTGATGTTGACGGTGAGGTTTAGGGTGAGAGTTAGGGTTAGGATTATGGTGAAATTTAGGGTTAGAGTGATTTTTAGGGTGAGGGTGAGGGTGAGGGTGAGGGTTAGGGTGTGGGTGAGGCTTAGGGTGACGGTGAGGTTTACGGTGACCATGAGCATTAGGGTGAGGTTTAGGGTTAGGGTTAGCGTTAGGGTGAGTGATAGGGTTAGGGTTAGGGTGAGGGTGAGGATTAGAGTGAGGTATAGGGTTAGGGTTAAGGTTAGGGTTAGTGTGAGGATTAGGGTTAGGGTTAGGGTGAGGGTGAGGGTTAGGGAGAGGTTTATGGTTAGGGTGAGGGAAAGGGTGAAGGTTTGGGTTAGGGTTAGGTTGAGGGTTCGGGTTCGGGTTAGGGTGAGGGATAGAATTAGGGTGATGGTGAAAGTTAGGGTGAGGGTGAGGGTTAGGGTGAGTGTGACGGTTAGGGTGTGGCTGAGGGTTAGTGTGACTGTGAGGTTTAGGGTGAGGATGAGCGTTAGGGTTAGTGTTAGCATTAGGGTGAGGGTTAGGAATAGGGTTAGGGTGAGGGTGAGGGTTAGGGTGAAGGTTAGGGTTAGGGATAGGGTTATTGTGAGGTTTAGGGTTAGGCTTAGGCTTAGGGTGAGGGTAAGGGTTAGGGTTAGGTTTAAGGTAAGGTTTAGGGTGAGGGTTTAGGTGAGTGTGAGGGTTAGGTTAATGTGAGTGTTAGGGTGAGTTTTAGGGTGAGGTTTAGGTTTAGTGTTAGGGTTAGGTTGAACGTGAGGATTAGGGATAGGGTTAGGGTTAGGATTAAGGTTATTGTTACGGTTAGATTTAGGGATAGGGTGAGGGTGAGGGTTAAGTTTAGGGTTAGCATTAGGGTTAGTGTGAGGGTGAGCGAGAAGGTTAGGTTTAGGATTAGTGTTAGGTTTAGGTTTAGGCTTAGGAGGAGGGTGATGGTGAGGGTGAGGTTTAGGGTCAGGATGAGGGTTAGGGTTACGGTGAAGGTTAGTGTTAGGGTGATATTTAGGGAAAGGGTGAGGGTTAAGGTGAGGGTTAGGGTGAAGTTGAGGTTTAGGGTGAGGGTGAGTGTTATGGTTTGGGTTGGGGTTAGGGTTAGTGTTAGTGTGAGGATTAGGGTTAGGGTTAAGGTTAGGGTTAGGGTGAGGTTAGTATTTAGGGTGAGGGTTAGGGTGAGAGTGAGGTTTAGGGAGAAGGTTAGGGTTAAGGTGAGGGTTAGGGTGAGGGTTAGGGTTAGTGTGAGGACATGTGTTAGGGTGAATGTTAGGGTGAGGGTTAAGGTTAGGGTGAGGGTCAGGATTAGGGTTAGTGATAGGGGTAGGCTGAGGCTGAGGGTGAGGGTGAGGGTTAGGTTTAGGGTGATCTTTAGGGTTAGGTTGAGGTTTAGGTTTAGGTTTAGTTTTAGGATGAGGATTAGGCTGAGGGGTGGGGTTAGGATTAGGGTTAGGGTGAGGGTTAGCATTAGGGTTAGGGTTATTGTTGGGTTAAGGTTAGGGTTAGGTTTAGGGTTAGGGTGAGCCTGAGGGTGAGGATGAGTGTTAGGATTAGGGTTAGGAATAGGGTTATTATTAGGGTTAGGGTTAGCATTAGGGTGAGCGTGAGGTTTAGGTTTAGGGTTACGGTTAGGGTGAGGCTGAGGTTCAGGGTTAGGGTTAGGATTAGGTTTAGGGTTAGTGTGAGGATTAGAGTTAGGGTTAGGGTGAGCGTAAAGGTTAGGGTGAGGTTTAGGGAGAGGGTTACGGTTTCGGTGAGGGTTAGTGTTAGGGTTAAGGTATGGATTTGTGTTAGGTTGAGGGTTAGGGTGAGGGTTAGGGTGAGGGTTAAGATTAGGGTTAGGTTGTTGTCTAGGTTTAGGGTGAGGTTTAGTTTTAGGTTTAGGAAGAGGATTAGTCTGAGGGGTGGGGTTAGGTTTAGGGTTAGGGTGAGGGTTAGGTTTCGGGTTACGGTTAGGGTTATTTTTGGGTTAGGGTTAGTGTTAGAGTTAGGGTGAGTGTCAGCGTGAGGATGAGATTTAGGATTAGGGTTAGGAATAGGGTTATTGTTACGGTTAGGGTTAGGGTTAGGTTGAGGTTGAGGGTTAGGTTTAGGGTTAGAGTTAGGGTTTTTGTTAGTGTTAGGGTTAGGGTAAGTGTGAGGGTTAGGCATTGTGTGAGGGTTAGGTTTAGGGTTAGGGTTATTTTGAGGGTAAGGGTTAGGGTTAGGGTTAGGGTAAGGGTGAACGTTAGGGTTAGCATTAGGTTAGGGTTAGGGTTAGGGTGAGGGTTAGGGTTAGGGTTAGTGATAGGGTGAGGGTAAGGGGGAGGATTCGGGTTAAGTTTACGGTGAATGTTAGGGTTAGGGTGAAGGTTAGGGTTAGGGTTATGGTGAGAGTGAGGGTGAGGGTGAGGGTTAGGGTGAGGTTGACGTTGAGGGTGAGGTTTAGGGTTAGGGTAAGGAAGAGGGTGAAGATGAGGTTTATGGTTAGGATTAGGGTTAGGGTTAGGGTGAGGGTGAGGGCTAAGGCTAGGGTTAGGTTGAGTTTTATGGTTAGTGAGAGGGTTGAGTCAGCGTGAGGGTAAGGGTTAGGGTGAGGGTTAGGGTGAGGGTGAGAGATAGGGTTAGTGTGATGATTAGGGTTAGGGTGAAAGTTAGGGTGATGTTTAGGGTTAGTGTGAGGGGTAGGGTGACCTTGAGTGTAAGGGTTAGGGTGAGGTTTGTGTGAGGCTAAGGGTTAGGGTTTTTGTTAGTGTTAGGGTGGGGGTTAGGGCTAGGTTTAGTGTTATGGTGGGGGTTAGGGTGAGGATTGGGGTTATGGTTAGGCTTATGGTTAGGATGAGGGTTAGGGTTAGGGGGAGGATTAGGGTAAGGGTGAGGGTTAGGGTGAGTGTGATGGTCAGGGTTAGGATGAGGGTTAGTGTTAGGATTAGGGTTAGGATGAATTCGAGGTTGAGGATGAGGGTAGGGGTTTGGGTTAGGTTAAGGGTGAGTGTGAGGTTCAGGTTTACGATTAGGTTTAGGGTTAGGGTTAGGCTGAAAGTAAGGGTGAGGGTGAGGGTTAGGGATAGAGTGAGTGTGAGGTTTAGGGTTAGATTTAGGGTGAGGGTTAGAGTTAGGGTGAGGTTTAAGATTAGAGTTATTGTTAGGGTGAGGGTTAGGGTTACCGTCAGGGTGAGGGTTAAATTTAGGGTTAGATTTAGGGTTAGGGAGAGGGTGAAGGATAGGTTTAGATTTAGGATTATGGTTAGCTTTAGGGTTAGGCTTAGGATGAGGGTGATGGTGAGAGTGTGGCTTAGGGTGAGGGTAAGGGTTAGGTTGAGGTCTAGGGTGAGGGTTTGTGTTAGGATGATGGTTAGGTTTAAGGTGAGGGTTAGGGTTAATGTTAGGGATATGGTGAGGATGAGTGCTAGGTTTAGGGTGAGGTTAAATGTTAGGGTGAGTTTTAGGGTGAGGGTTAAGGTTAGGTTGTTGGTTGGGGAAGGGTGAGGGTAAGGTTTAGGGAGAGGGTAAGTGTTAGGGTGATGTTTAGGGTGAGGGTGAGGGTTAAGCTGAGGTTTACGTTAGTGTGAGTGTTAGGGTTAGGGTGAGGGTGAGGGTTAGGTTTAGGGTGAGGTTCAGGGTTATGGTGAGGGTTAGGGTGAGGGTGAAGGTTAGGCTTAGCATTAGGTTTAGGGTGAGGTTGAGGGTTCGGCTTAGGGTTAGGGTTAGGGTGTGGGCTAGTCTGAGGGTGAGAGGGTTAGTGTTAGGTTTAGGGTGAGGATTAGGGTTAGGGTGAGGGTCAGGTTTAGGGTTAAGGTTAGGGTTAGGCTTATTTTTCGGGTTAGGGTTAGGTTTAGGGTGAGGGTGCTGGTGAGGGTGAGGGTTAGGTTTAGGGTTAGGTATAGGGTTAGAGTGAGGGTAAGGTTTAGGGTGAGGTTTAGGATGAGGGTGAGTTTTAAGGAGAGGGTTAGGGTTAGGGTGAGGGTTAGGGTTAGGGTTAGGGTAAGGGTGATGTTGAGGGTGAGATTTAAGATGAGGGTTAGGGTTAGGATTATGGTGAGGGTTAGGGTGAGGGTGATGTTGAGGGTGAGATTTAGGGTGAGGGTTAGGGTTAGGATTATGGTAAGGGTTAGGGTTAGGGTGATGTTTAGGGTGAGAGTGAGGGTTAGGGTGAGGGTGAGGTTTAGGATTAGGGTTAGGGTAAGGGCTAGGGTAAGTATGAAGGTTCGGTTGAGTTTGAGGGTTAGGGTTAGGGTTAGAGTTAGGGTAAGGTTAAGGGTTAGGGTGAGGGTTAGGGTGAGATTGAGGTTTCAGTGTAGTGTTAGGGTTAGTGTGAGGGGTAGGGTGAGGGTTAGGGTTAGGGTTACCTGAGAATTAGGGTTAGGGTTAGAGTGAGGTTGAGGGTGATGGTGAGGGTTAGGGTATGGGTGAGGCTTCGGGTGACGGTGAGGGTTAGGGTGAGGTTTAGGTTTAGTGTTAGCATTAAGGTGAGGAATAGGATTAGGGTTAGGGTGAGGGTGAGGGTTAGGGTGAGGTTTAGGGTTAGGGTTAGGTTTAGGGTTAGTGTGAGGATTAGGGTTGGGTTTGCGTGAGGGCAAGGGTTATGGTGAGGATTAGGGTGAGTGTGTGTGTTAGGGAGAGGGTTAGGTTTAGGGTGAGGGAATGGCTGAATGTTTGTATTAGGGTTAGGTTGAGGGTAAAGTTTCGGGGGAGGCTTAGGGTGAGGGTTAGAATTAGGGTGACGTTTAGGGTTAGGAATAGGGTGAGGGTGAGTGTTAGGATTAGGTTTAGGGTTAGGATGAGGGTGAGGCTAAGGTTCAGGTGAGGGTTAGGGTGTGCGTTAGAATTAGGGTGACGTTTAGGGTTAGGGCTAGGGTGAGGGTGAGTGTTAGCATTAGGTTTATGGTTAGGATGAGGGTCAGGCTGAGGGTTAGGGTTAGGGTTAAGGTGAGGGTTAGGGTTAGTGTGAGAGTTAGGATTAGGGTGAGGGTAAGGGTTAGGGTGAGTTTAAGGGTGAGGGTGAGGGGTTTGTTTAGGGTCAGGATTAGCTTGAGGATTAGCGTGAGTGTTAGGATTATCGTTAGTGTTAGTGTTAGGGTTAGGGTTAGGGTGAGGGTTAGGGTTAGGGTGAGTTTTAGGGTGAGGGTGAGGATTAGGTTTAGGGTGAGTGTAAGGGTTAGGGTGAGGGTGAAGTTTAGGTTTATCATTAGGTTTAGGGTGAGGGCGAGGCTTAGGGTTAAGGTTAGGGTTAGGGTGAGGGCTACTCTGAGGGTGAGTGTTAGGGTTAGGTTTAGGGATAGGGTGAGGATTAGGGTTGGGTTTAGGGTTAGGGTGAGTGTTAGGCTGAGGGGTAGGGTTAGGGTTAGGGTCAGGGTTAAGTTTAGTGTGATTGTTAGAGTTAGGGTTAGGGTGAGGTCAAGGGTTAGGGTGAGGGATAGGGTGTGGGTGAGGTTTAGTGTTAACATTAGGTTTTGGGTTAGGGTGAGGGTTAGGGCTAGGGTGAGGTTGAGGTTAGGGTTTCGGGTTAGGATTAGGGTGAGGGTTAGGATGATGGTTATGGTTAGGGTTAGGATTAGTGTCAGGATTAGGGTTAGGGTTTGGGTTAGGGTGAGGGTAAGTGTTAGGGTGAGCTTTAGGGTGAGGGTGAGTGTTACACTGATTGTTAGGTTTAAGGTGGGGTTTAGGGTTATGGTTAGGGATATGGTGAGGTTGAGGTTTAGGTATAGGGTGAGGTAAAGGGTTAGGGTGAGGGTTAGGGTGAGGGTGAATGTTAGGGTTAGCATTAGAGTTAGGGTGAGGGTGAGGGTTAGACTTGGGGTTAGGGTTAGGTTTAGGGTTAGGGTTTGTGTGAGGGTTTGGGGTAGGGTTAGGGTTAGGGTGCGGGTGAGGTTTAGGGTTAGGGTTAGGGTGAGGGTTATTGTTAGGATTAGGTTTAGGGTTAGGGGAAGGTTGAGGGTGAGGGTGAGGGTTTGGGTTATTGTTAGGGTTAGGGTTAGGGTGAAGGTGAGGGTAAGGTTGAGGGTTAGGTTTAGGTTTAGGGTTAGGGTGATGGTGAGGTTTAGGGTGAGGTTTAGGGTTAGGGTTATTGTGAGGGTTAGGTTGAGTTGTAGAATTAGGGTTATGGTGAGGGTAATGTTTATTGTGAGGGTTATGCTTAGGGTTAGGGTGAGGGTCAGGGTTATGGTGAGGGTTTGGTTGAGATTGAGGTTTAGGGTTAGCGTTAGGGTTAGTGTGAGGGTTAGGGTGAGGGTTATTGTGATGGTTATGGTTAGGGTTTGTTTTACTGTGAGGTTGAGGATTAGATTTAGGGTTAGGGTGGGGGTTAAGATTAGGATGAGGGTTAGGGTTAGAATTAGGGTGAGGTTGAGGGTGAGGGTTAGGGCTAGAGTGAGGGTGAGGTGAGGGTTTGGGTTAGGATAAGGATTAGGTTTAAGCTGAGGGTAAGGGTGAGGGTGAGGTTTAGGGTTAGTGTTAGGGTGAGGGTTAGTGTGAGGGTTAGGTTAGTGTGAGAGTTAGAGTTAGGGTTAGGATAAGGGTAAGGGTTAGGGTCAGTGTTAGGTTGAGGGTGAGTGTTAGGGTTAGGGTTAGGGTTATGGTGAGGGTTAGGATGAGTGTTAGGTTTAGTGTTAAGGTGAGGGTTAGAGTGAGGTTTAGGCTTAGTGTTAGGGTTAGGGTTAGGGTGACTGTTAGGGTAAGGTTGAGGATTACGGTTTGGGTGAGGGTTAGGGTTAGGGTGAAGGTGAGGGTTATGGTGAGGTTTAGGGTTAGGATTAGGTGTAGTTATATTGTTAGGCTGAGGGTGAGTGTGAGGGTGAGTTTGAGGGCTGGGTTAGGGTTACAGTTAGGATTAGGCTAAGGGCTAGACTGAGGGTGAGTTTTAAGGTGAGGGTGAGGGTGAGGGTGATGGTTAGCTTAAGGGTTAGGGTTAGGGTGAGGGTTAGCGTTAGGGTTAGAGTGAGGGTTACTGTTAGGGTGATGTTTAGTGTGAGGGTGAAAGTTAGGTTGAGGGTGAGTGTTAGGATGTGGGTGAGGGTTAGGGTTAGAGTGAGGGATAGGGTTACGGTGAGTGTGAGGGTGAGGCTGAGGGTGAGGCTGAGGGTGAGGGTTAGGTTTAGGGTGAGGGTTAGGTTTAGGTTTGGGGTGAGGGTTAGAGTGAGGGTTAGAGTTAGGGTGAGGGTGAGGGTTAGGGTTAGTGTGAAGGTTAGGGTTAGGTTTAGATTTAGGGTGAGGTTAAAGTTTATGGTGGTGTTTAGTGTGAGGGTGAGGGTTAAGGTTAGAGTTAGGGTTAGGGTTAAGGTGAGAGTGAGCATGAGGGTTAGGATTAGGTTGGGTTTAGGTTTAGGCTGAGGGTGAGGGTGAGGGTGAGAGTGAGGGTTAGGGTTACTTTTAGGTGTAGGATGAGCTATAGGGTTACCGGTAAGGTTAGGATTAGTGTGAGGGTTATTGATATTATGTGGGTTAGGGTTAGGCTTAGTGTTAGGGTGAGGGTAAGCCTTAGGGTGAGTGTTAGGGTGAGGGTGAGGGTTAGGCTTAGAGTTAGGGTTAGGGTGAGTGTTAGGGTGAGAGTGAGGGTTAGGGTTAGCGTGAGTGTTAGGATGAGGGTTAGCGTGAGTGTTAGAGTTAGGGTGAGGGTTAGTATGATGGTTAGGGTTAGGGTTAGGGTTAGGTTGAGGGTTAGGGTGAGGTGAGGGTTAGGTTAGGGTGAGGGTAAGGGTTAGGGTGAAGGAGAGGGTTATTCTGTGGGTTAGGGTTAGGGTGAGGCTTATGGTTAGGATAAGGGTGAAGGTGAGGGTGAGGGTTAGGGTTAGGATTAGGGTTAGGATTAGGTTTAGGCTGAGGGTGAATGTGAGGCATGAGGTTGACGGTTGGGATTAGTGTTAGGATGAGGGTGATGATAAGGGTTAGGGTTAGTGTGAGGTTTATGGTTAGGGTTAGGGTGAGGTTAAGTGTTACTGTGAGGGTGAGGGTTAGGATTAGGGTGAAGGTGAGGGTGAGGTTGAGGGATAGGGTTAGGATTAGGTTTAGGGATAGGGTTAGGCTGAGGCTGAGGGTGAGGCTGAGGGTGAGAGTTTGGTTAGGGTTATCGTTAGGATTAGGGTGAATGCTAGGGTGAGAGTGAGGGTTAGGGTGAGGGTGAGGGTGTGGGTGAGGGTTATGTTTAGGGTGAGGGTTATGGTGACGGTGAGGGTGAGGGTTAGGGTTAGGTTTAGGGTTAGTGTGAGGATTAGGGTTACCGTTAGGGTGAGGATAAGGGTTATGGTGAGGTTTAGGGTGAGGGTTAGGGTTAGGGTTAGTGTGAGGGTTAGGTTTAGTGTGATTGTTAGTGTAAGGGTTAGGTTGAGTTTTAGGGTGAGGTTGAGTATTAGGTTAAGGTGAGAGTAAGGGTTAGGGTGAGAGTTAGGGTGAGGGTGAAGTTCAGGGTTAGCATTAGGTTTAGGGTGAGGGTGAGGGTTAGGTTTAGGGTTAAGGTTGGAGTGAGGGCTTGGCTGAGGGTGAGGGTTAAGTTTAGGTTTAGGGATAGGGTGAGGATTAGGGTTAGGGTTAGGGTGAGTGTTAGGCTGAGGGGTAGGGTTAGGGGTCGGGTTAGGGTTCGGTTTAATGTGATTGTTAGTGTTAGAGTTAGTGTGAGGGTAAGGGTGAGGGTGAGGATTAGGTTAAGGTGAGGGTAAAGGTTAGGGTGAGAGTTAGGGTGAGGGTGAAGTTCAGGGTTAGCATTAGGTTTAGGGTGAGGGTGAGGGTTAGGTTTAGGGTTAAGGTTAGGGTAAGGGCTAGGCTGAGGGTGAGGGTTAAGTTTAGGTTTAGGGATAGGGTGAGGATTAGGGTTAGGGTTAGGGTGAGTGTTAGGCTGAGGCGTAGGGTTAGGGGTAGGGTTAGGGTTAGGTTTAGTGTGATTGTTAGTGTTAGAGTTAGTGTGAGGGTAAGGGTGAGGGTGAGGGTTGGGTGAGGGTGAGGGTTAGGGTTAGCATTAGGGTTAGGGTTAGGGTTAGGGAGAAGGTTAGGGTTAGGTTTAGGATTAGGGTGAGGTTGAGTGTTAGGGCTAGTGTGAGGTTGAAGGTAGGGTTTAGGGTAAGGATTAGGGTGAGGGTTAGGATGAAGGTTATGTTTATGGTTAGGGTTAGTGTGAGGATTAGGGTTAGGATTAGCATGAAGGTAAGGGTTAGGGTGAGTTTTCGGGTAAGGGTGAGTCTTAGGCTGACGGTTAGCGTTATGGTGTGGGTTAGGGTTAGGTTTAGGTATATGGTGAGGGTGAGGGTTAGGTTTAGGGTGTGGTAAAGGGTTAGAGTGAGGGTTCAGTTGATGGTGAAGGTTAGGGTTAGCCTTAGGGTTAGGCTGAGGGTGAGGGTTAGCCTTAGGGTTAGCTTTAGGGTTAGGGTTAGGGTTTGGGTGAGGCTTAGGTTTAGGGTTAGGGTGAGGGTGAGAGTTAGGGTTAGGGTTAGGGTTAGGGTGAGGGTTATTGTTAGGGTTAGGGTTACAGTTAGGGTGAGATTGAAGTTGAGGTTGAGGGGTAGGGTTATTCTTAGGGTTAGGGTTAGGGTTAGGGTGAGGGTAAGGGTGAGGGTTAGGGTTAGGGTTATGTTGAGGGTGAGGGAGAAGGTTAGGTTTAGGATTAGGTTTAGGGTTAGGGTTAGGCTTAGGGTGAGGGTTAGGGTGAGGTTTAGGATTAGGATTAGGTTGAGGCTTAGGGTTATGGTGATATTTAGGGTGAGGGTGATGGTTAAGGTGAGGGTGGGGGTGAGGGTGAAGGTGGGGGTTAGGGTTAGAGTGTGGGTGAGGGTTAGTGTTAGGATTAGTGTTAGGTTTAGGTTTAGGCTGAGGGTAAGGGTGAGGGTCAGGGTTAGGGTTAGGGTTAGGGTGATGGTGAGGGTGAGGGTTAGGGTTAGGTTTACGTTGAGGGTAAAGGAAAGGGTGATCGTTAGATTGAGTTTGAGGGTTAGGGTTACGGTTAGGGATACTGTGAGAGTTGGGGTGAGGGTTAGCATTAGGCGTACGGTTAGTGTGAGGTTTAGGATGAGGATTAGGCTTAGGGTTAGTGTTAGGGTTAGGGTGATTGTTAGGGTGAGCATGAGGGTGAGGGTTAGGTTTAGGATTAGGGTTAGGGTTAGGGTTATTGTTAGGGTTAGGGTTAGGGTGAAGGTGAGAGTTAGGGTTTGGGTTAAATTTAGGGTGAGGCTAAGGGTTAGGTTTATAGTTAAGTTAAGGTTTTCGGTGAGGGTTAGAGTGAGAGTGAGGCCTAGTTTTAGGGTTAATATTAGGGTGAGTATTAGTGTTAGTATTAGTGTTAGTATTAGTGTTAGTATTAGGTTAGTATTTAGTGTTAGTATTTAGTGTTAGTATTAGTATTGAGTGATAGGGTTAGGATGAGTGTGACGGTTAGGTTTAGTGTGAGGGTGAGGGTTAGGGATAGGTTTAGGGTTAGGGTTATTGTTAGGGTTAGGGTTAAGGTGAGGGTGAGAGTGAGGGTTAGGGATAGCATTAGGTTTAGAGAGAGTTTGAGGGAGAAGATTAGGTTTAGGATTAAGGTTAGGTTTAGGGTTAGGCTTAGGGTGAGGGTGATGGTGAGGGTGAGGCTTAGGGTCAGGGTTACGGTTAGGGTTAGGGTGAGGGTTAGTGTTAGGGTGATATTTAGGGAAAGGGTGAGGGTTAGGGTGAGGGTGAGGGTGAGGGTTAGGGTGAGTGTGAGGGTTAGGGTTTGGGTGACATTTAGGTTAACGTTGAGGGTTAGGGTGAGGGTGAGTGTAAGGTTTAGGGTTAGTGTGAGGATTAGGGTTAGTGTGGTTAGGGTTAGGTTTAGGGTTAGTGTGAGGATTAGGGTTAGGATTAGCGTTAGCATTAGGGTGAGGCTTAGGGTTACAGTTAGGGTGAGGGTTGTGGTTAGGGTTAGGGTTATGGTTAGGATGAGGGATAGGGTTGGGTGAGGGTAAAGGTAAGTGTGAGGGTTAGGGTGAGGGTGAGGGTTAGGATTAGGGTGAGGGTTAGGATTAGGGTTAGGATGAGGGCTAGGGTGAGGGTGAGGGTTAGGATTAGGGTTATGGTTAGGTTGAGGGTTAGGGTTAGGATGAGTTTTCAGGTGAGTGGTAGGTTTAGCGTTAGAGTTAGGGTGAGGGTAAAGGTTAGGGTGAGGTTTAGGGTGAGGGAGAGATTTAGGGAGAGGGTTAGGGTTAGGGTGAGGGTTAGGTTGAGGGATATGGTTAGGATTAGGGTGAGGTTATGAGTTAGGGTGAGGGTTAGGGTGAAGGTTAGTGTTAGGATGAGGCTTAGGGATAGGGTTAGTGTTATGGTTTGGGTAACGATGAGGGTGAGGGTTAGTTTTAGGATTAGATTCAGGGTGAGGGTGAGGTAAAGGGTGAGGATTAGAGTTAGGGTGAGGGTGAGGGTTAGGTTTAGGTTTAGGGTGAGGATTAGGGTTAGGGTTAGTGTGAAGATTACTGTCAGGGTTAGGGTGAGGTTAAGGGTTATGGTGAGGTTTAGTGTTAGGGTTAGCATTAGGGTTAGTATGAGTGTGAGGGAGATGGTTAGGTTTAGAATTAGGGTTAGGTTTACAGTTAGGCTTAGTGTGAGGGTCATGGTGAGGGTGAGGCTTAGGGTGAGGGTTAGGATTAGGATTAGGGTGAGGGTTAGGGTTAGGGTGATATTTAGGGTGAGGGTGAGGATTAGGGTGAGGGTGAGCTTTACGGTGAGTGTGAGGGTTAGGGTGTGGGTGAGGGTTAGGTTGATGGTGAGGGTTAGGGTGAGGGTGAGGGTTAGGGTTAGGATTAGCATTAGGGTGAGTGTTAGGGTTAGGCTTAGTGTGAAGGTGAGGGTTAGGGTGAGGGTTAGGGTTAGGGTTAAGGTTAGGGTGAGTGTGAGGATTAGGGTTAGGGTTAGGTTTAGTGTGAGTGTTAGGGTGAGCGTAAGCATTAGGTTTAGTGTGAGTGTTATGGTGATTGTTAGGGTGAGGGTTAGGTTTAGTGTTAGGGTTAGGGTGAGGGTGATGGTAAGGTTTAGGGTGAGGTTGAGGGTTAGGGACAGGGTTAGGGTTAGGGTTAGGGTTATTTTTAGGGTTAGGGTTAGGGTTAGGGTTAGGGTGCAGGTGAGGTTTAGGGTTGGGTTTAGGGTTAGGGTGAGGGTAAGGGTTAGGGTTATAGTTAGGGTAAGGTTTAGGGTGAGGGTTAGGGTGAGAGTGAGGACTAGTTTTAGTGTGAGTATTAGGGTGAAGGTTATGTTGAGTGTTAGGGTTAGGGTGAGGGTGACAGTTAGTTTTAGGTTGAGGGTGAGGGTTAGTGATAGGGTTAGGGTTAGGGTTATTGTTAGGGTTAAGGTTAGGGTTAGGGTGAGGGTGAGGGTGAGGGTTAGGGATTGCATTAGGTTTAGAGTGAGGGTGAGGGAGAGGGTTAAATTTAGGATTAGAGTTAGGTTTAGGATTAGGCATTGGGTGAGGGTGTTGGTGAGGGTGAGGCTTAGGGTCAGGGTTAGGATTAGGGTTAGGGTGAGGATTAGTGTTAGGGTGATATTTAGGGAAAAGGTGAGGGTTAGGGTGAGAGTGAGGGTTAGGTTTAGTGTGACTGTTAGGGTGAGTGTTAGGGTGAGATTTAGGTTTAGTGTCAGGGTTAGGGTGAGGGTGAGGGTTAGGGTAAGCGTTAGGTTGTGGGTTAGGTTTAGGGTTAGGGTGAGGGTGAGGGTTAGGGTTAGGGTTAGCATTAGGTTTAGCGAGAGGGTGAGGGTTAGTGTTAGGATTAGAATTAGGGTGAGGGTTAGGGTTAGGGTTAAGGTGAGGGTGAGGATGAGGGTTAGGGTGAGGTTAGGGTTAGGGTTAGGCTTAGGATTAGTGTGAGGATTAGGGTTAGATTTAGGGTTAGGATGAGGGTAAGGTTTAGGGTTATAGTTAGGGTAAGGTTTTGGGTGAGGGTTAGGTTGAAAGTGAGGGCTAGTTTTAGTGTGAGTGGTAGGGTGAGTGTTAGGGTGAGGGTTAGGTTTAATGTTAGGGTTAGAGTAAGGGTGAGGATTAGGTTTAGGGTGAGGGTGAGGGTTAGGGATAGGGTTAGGGTTAGGGTTATTGTTAGGGTTAGGGTTAGGGTTAGGGTGAGGTTGAGGGTTAGGCTTAGGGTGAGGGTGATGGTGAGGCTTATGCTAAGGGTTATGGTTAGGGTTAGGGTGAGTGTTAGTGTTAGGGTGATATTTAGGGAAAGAGTGAGGGTTAGGTTGAGGGTGAGGGTTAGGGTCAATATGAGGGTTAGGGTGTGGGTGAGAGTTAGTGTGATGGTGAGGGTTAGGGTGAGGGTGAGGTTTAGGTTTAGGGTTAGCATTAGGGTGAGGGTTAGGGTTAGGGTAAGGGTGAGGGTTAGGGTGAGGGTTAGGGTTTGGGTGAGGTTTAGGGTGAGGTTTAGGGTTAGGGTTAGTTTGAGGATTAGGGTTATGGTTAGGGTGAGGGTAAGGGTTATGGTAAGGTTAGGGTTAGGGTTAGCATTAGGGTTAACATGCGGTTGAGTGAGAGGGTTAGGTTTAGGATTAGGGTTAGGTTTACGGTTAGGCTTAGGGTGAGGGTCATGGTGAGGGTGAGGCTTAGGTTGCGTGTTAGGGTTAGGTTTAGGGTGAGGGTTAGGGTTTGGGTGATATTTAGGGTGAGATGTGGGTTAATGTGAGGGTGAGGGTTAGGGTGAGTGTGAGGAATACGGTGTGGGTGAGGTTTAGGGTGACGTTGAGGGTTAGGGTGAGGGTGAGGTTTAGGGTTAGGGTTAGCATTAAGGTGAGGGTTAGGGTTAGGGTTAGGGCGAGGTGAGGGTTAGGGTGAGGCTTAGTGTTAGGGTTAGGGTTAGGGTTAGTGTGAGGATTAGGGTTAGGGTGAGGGTATGGGTTAGGTTTAGGTTTAGGGTAAGAGTGAGAGTGAGGGTTAATTTTAGTGTGAGTGTTAGGGTGAGTGTTAGGGTGAGGGCTAGGTTTAGTGTTAGGGTTAGGATGAGGGTGAGTGTTAGGGATAGGATGAGGGTGAAGGTTAGGGATAGGGTTAAGGTTAGGGTGAGTGTTAGGGATAGGGTTAGGCTTAGGGTTAGTGTTAGGGTGAGGGTTAGGGTTAGGGATAGCATTAGGGTTATTATGAGGGTGAGGGAGAGGGTTTGGTTTAGCATTAGGGTTAGGTGTAGGGTTAGGCTTAGGGTGAGGGTGCTGTTGAGAGTGAGGCTTAGGGTCAGGATCAGGCTTAGGCTTAGGGTGAGGGTTAGTGTTCGGGTGATATTTAGGGAAAGGGTGAGAGTTAGGTTTAGGTTGAGGGTTAGGTTTAGTGTGAGGGTTAGGATTTGGGTAATGGTTAGGCCGACGGTGATGGTTAGGGTGAGGGTGAGGTTTAGGGTTAGGGTTAGCATTAGGGTGAGGGTTAGGGTTAAGGTTATGTTGAGGGTGAGGTTTAGTGTGAGGGTTAGGTTTAGGTTTATGTTGAGGGTGAGGGTTAGGGTGAGGGTTAGGTTTAGGGTTAGCATTAGGGTTAACGTGAGGGTGAGGGAGAGGGTTAGGTTTAGGATTAGGGTTAGGTTTATGGTTAGGCTTAGGTTGAGGGTTATGGTGAGGGTGAGGCTTAGGGTCAGGGTTAGGGTTAGGGTTAGGGTGAGGGTTAGTGTTAGGTTTATATTTACGAAAGGGTGAAGTTTATGGTGAGGGTGAGGTTTAGGGTGAGGGTGAGGGTTAGGGTTAGGTTTAACATAAGAGTGAGGGTTAGGGTGAGGGTTATGTTGGGGGTGTTGGTTAGGGTGAGGGTTAGGGTTAAGGTTAGTGTTAGGGTTAGTGTGAGGATTAGGATTAGGGTTAGGGTTAGGGTGAGGGTAAGGTTTAGGGTGAGGTTTAGTGTGAGGGTTAGTGTTATGGTTATTGTGAGGATTACAGTTAGGGTTAGGTTGAGGGTATGTGTTAGGGTGAGGGTTAGGGTGAGAGTTAAGGTGAGCGTGAGGGTTAGGGATAGGGTTAGGTTTAGGGTTAGGATGAGGTTGAGGGTGAGGGTTAGGGTTAGGTTTAGGTTTAGGGTGAGGATAAGGTTCAGGGTTAAGATTCGAGTTTAGATCAGGGTTAGACTGAGTGTGAGGGTTAGGCTTAGGGTGATCTTTAGGGTTAGGATGAGGTTTAGGTTTAGGTTTAGGATTAGGATGAGGATTAGGCTGAGGGGTGGGGTTAGAATTAGGGTTAGGATTATGTTGAGGGTGAGGTTTAGAGTGAGGGTTATGGTGAGTGTTAGGGTTAGGGGCATTGTTAGTGTTCGGATTAGGGTTCGGGTTAGGGTGAGGGTGAGGGTTAGGTTTAGGGATAGAATTAGGATTAGCTTGAGGGTGAGGGAGAGGGTTAGGTTTAGGATTAGGGTTAGGTTTAGGGTTAGGCTTAGGCTGAGGGTGATTTTGAGGGTGAGGCTTAGGGTCAGGGTTAGGGTTAGGGTTAACGTGAGTGTTAGTTTTAGGGTGATAATTAGGGAAAGGGTGAGGGTTAGGGTGAGGGTGATGTTTAGGATTAGGGTTAGGTTTAGGGTTATTCTTAGGATTAGGGTGAGGTGAGGGTGAGGGTTAGGTTTAGTGTGAGGGTTAGGTGTAGGGTTAGGTTTAGTGTGAGGGTAAGGGTTAGGGTGAGGGATAGGGTAAGGTTGAGCTTTAGGGTTAGCATTAGGGTTAGGGTTAAGGTTAGGGTGAGGGTTAGGGTTAGCTTTAGGGTGAGGCTTAGGGTTAGGGTTAGGGTGAATGTGAGGGTTAGGTTGAAGGTTAGTGTTAGGGTTAGCATTAGGGTTAGTGTGAGGGTTAGGTTTCGGGTTAGATTTAGAGTGAGGGTAAGGGTTTGGGTTAGGGTTATTGTAAGGTTTAGTGTGAGGGTTAGGGTGAGAGTGAGGGTTAGGTTTAGTGAAAGTGTCAGGGTGAGGGTTAGGTTTACTGTTAGGGTTAGGGTGAGGTTGAGGGATAGGGTAAGGTGAGGGTGAGGGTAAGGGATAGGGTTAGGGTTAGGGTTAGGGTTATTGTTAGGGTTAGGGTTAGGGTTAGGGTGAGGGTGAGGGTTAGGGTTAGGGTTAGCATTAGGGTTAGCATGAGGGTGAGGGAGAAGGTTAGGTTTAGGATTAGGGTTAGGTTTAGGGCTAAACTTAGGGTGAGGGTGATGGTAAGGGTGAGGCTAAGGGTCAGAGGTAGGGTTAGGGTGAGGGTTAATGTCTGGGTGATATTTAGGGAAAGGGTGAGGTTTAGGGTGAATGTGAGGGTTAGGGAGAGTGTGAGGTGTAGGGTTTGTGTGAGGGTTAGGGTGATGGTGAGGGTTAGGTTTAGGGTGAGTGTTAGGGTTAGGGTGAGCGTTAGGGTGAGGGTTAGGGTTAGGGTTAGCTTTAGGGTGAGGTTTAGGTTTAGGGTTAAGCATTAGGGTTAGCGTGAGGGTGAGGGAGAGGGTTAGGTTTAGCATTAGGGTTCGGTTTAGGGTTAGGCTTAGGGTGAGGGTCATGGTGGGGGTGAGGCAAAGGCTCAGGGTTAGGGTTAGGGTTAGGGTGAGTGTTAGTGTTTGGATGATATTTAGGGAAAGGTTGACGGTTAGAGTGAGGTTGAGGGTTAGGGTGAGCGTCAGGTTTAGGGTTAGGGTTAGCATTAGGGTGAGAGTTAGGGTTCGGGTTATGTTGAGGGTGAGGGTTAGGGTGAGGGTTATGGTTAAGGATAGAGTTAGGGTGAGGGTAAGGGTTAGGTTGAGTTTTTGGGAGAGGGTTAGGTTTACGGTGAGGGTTAGTGTTAGGGTTAGGGTGAGCGTATGTGTTAGGGTGAGGGTTAGGATGAGCTTTACGGTTAGGTTGAGGGTTAGGGATAGGTTTAGGGTTAGGGTTAGTGTGAGGATTTGGCTGAGGGTGAGGGTGAGGGTGAGGTTTAGGTTTAGGGTGATGTTTATGGTTAAGGTGAGGTTTAGGTTTAGGATGAGGATTAGCCTGAGGAGTGGGGTTAGTTTTAGGGTTAAGGTGGTGGTTTGGGTTAGGGTTATTGTTAGGTTAGTGTTAGGGTTAGGATTAGGGTGAGGGTGATGATGAGGGTTAGGATTAGGGTAAGGGATAGGGTTATTTTTAGGGTTAGGGTTAATGTTAGGGTGAGGGTGAGGGTTAGGTTTAGGGTTACGGTTTGGGTTACTGTTAGCGTTATGGTTAAGGTTATGTTGAGGGTTCGGTTTAGTGTAAGGGTTAGGTTTAGTGTTAGGATTAGTGTGAGGGTAAGCGTTAGGGTGAGGGTTAGGGTAAGGGTGAGCGTTAGGGTTAGAATTAGGGTTAGGGATAGGGTTAGGGTGAGTGTTAGGGTTAGGGTTAGGGTTAGGGTGAGGGTTAGGGTTAGGTTTAGGGTTAGGGTGAGGGTGAGGGTGAGGGTGAGTGTTAGGGTGAGGGTGAGTTTGAGTGTGAGGTTTAGGCTTAGTTTAGGGTAGAGGGTGAAGATGAGGTTTAGGGTTAGGATTACGGTTAGGGTTAGGGTGAGGGTGAGGGTTAGCATTAGGTTTAGGTTGAGGTTTAGGCTTAGTTTGAGGGTTGGGTGAGTGTGAGGGTAAGGTTTAGGGTTAGGGTTAGGGTTAAGTTGAGGGTTAGGGTGAGGGTTAGGGTTTGGGTTAGGGTGAGAGTATGTGTTAAGGTGAGAGGTAGGGTGAGGGTTAAGGTTAGGGTGAGGGTTAGCGTTAGGGTTAGTGTTAGGCTGAGGGTGAGGTTGAGGGGAGGTTAGGGATAGGGTTATCTTTAGGGTTAGGGTGAGGTTTAAGTTTAGGTTTAGGTTTAGGATGAGGATTAGGCGGAGGGGTGGGGTTTGGATTACGGGTAAGGTGAGGGTGAGGGTTAAGGTTAGGGTTATTGTTAGGGTTAGGGTTAGTGTGAGGGGTGGCGTGATGGTGAGTGTAAGGGTTAGGGTGAGGCTGAGGGTTAGGGTTAGCATTACGGTTAGGGTTAGGGTTAGTGTGAGGCTTAGGTTTAGGGTTAGGGTTAGGGTGAGAGGTTTCGGGTTAGGATGAGGGCTAGGGTGAAAGTGAGGGTTAGGGTTAGGTTTAGGGTTAGGTTGAGGGTTAGGGTTAGGGTGAGGTTTCAGGTGCGTGTGAGGTTTAGGGAGAGTGTTAGGTTTAGGTTGAGAGTTAGAATGAGGGTTAGGGTTAGGATTAAGTTGAGGGTATGTGTTGGGGTAAGTGTTAGGGTGAGGGTTTAAGTTAGGATGAGGGTTAGCGATAGGGTGGGAAAGTGAGATTTAGGGTTAGGTTCAGGGTGAGGGTGAGGTTCATGTTTAGAATTAGGCTTAGGGTTAGGGTTAGGTTGTGGGTGAGGGTGAGGGTGAGGGATAGGGTTAGGGTGAGAGTGAACGTTAGGGTTAGGTTTAGGGTGAGGATTAGGGTTAGGGTAAGTGTGAGGATTAGGGTTAGAGTTAGGGTGAGGGTAAGGGTTAAGGTGAGGTTTAGGGTGAGGGTGAGGGTTAGGGAGAGGTTTGGCTTTAGGGTGAGTTATAGGTTTAGAGTTAGACTGAGGGTGAGGGTGATGGTTAGGGTTAGAGTTCATGTGCAGGTGAGGGTGAGGGTTAGGATTAGGTTTAGGGTTAGTTTTAGGCGAAGGGAGAGGATGACAGTGAGGTTGATGGTGATGTTTAGAATTAGGCTGATGTTTAGGGTTAGGATAAGGGTGAGGGTGAGTGTTAGGGTTAGGTTTACGGTTAGGATGAGGGTTAGGCTGAGGATTAGGTTTAGGGTTAGGGTGACGGTTAGGGTTAGTGTGCAGGTTAGTTTTAGGGTGAAGGTAAGGGTGAGGGTGAGGGTTAGGATTAGGTTTAGGGTTAGTTTTAGGCTAAGGGAGAGGATGACAGTGAGGTTGATGGTGAGGTTTAGAATTAGGGTGATGTTTAGTGTTAGGATTAGTGTGAGCGTGAGTGTTAGGGTTAGATTTATGGTTAGGATGAGGTTTAGGCTGAGGATTAGGTTTAGGGTTAGGGTGAGGGTTAGGGTTAGTGTGAGGGTTAGTCTTAGGGTGAGGGTAAGGGTTAGGGTGAGGGTAAGGGTGAGGTTGAGGTTTAGGGTTAGGGTTAAGGTTGGCCTGAGGATTCGGTTGAGCATTAATATTATGTTAGTGTTAGTGTTAGGATTAGGTTTATGGTGACGTTTAGGGTGAGGGGTAGGATTAGTGTTAAGGTGAGGTTTAGGGTGAGGGTTAGGGTTAGGGTGAGTTGTAGGGTGAGGGTGAGGGTTAGGTTTAGGGTGAGTGCAAGTGTTAGGGTGAGGGTTAGGGTGAGGGTGAAGATTATTGTTAGCATAAATTTTATGGTGAGGGTGAGGGTTAGTGTTAGGGTTAGGGTTAGGTTGAGGGCCAGGCTGACAGTGAGGGTTATGGTTAGGTTTTGGGATAAGGTGAGGTATAGGGTTAGGGTTAGGGTTAGTGTGAGCATTAGCCAGAGGGCTAGGGTTAGGGTTAGGGTTTGGGTTAGGTTTAGTGTGATTGTTAGGTATACGGTTAGGGTGAGGGTAAGGTTTAGTTTGAGGGATATGGTGAAGTGACGGTTAGGGTTAGCATTAGGGTTAGGGTTAGGTTTAGTGTGAGGGTTAGGGTTAGGTTTAGGATTAGGGTGAGGGTGAGAATTAGGATTAGGGTGAGGGTGAGGTTGAGGGTTAGGGTTAGGGTTAGCATTAGGGTGAGTATTAGGGTGAGGGTGAGGGGTAGGGTGAGGGTTAAGTTAAGGGTTAGCATTAGGGTTAGCGTGAGGGTGAGGGAGAGGGTTAGGTTTAGCATTAGGGTTAGGCTTAGAGTTAGGCTTAGGGTGAGGGTGATGGTGAGGGTGAGGCATACCGTCAGGGTTAGGGTTAGGTTTAGGGTGAGTGTTAGTGTTAGGGTGATATTTAGGGAAAGGGTGAGGGTTAGGGTGAGATTGAGGGTTAGGGTGAAGGTGAGGTTTAAGGTTAGGGTTAACATTAGATTGAGGTTTAGGTTTTGGGTTATGTTGATTGTGAGGTTTAGGGTGAAGGTTCGGGTTAGGGTTCAGGTACGGGTTAGTGTGAGGATTAGGTTTAGGGTTTGAGTTAGTGTTAGGGTGAGGGTAAAGTTTAGGGTGAGGTTTAGGGTGAGGATTAGGGTGAGAGTTAGTTTTAGGGAGAGGGTTAGAGTTAACGTGAGGGTAAGGATGAGATGTAGAGTTAGGGTTAGGGTGAGGGTATGTGTTAGTGTGAGGGTTAAGGTTAAGGGTGAGGGTTAAGGTTAGGGTTAGGCTGAGCGTGAGGGTGAGTGTGAGGGTTAGTGTTAGGGTGATCTTTAGGGTTAGGGTGAGTTTTAGGTTAAGGTTAGGATGAGGATTAGGCTGAGGGGTGGGATTAGGATTAGGGTTAGGGTGAGGGTTTGGGTTAGGGTTAGGGTTAGGGTGAGGGTAAGGATGAGGGATAGGATTAGGGTTAGGAATAGGGTTATTGTTAGCGTTAGGGTTAGGGTAAGAGAGAGGGTGAAGATGAGGTTTAGGTTTAGGATTAGGGTTAGGGTTAGGGTGAGGTTGAGGGTTAGTTTTAAGGTTAGATTGAGGTTTAGGTTTAGTGTGAGGGTTGGGTGAGTGTGAGGGTAAGGGTTAGGTTGAGGGTTAGGGTGAGGTTGAGACTTAGGGTTTGGGTTAGTGTTAGGGTGAGGGTTAGTGTGAGGGTAAGGGCTAGGGTTAGGTTTAGGGTTAATGTGAGGATTAGGGTTAGGGTTAGTGTTAGGGTGAGGGTTAGGTTTAGTGTGAGGGGTAGGGTGACGGTGAGGTTAAGGGTTAGGGTGAGGGTTAGGGTGAGGCTGACGTATAGGGTTATGGTTACAGTTAGGGTGAGGGTTAGGTTTAGGTTTAGGCTTATGTTGGGGGTTAGGGTTAGGGTTGGTGTTAGCGTTAGCATTAGGCTTAGCCTGAGGGTTAGGGAGAGGGTTAGGTTTAGCATTAGGGTTAGTTTTAGGGTTCGGCTTAAGGTGAGGGTGATGGTGAGGGTGAGGCATAGGGTCAGGGTTAGGGTTAGGGTTAAGTTTAGGGTGAGTGTTAGTGTTAGGGTGATATTTAGGGAAAGAGTGAAGGTTAGGGTGAGGTTGAGGGTTAGGGTGAGGGTGAGGTTCAGGGATAGGGTTAGCATTAGGGTGAGGGTTATGTTTCAGGTTATCATGAGGGTGAGGGTTAGGGTGAGGGTTAGAGTTAGGTTTCGGGTTAGGGTTAGTGTGAGCATTAGAGTTAGGGTTAGGGTTAGGGTTAGAGTGAGGGTAAGGTTTAGGGTGAGGTTTAGGATGAGAGTTAGGTTTAGGGAGAGGGTTAGGGTTAAAGTGAGGGTTAGGATGAGGTTTAGAGTTAGGGTTAGGTTGAGGGCATGTGTTAGGGTGAGGGTTATGGTGAGGTTTAAGGTTAGGGTAAGGGTTAAGTTTAGGGTTAGCCTGAGGGTGATGGTGAGGGTGAGGATTAGGGTTAGGGTGATCTTTAGGGTTAGGGTGATGTTTAGGTTAAGGTTAGGATGAGGATTAGGCTGAGGGGTGGGATTAGGATTAGGGTTAGGGTGAGGGTTAGGGTTAGGGTTAGGGTGAAGGAGAGGGTGAGGATGAGGGATAGGATTAGGGTTAGGAATAGGGTTATTGTTAGGGTTATGGTAAGAGAGAGGTTGAAGATGAGGTTTAGGGTTAGTGTTAGGGTGAGGTTGAGGGTTAGGTTTAAGGTTTGCTTGAGGTTTAGGGTTAGTGTGAGGGTTGGGTGAGCGTGAGGGTAAGGGTTAGGTTGAAGGTTAGGGTGAGGGTGAGAGTTAAGGTGAGGGTGAGGGTGAGGGTGAGGGTTAGGTTTAGGGTGAGGTTAGGTTTAGGATTAGGGTTAGGATGAGGGCTAGGGTGAGAGAGGTTTAGGGTTAGGGTTAGGTTGAGGGTTGGGGTTAGAGTGAGGGTTAGGGTGATGGTTAGGGTTAGGAAGAGGGTTAGGGCTAGGGGTAGGTTTAGGTTTAGGGTGAGGGTAAGGGTTAGGGTTAGTGTGAGGATTAGGGTTAGAGTTATGCTGAGGGTAAGGGTTATGGTGTGATTTAGTGTGAGGGTGAGGGTTTAGGTTTAGCATTAGTGTGAGGGTTAGGGTTAGGGTTAACGTTAGGGTGAAGGTTTGGTTTAGGGTTAGGGTTAGGCTGAGGTTGAGGGTGACGGTTAGGGTATGGGTGATCATTAGGGTTAGGGTGAGGTTTAGGTTTGTTTAGGTTTAGGATGAGGATTAGGCTGAGGGTTGGGTTTAGGATTAGGGTTAGGGTTCGGGTTAGGGTTATGGTTAGGGTTCGGATGAGGGTAAGGGTTAGGGAGAGGGTAAGGTTGAGGGTGCGGGTTAGGGTTAGGGTTAGGGTTGGCCTGAGGATTCGGGTGAGCATTAGGATTATGGTTAGTGTTAGTGTTAGGATTTGGTTTAGGGTGAGGGTTAGGATTAGGATTAGGGTGAGGTTTAGGGTGAGCGTTAATTTTAGTGTGAGTTTTAGGCTGAGGGTGAGGGTTAGGTTTCGGGTGAGGGTAAAGGTTAGAGTGATGGTTAGAGTGACGGTGAGGGTTAGGGTTAGCATTAGGTTTAGGGTAAGAGTGAGGTTTAGGATTAATGTGAGGTTTAGGATGAAGATTATGGTTAGGGTTAGGGTTAGTGTGAAGATTAGGTTTAGGGTTAGGGTTAGGATGAGTGTTAGGCTGAGCAGTAGGATTAGGGTTAGGGTGAGGGTTAGGTTTAGTGTGATTGTTAGGGTTAGGGTTAGGGTGAGGGTAAGGGTTAGGGTGAGGGATAGGGTTGTGTTTTAGGCTTAGGGTTAGGTTTAGGATCAGGGTGAGGGTGAGGGTGAGGGTTAAGGTTAGGGTGAGGCTGAGGGTAGGGTTTAGGGTTAGAATTAGGGTGAGGGTTAGGATGAAGCTTATGGTTAGGATTAGGGTTATGGTTAAATTTAGGGTTAGGTTTAAGGTGAGGATGAGGATTAGGCTTCGGGTTAGGGTTAGGGTTAGGGTTAGGGTTATTGTTAGGATTAGGGTTAGGGTGATGGAGAGGTTTAGTGTTAGGGTTAGCATTAGGTTTAGTCTGAGGGTGACGGAGAGGGTTAGGTTTAGGATTAACGTTAGGTTTAAGGTTAGCCTTAGGTTGAAGGTGATGGTGAGGGTGAGGCTAAGAGTGAAGTTAGGGTTAGCGTTAGTGTGAGGGTGAGGATTAGGGTGAGTGTGAGGGTTATGGTGTGGGTGAAGGTTAGGGTGACAGTGATGTTTAGGGTGAGGGTGAGGGATAGGGTTAGGATTAGAATTAGGGTAAGGGTTAGGGTTAGGTTTAGGGTAAGGGTGATGGTTAGATTGAGAGTTAGGGTTAGGGTTAGTTTGAGGCTTAGGGTTAGTGTGAAGATTAGGGTTAAGCTTAGGGTTAGGGTGAGGGTAAGGTTTATAGTTAGGGTAAGGTTTAGGGTGAGGGGTAGGGTGAGAATGAGGGCTAGTTTTAGTGTGAGTGTTAGGGTGAGTGTTAGGGTGAGGGTTAGGTTTAGTGTTAGGTTTAGAATGAGGGTGAGGGTTAGGTTTATGGTGAGGGTGAGTGTTAGGGATAGGGTTAGGGTTAGGGTGACGGTTAGGGTGAGGGTTTGCATTAGGGTTAATTTGAGGATGAGGGTACTGTTGAGGGTTAGGGTGAGGGTTAGGGGGAGGGGGAGGGTTAGGTATTGGTTTAGAGTTAGGATGAGGGTGAGCGTGAGGGTTTGGGTTAGCGTTAGGGTGAGGGTGAGGGTGAGTGTTAGAATAAGGATGACTTTTAGGGTTAGGGTTAGGGTGAGTCTGAGGGTTAGGTTTTGGTTTACCGTTAGGATGAGGTTTAGGCTGTGGGTTAGGGTTAGGTTTAGGGTGAAGGTTAGGGTTAGTGTGAGGGTTAGAGTTAGGGTGAGGGTAAGGTTTAGGGTGAGGGTAAGGGTGAGTGTGAGGGGTAGGGTTAGGGTTAGGGTTAGCATGAAGATTCGGGTGAGCATTAGGGTGACTAACACTAACCGTAATGGTTAGTGTTAGTGTTAGGGTTAGGCTTAGGGTGAGGGTTAGGATTAGGGTTAGGGTGAGGTTCAGGGTGAGGGTTAAGGATAGGGTGAGTTGTAGGATGAGGGTGAGGGTGAGGTTGAGGGTGGGGGGGTAAGGTTTAGGGTGAGGATTAGGGTGAGTGTGAAGTTTAGGGTTAGCATTAGGTTTAGGGAGAGGGTGAGGGTTAGGGTTAGGGTTAGAGTTAAGGTGAGGGCTAGGATGAGGCTGAGGTCTAGGGATAGGTTTAGATATAGGGTGAGGATTAGGGTTAGGATTAGGGTTAGGATTAGGGTTATGGTTAGGGTGAGTATTAGGCAGAGTGGTAGGGTTAGGGTTAGGGTGAGGGTTAGGGTTAGTGTGATTGTTAGGTTAATGGTTAGGGTGAGGGTAAGGGTTAGGGTGAGGGAAAGGGTGAGGGTTAGGTTTAGGGTTAGAATTAGGGTTAGGGTTAGGGTGAGGGTGAGGGTTAGTTTTAGTTTTAGGATTAGGGTGAGGGTGAGAGTTAGGGTTACAATGATGGTGAGGGTAGGGTTTAGGGTTAGGATTAGTGTGAGTTTTATGATGAAGATATGGTTAGGGTTAGGGTTAGTGTGAGGATTAGGTTTACGTTTAGGGTTAGGATGAGGGTTAGCATGAGGATGAGGGTTAGGGTTAAGCTGAGCGTTAGGTTTAGTGTTAGCATTAGCGTGAGAGTTAGGGTTATGGTTAGGGTGAGGGTTAGGGTGAGTGTGAGGTTTAGGGTTTGGGTGAGGGTTAGAGTGAGTGTTAGGGTTACAGTTATTTTGAGGGTGAGGTTTAAGGTTAGGATTAGCATTAGGATTAGCGTGAGGGTGAGGGAAAGGGTTAGGTTTAGCATTAGGGTTAGGGGTGATATTTAGAGAAAAGGTTAGGGTTAGGGTGAGGTTGAGGGTTAGGGTGAGGGTGAGGTTTAGGGTTAGGGTTAGCATTAGGGTGAGGGTTAGGGTTAGGGTTAGGGTAACGGTGAAGCTTAGTTTGAGAGTTAGGGTTAGGGTTAGGTTTAGGCTTAGGATTAGTGTTTGGATTAGGGTTAGGGTTAGGGTTAGGGTGCGGTAAGGTTGAGGGTTACAGTTAGGGTAAGGTTTAGGGTTAGGGTTAGGGTGAGATTGAGCGCTAGTTTCAGTGTGAGTGTTAGGGTGAGTGTTAGGGTGATGGTTAGGTTTAGTGTTAGGGTTAGGGTGAGGGTGAGGGTTAGGTTTATGGTGAGGGTGAGGGTTAGGGATAGGGTTAGGGTTAGGGTGAGGGTTAGGGTGAGGGTTTTGGTTAGGGTTAAGTTGAGGGTGAGGGTTCGGTTTAGGGTGAGGTTGAGGGTTAGGGTTAGGTTGAGGGTTAGGTATAGCTTTAGAGTTAGGCTGATGGTGAGGGTGAGGGTTAGGGTTAGGGTTAGGGTGAGGGTGAGGTTTAGAATTAGGGTGACTTTTAGGGTTAGGTTTAGGGTGAGGGTGAGGGTTAGGTTTATGTTCACCGTTAGGCTGAGGGTTAGGGTTCGGGTTAGGGTGAGGTTTAGGGTTAGTGTGAGGGTTAGGGTTAGAGTGAGAGTAAGGGTTAGGGTGAGGGTAAGGGTGAGAGTAAGGGGTAGGGTTAGGGTTAGGTTTACCATGAGGGTTTGGGTGAGCATTAGAACTACGATTAGTGTTAGTGTTAGTGTTAGGGTTAGGGTGAGGGTTAGGGTGAGGTTTAGGGTGAGTGTTAGGGATAGGGTGAGTTGTACGGTGAAGGTGAGGGTTAGGTTGAGGGTGAGGGTAAGGGTTAGGATGATGTTTAGGGTGAGGGTGAAGGTTAGGTTTAGCATTAGGTTTAGGGTGAGGGTGAGGTTTAGGGTGAGGGTTAGGGATAGGGTTAGGGTAAGCATCAGGCGAAGGGGTAGGGTTAGGGTTAGGGTGAGGGTTAGGTTTATTGTGTTTGTTAGGTTTAGGGTTAGGGTGAGGGTAAGGGTTAGGGTGAGGGTGAGGGTTAGGGTTAGCATTAGTGTTAGGGTTAGGGTTAGGGTGAGGGTTAGGGTGAGGGTTAGGTTCAGGTTTAGGATTAGGTTGAGAGTGAAAGTTAGGGTTAGGGTGATGGTGAGGGTAGGGTTTAGGGTTAGGATTAGTGTGAGTTTTAGGATGAAGGTTATGGTTAGGTTTAGGGTTAGTGTGAGGATTAGGTTTACGGTTAGGGTTAGCGTGAGGGTGAGGGTTAGGGTTAGGGTGAGCGTTAGGTTTAGGGTTAGCATTAGGATGAGGGTTAGGGTGAGGGTTAGGTTGAAGGTTAGAGTAAGGGTGAGGGTTAGGGTTATCATTAGGCTTAGGGTTAGGATTAGTTTGAGTTTTAGGATGAAGGATAAGTTTAGAGTTAGGGTTAGTGTGAGCATTAGGTTTAGGGTTAGGGGTTAGGGTTAGTGTTAGGGTTGGAGTGAGTGTTAGGGTTAGGGTGAAGGTTAGTTTTAGGGTTAGCATTAGGATAACGGTTAGGGTTAGGGTTAGGGTTAGGGTTAGTGTGAGGGTTAGGTTCAGGTTTAGGATTAGTTTGAGGGTGAAATTTAGGGTTAGGGTGATGGTGAGGGTAGGGTTTAGGGTTAGGATTAGTGTGAGTTTTAGGATGAAGGTTATGGTTAGGGTTAGGGTTAGTGTGAGGATTAGGTTTACGTTTAGGGTTAGGGTGAGGGTGAGGGTTAGGGTTAGGGTGAGCGTTAGTTTTAGGGTTAGCATTAGGATGAGGGTTAGGGTGAGGGTTAGGTTGAAGGTTAGAGTAAGGGTGAGGGTTAGGGTTAACATTAGGCTTAGGGTTAGGATTAGTTTGAGTTTTAGGATGAAGGATAAGTTTAGGGTTAGGATTAGTGTGAGCATTAGGTTTAGGGTTAGGGGTTAGGGTTAGTGTTAGGTTTGGAGTGAGGGTTAGGGTTAGGGTGAAGGTTAGGTTTAGGGTTAGCATTAGGATGAGGGTTTGGGTTAGGGTTAGGGTTAGGGTGAGTGTGAGGGTTAGGGTTTGGGTGAGGGTTAGGGTGACAGTGAGTGCTAGGGTCAGGGTGAGGGTTAGGGTTAGGGTTAGCATTAGGGTGAGGGTTAGGTTTAGGGTTATTTTGAGGGTGAGGTTTAGGGTGAGGGTTAATGTTAGGGTTAGCATTAGGGTTAGCATTAGGGTGAGGGAGAGGGTTAGGTTTAGCATTAGGTTTAGGTTTAGTGTTAGGCTTATGGTGAGGGTGATGGTGAGGATGAGCCATAGGTTCAGGGATAGAGTTAGGTTTAGGGTGAGTGTTAGTGTTAGGGTGATATTTAGGGAAAGGTTGAGGGTTAGGGTGAGGTTGAGGGTTAGGGTGAGGGTGAGGTTTAAGGTTAGGGTTAGCATTAGGGTGAGGTTTAGGGTGAGGGTTATGTTGAGGGTGAGTGTTTGTGTGAAGGGTAGGGTTAGGGTTATTTTTAGGGTTCGTGTGAGGATTAGGGTTAGGTTGAGGGTTAGGGTTGGGTTGAGGGTAAGGTTTAGGGTGAGGTTTAGGGTGAGTGTTTGGTTTAGGGAGAGGGTTAGGGTCAAGGTGAGGGTTAGGATGAGGTTTAGGGTTAGGGTTAGGGTGAGGGTATGTGTTAGGGGGAGGGTTAGGGTGAGGGTAAGGGTTAGGGTTAGGGATAGGGATAGGGTTACTGTGAGGGTTAGCGTTAGGGTTAGGGTTAGGGTTATTGTTAGGGTTAGGGTTAGGGTGAGCTTGAGGATGAGCGTTAGGATTAGGGTTAGGAATAGGGTTATTGTTAGGGTTAGGGTTAACTTTAGGGTGAGGGTGAGTGTTGCATTTAGTGTGAGGGTTACGTTTAGGGTTAGGTTTCAGGTGAGGGTAAGGATTAGGGTGAGGGTTAGGGTAACTTTAAGCTTTAGGGTTAGCATTACGGTTAGGTTTAGTGTTAGGGTGAGGGTTAGGGTTAGTGTTAGTGTTAGGGTGAGGGTGAGGGTTAGTGTGAAGCTTATGATGAGGGTTAGGGTTAGGGTCAGTGTTAGGGTTAGGCTTAGTGTTAGGGTGAGGGTGAAGATGAGGGTTAAGGTTAGGGTTAGAATAGGGTTATTGTTAGGGTTAGGGTTAGAGTAAGAGAGAGGGTGAAGATGAGGTTTAGGGTTAGGATTAGCGTTAGGGTAAGGGTGAGGTTGAGGGTTAGGTTTACGGTTAGGTTGAGGTTTAGGGTTAGTGTGAGGATTGGGTGGGCATGAGGGTAAGGGTTAAGGTGAGGGATGGGGTGAGTGGTGAAACTTAGGGTTAGGGTTAGTGTTAGGGTGATGTTTAGTGTGAGAGAAAGGTTTAGGTTTAGGTTTAGGGGTAGTGTGAGGATTAGGGTTAAGGTTAGGGTTAGGGTGAGGGTGAGGGTTAGTGTGAGGGTAAGGGCTAGACTGAGGGTGAAGTTTAGGGTTAGGTTTAGGGATAGGGTGAGGATTAGAGTTATGGTTAGGGTTAGGGTTAGGTTGAGCAATAGGCAGAGTTGTAGGTTTAGGGTTAGGGTGAGGGTTAAGTTTAGTGTCATTGTTAGGTTTAGGTTTAGGGTGAGTGTAAGGGTTAGTGTGAGGGATAGGGTGAGGGTGAGGGTTAGGGTTAGCATTAGGGGTAGGGTTAGGGTTAGGGTGAGGATTAGGTTTAGGTTTAGGATTAGGGTGAGAGTGAGGGTTAGGGTTAGGATGATGATGAGGGTAGGGTTTAGGTTTAGGATTAGGGTAAGGGTTAGGATGAAGTTTATGGTTAGGGTTAGGGTTAGTGTGAGGATTAGGTTTAGGTTTAGGGTTAGTGTTAGAGTTAGGGTGAGGGTGAGGGTTAGAGTTAGGGTGAGCGTTAGGTTTAGGGTTAGCATTAGGGTGAGGGTTAGCGTCAGGTTTAGGGTGAGGGTTAGGGTAAGGGTGAGAGTTAGGGTTAACATTAGGTTTAGGTTTAGGGTTAGTGTGAGGTTTAGGTTTAGGGTTAGGGTTAGGGTGAGGGTTAGGGTTAGGTTTAGGGTTAGGGTGAGGGTTAGGGTTAGGGTTAGGGTTAGGGTGAGGGTTAGGTTTAGTGTTCGGATTAGGTTTAGGGTGAGTGTGAGGGTGAGGCTTACGGTTAGGTTGAGGGTGAGGTTAGGCTTTAGGGTTAGAATTAGGATGAGGGATAGGATGAAGGTGATGGTTAGGATTAGGGTTAGTGTGAGCATTAGGGTTATGGTTAAGGTTATGGTTAGGGTTAAGGTGAGGGTGAGGGTTAGGGTTAGGTTTTAGGGTCATTTTTAGGGTTAGGGTTAGGGTAAGGTTTAGAATGAGGCTGAGGTTTAGGGTTAGGGATAGCGTTATGGTTAGCGTGAGGGTGAGGGAGAGGGTTAGGTTTAGGATTAGCATTAGGTTTAGGGTTAGGCTTAGGGTGAGGGTGATGGTGAGGGTGAGTCTTAGTGTGAGGTTAGGGTTAGGGTTAGGGTGAGGGTTAAAGTTAGGGTGATATTTAGGGTGAGGGTGAGGTTTTGGGTGTGGGTGAGGGTTAGGGTGAGTGTTAGGGTTAGGGTGTGCGAGTTGGTTAGGGTTAGGATTAGAATTAGGGTGAGGGTTAGGGTTAGGATTAGGGTGAGTGTGAGGGTTAGGGTGAGGGTGAGGGTTAGGGTTAGGTTTAGGTTTAGGCTTAGGATTAGTGTGAGGATTAGGATTAGGGTTAGGGTTAGGGTGAGGTTAGGGTTTAGGGTTATAGTTAAGGTAAGGTATAGGGTGAGGGTTTGGGTTAGAGTGAGGGCTAGTTTTAGTGTTAGTGTTATGGTGAGGGTTAGGTTTAGTGTTAGGGTTAGGTTGAGGGTGAGGGTTAGGTTTATGGTGAGTGTGGGGGTTTGGGATAGGGTTAGGTTTAGGGTGAGGGTTAAGTTGAGGGTGAGGGTTAGGTTGAGTGTTAGGTTGAGCGTTAGTGTTAGGGTGAGGGTTAGGTATAGGTGTAGAGTAAGGCTGAGGTTGAGGGCGAGGGTTAGGTTTAGGTTTAAGCTTAGGCTGAGGGTGAGGATGACGGTAAGGCTGAGGGTGAGGGTTAGAATTAGGGTGACGTTTAGGTTTCATGTTAGGGTGAGTGTGAGAGTGAGGGTTAGGTTTAGGTTTACCGTTAAGTTGAGGGTTAGGCTAATGGTTAGGGTTAGGGTTAGGGTGAGGGTTAGGGTTATTATGAGGGTTAGGGTTAGGTTGAGGGCTAGGGTTAAGGTGAAGGTGAGGGGTAGTATTAGGGTTAGGTTTAGCATGAGGATTCGGGTAAGCATTCGGATTATGGTTAGTGTTAGGGTTAGGTTTAGGGTTAGGGTTAGGGTGAGGGTGAGGGTTAGGGTTAGGGTTAGCATTAGGGTTAGCCTGAGTGTGAGGGAGAGGTTTAGTTTTAGGATTAGCGTTAGGTTTTGGGTTAGGCTTAAGGTGAAAGTGATGTTGAGGTTAAGGCTTAGTGTGAGGTTAGGGTTAGGGTTAGGGTGACGGTTAGGGTTAGGGTGATATTTAGTGTGAGGGTGAGGGTTAGCGTTAGGGTGAGGGTTAGGGTGAGTTTGAGGGTTAGGGTTTTGTTGAGGGTTAGGTTTAGGATTAGAATTAGGGTGAGGGTTAGTGTTAGGGTTAGGGTGAGTGTAAGGGTTAGGGTGAGGGTTAGGGTTAGGGTGAGGTTTAGGCTTAGGATTTGTTTGAGGATTAGGTTTAGGGTTAGGGTTAGCATGAGGGTAAGGTTTAGGGTTATACTTAGGGTAAGGTTTAGGGTGAGTTTTAGGGTGAGGGTTAGGTTTTGTTTTAGGTTTAAGGTGAGGGTGAGGGTTAGGATTATGGTGAGGGTGAGGGTTAGGTATAGGATTAGGGTTAGGGTGAGGGTTTGGGTTAGGGTTAAGTTGAGGATGAGGGTTCTGTTGAAGGTGAGGGTTAGGTATTGGTTTAGAGTCAGGCTGACGGTGAGGATGAGGGTTAGGGTTAGGGTGAGGGTGAGGGTTAGGATTAGGTTTAGGTTTAGGGTAAAGCTGAGAGTTAAGGTTAGGCTTTGGGTGAGGGTTAGGGTTAGTGTGAAGGTTAGGGTTAGGGTGAGGGTAAGGGTTAGGGTGAGGGTAAGTGTAAGGGTGAGGGGTAGGGTTAGGGTTACGGTTAGCATGAGGATTCGGGTGAGCATTAGGATTATGGTTAGTGTTAGTGTTAGGGATATGGTTAAGGTGAGGGTTAGGGTGAGGGTTAGGATTAGGGTTAGGGTGAGGTTTAGGTTGAGGGTCAGGGTTAGGGTGAGTTGGAGGGTGAGGGTGAGGGTTAGGTTTAGGGTGAGGGTAAGGGTTAGGTTGAGGGTGAAGGTTAGTGTTAGCATTAGGTTTAGGGTGAGGGTTAGTGTTAGGGTTAGGTTTGGGTTGAGGGTTAGGGTGAGGGCTAGGCTGAGGGTGAGGGTTAGGGTTAGGTTTAGGGATAAGTTGAGGATTAGGGTTACGTTTAGGGTGAGGGTTAGGTTTAGTGTGATTGTTAGGTTTAGTGTTAGGGTAAGTGTAAGTGTTAGGGTTAGGGATAGGGTGAGGGTGAAGTTTAGGGTTAGCATTAGGGTTAGGGTTAGGGTTAGGGTGAGGCTTAGGTTTAGGTTTATTATTAGGTTGAGGGTGAGGTTTCTGGTTAGGGTGATGGTGAGGGTAGTGTGTAGGTTTAGGATTAGGGTGAGAGTTAGCTTGAAGGTTATGGTTAGGGTTAGGGTAAGGGTGAGAATTAGGTTTACAGTTAGGGTTAGGGTTAGGGTGAGGGTGAGGGTGAGGGTAAGGCTTAGTGTGAGGTTAGGGTTAGGGTTAGGGTGACGGTTAGGGTTAGGGTGATATTTAGGGTGAGGATGAGGGTTAGGGTGAGGGTGAGCCTTAGGGTGAGTGTGAGGGTGAGGGTGTGGTTGAGGGTTAGGTTGATGGAGAGGGTTCGTGTTAGGGTGCGGGTTAGGGTGAGTGTGAGATTTAGGTTATTGGTGAGGGTTAGGTTTAGGATTAGAATTAGGGTAAGGTTTAGGGTTAGGGTTAGGGTGAGTGTAAGTGTTAGGGTAAGGGTTAGGGTTAGGGTTAGTTTTAGTCTTAGGATTAGTGTAAGGATTAGGTTTAGGGATAGGTTTAGCATGAGAGTAAGGTTTAGGGTTATAGTTAGGGTAAGGTTTAGGGTTAGGGTTAGGGTGAGAATGAGGGCTAGTTTTAGTGTGACGGTTAGGGTGAGTGTTCGGGTGACAGTTAGGTTTATTGTTAGGGTTAGGGTGAGGGTGAGGGTTAGGTTGATGGTGAGGGTGAGGGTTAGGGATAGGGTTAGGGTTAGGGTGAATTTTAGTGTGAGGGTTTGGGTTAGGGTGATGGTTAGGTATAGGTTTAAAGTTAGGCTGAGGGTGAGGGTGAGTGTTAGTGTTAATGTTAGGGTGAGGGTTAGGGTTAGGGTGAGAATGAGGGTAGGGTTTAGGGTTAGAATTAGGGTGAGGTTTAGGATGAAGGTTATGGTTATGGTTAGGGTTAGTGTGAGGATTATATTTAAGGTTAAGGTTAGGTTTTGGGTTAGGGTCAGGCTGAGGGTTAGGGTTCGGGTTCGGGATAGGGTTAGAGTTATTGTTAGGGTTAGCATTAGTGTTAGGGTGAGGGTGAGGGTTAGGGTTAGGGTTAGCGTTAATTTTAGGGTTAGGCTGAGGGTGAGTGTGATGGTGAGGGTGAGGCTTAGGCTGAGGTTTTGTGTTAGGGTTAGGGTGACGCTTAGGGTTAGTGTGATATTTAGGGTGAGGGTGAATGTGAGGGTAAAGTTTAGGGTGAGAGATACGGTGAGGGTGAGGGTTAGGGTTTGGGTGAGCTTTAGGATTAGGGTGAGTGTGAGCGTGAGTGTTAGGGTTAGGGTGAGGGTGAGGGTAGGCTTTAGGGTTAGAATTAGGGTGATGGTTAGGATGAAGTTCATGGTTATGGTTAGGGTTAGTGTGAGGATTAGGTTTATGGTTAAGTTTAGGGTTAGGGTGAGGGTGAGGGTGAGGGTTAGGTTTTGGGTAAGGGTTAGGGTGAGGGATAGGATGAGGGTGAGGGTTAGGGTTAGCATTAGGGTTAGGGCTAGGGTTAGGGTTAGCTTTAGGGTTAGCCTGAGGGTGAGGGAGAGGGTTACATTTAAGGTTAGCGTTAGGTTTAGGGTTAGGCTTAGGGTGAGGGTGATGGTGATGGTGAGGCTTAGGTTTAAGGTTAGCGTTAGGGTTAGGGTGAGGATTAGGGTGAGGGTGAGGGTGAGGGTGAGGGCGAGGGTTAGGGTGAGGGTGAGGGTTAGGGTTTGGGTGAGGGTTAGGGTTAGGATGAGGGTGAGGGTTAGGGTTAGGATTAGACTTAGGGTGAGGTTTAGGGTTAGGGTCAGGGAGAGCGTGAGGGTTAGGATGAGGATTAGAGTTAGGGTTAGGTTTAGGCTGAGGATTAGTGTGAGGATTAGGGTTAGGGTTAGTTTTAGGGTGAGGGTAAGGTTTAGGGTTATAGTTAGGGTAAGGTTTAGGGTGAGGGTTAGTGTGATAGTGAGGGCTAGTTTTAGTGTAAGTGTCTGGGTGAGGGTTAGGTTTAGTGTTAGGGGTTGGGTGAGGATGAGGTTTAGGTTTAGGGTAAGGGTGAGGGGTAGAGATAAGGTTAGGTTTAGGATTATTTTTACGGTTAGGGTTAAGGTTAGGGTGTGGGTGAGGGATAGGGTTAAGGTTAGCATTAGGGTTAGCATGAGGGTGAGGGGGAGGGTTAGGTTTAGGATTAGGGTTAGGTTTAGGGTTAAGCTTAGGGTGAGTGTGATGGTGAGGGTGAGGCTTAGGGTGAGGGTTAGGTTTAGGGTTAGGGTGAGGGTTAGTGTTAGAGTGATATTTAGGGTAAGAGTGAGGGTTATGGTGAGGTTGAGGGTTAGGGTTAGTGGGAGGCTTAGGGTGTGGTGAGGGTTAGTGTGACAGTGAGGGTTAGGGTGAGGGTTAGGGTTAGGTTTAGGATTAGGGTGAGTGTGTGGGTAGGGTTTAGGGTTAGCATTAGGGTGAGGGTTAGGTTGAGGGTGAGGGTTAGGTTTAAAGTGAGCATAAGTTTTAGCGTGAGGGTTATGGTGAGGTTGAAGATTAGGGTTAGCATAAGTGTTAAGGTGAGGGTGAGGCTTAGGGTGAAGGTTTGGTTTAGGGTTATTGTGAGGGTGAGGTTTAGGGTGGGGGTATTGTTAGGGTTATGTTTAGCGTTAGTGTGAGGATTAGGGTTAGTGTTAGGGTGAGGGTAATGTTTAGGGTGAGGTTTAGGAAGAGGTTTAGTGTTACTGTGAAGGTTAGAGTTGGGGTTAGGGTTTGGTTTAGGGTGAGGGTATGTGTTATGGTGAGGGTTAGGATGAATATTAAAGTTAGGGTGAGTTTTAGGGATAGGGTAGGGTTAGGGTTAGGGTGAAGGTGAGGGTTAGGGTTAGGGTTAGGGTGAGGGTGATGATGATGGTCAGGGTTCGGATTAGGGTTAGGGTTACAGTTTGGCTGAGCGAGAGCTTGAGGGTGAGGGTTAGGGTTAGGGTTAGGGTGAGGGTGAGGATGATGGTCAGGGTTCGGATTAGGGTTAGGGTTACAGTTAGGCTGAGCGTGAGGGTGAGATTTAGGTTTAGGGTTAGGGTTAGGGTTAGTGTGAAGATTAGGGTTATTGTTAGGGTAACGGTAAGGTTTAGGGTGAGGTTTAGGAAGAGGTTTAGTGTCACTGTGAATGTTAGGGTGAGGGTTAGGGTTTGGGTTAGGGTGAGGGTATGTGTTATGGCGAGGGGTAGGATGAGGGTAAAGGTTAGGGTGAGTGTTAGGGATAGGGTGAGGGTTAAGGTTAGGGTTAGGGTGAGGGTGAGGGTTAGGGTTAGGGTCAGGGTGAGGGTGAGGATGATGTTCAGGGTTAGGATTAGGGTTAAGGTTATGGTTAGGCTGAGCGTGAGGGTGAGGGTGAGGGTTAGTTTTAGGGTGATGTTTACTGTTAGGGTGAGGTTTAGGTTTAGGTTTAGGTTGAGGATTAGGCTGAAGGGTGGGTTTAGTTTTAGGGTTAAGGTGAGGGTTAGGTTTAGGGTTATTGTTAGGTTTAGGGTTAGGGTTAGGTTTAGGGTGAGGGTGAGGGTGAGGATGAGGGTTAGGATTAGGGTTAGGGATAGGGTTATTGTTAGGGTTAGGTTTAGGGGTAAGGTGAGGGTGAGGGCTAGGGTTAGGGTTATTGTTAGCATTATGGTTAGGGTTATGGTGAGGTTTAGGTTTAGTGTGAGGGTTAGGTTTAGGTTTCGGTTTAGGGTGCGGTTTAGGGTTAGGGTGAGGGTTAGGGTAACGGTGAGCGTTAGGGTTAGCATTAGGGTTAGGGTTACGGTTAGGGTGATACTTAGGTTTGGGGTTAGTGTTAGGGTGGGGGTGAGGGTGACGGTTAGGGTTAATGTGGGGTGAGTGTTAGGGTTATGTTGAGGGTTAGGTTTAGGGTTAGGGTGAGAGTGAGGGTGAGGGTTAGGGTGAGGGTGGGGTTGAGGGTGAGGATTAGGGTTAGGGTAAGGGGAGAGTGAAGATGAGGTTTAGGGTTAGGGTTATGGTGAGGGTGAGGGTTAGGATTAGGTTTAGGTTGAGGTTTAGCGTTAGTGTGAGGGTTGGGTGAGCGTGAGATAAGGGTTAGAGTGAGGGTTAAGGTGAGGGTGAGAGTTAGGTTTAGGGTTAGGGTTATGGTGAGGGTTAGTGTGAGTGTTAGGGTTAGGTTTAGGGTTAGTGTGAGTATTAGGGATAGGGATAGGGTTAGGGTGATTGTTAGGGTTAGTGTGAGGGGTAGGGTGACAGTAAGGATAAGGTTTACGATGAGGCTTAGGGTGAGGCTGAGGGTTGGGGTTATTGTGAGTGTGAGGGTGAGGGTTAGGGTTAGGTTTAGGCTTATGATGGGGGTTAGGATGAGGGTTGTGTTAGGGTTAGGTTTATGGTTATGATGAGGTTGAGGGTTAGATTGAGGTTTAGGGTGAAGGTGAGTGTTAGTGTGAGGGTGAAAGTTAGGGTTAGGATTAGGTTTAGGATATGAGGTTGAGGGTTTGAGTTACGGTTAGGGTGAGATTTAGGGTGAGGATTCGGGTGAGGAGTAGGTTTAGGGTTAGTGTTAGGGTGAGGTTTAGGGTGAGGTTTAGTTTTAGGGTGAGGTTTAGGGTTAGGATGAGGGTATGTGTTAGATTGAGGGTTAGGGTGAGGTTTAAGGTGAGGGTTAGGGTTAGGGTTAGGTTTAGCGTTAGTGTGAGGATTAGGGTTTGTGTTAGGGTGAGGGTAAGGTTTAGTGTGAGGTTTAGGAAGAGGTTGAGGGTTACTGTGAAGGTTAGGGTGAGTGTTAGTGTTTGGGTTAGCGTGAGAGTATCTGTTATGGCGAGGGTTAGGATGAGGGTTAAGGTTAGGGTGAGTGTTAGGGATAGGGTGAGTGTTAGGGTTAGGGTGAGGGTGAGGGTGAGGGTTAGGGTTAGGGTGAGGGTGAGGATGATGTTCAGGGTTAGGATTAGTGTTAGAGTTACGGTTAGGCTGAGCGTGAGTGTGAGGTTGAGGGTTAGGGTTAGGGTGATGTTTAGGGTTAGGGTGAGGTTTAGGTTTAGGTTTAGGTTGAGGATTAGGCTGAGGGGTGGGTTTAGTTTTAGGGTTAAGGTGAGGGTTAGGTTATGGTTATTGTTTGGGTTAGGGTTAGGTGTAGGGTTAGGGTTAGGTTTAGGGTGAGGGTGAGGGTGAGGATGAGGGTTAGGATTAGTGTTAGGGATAGGATTATTGTTAGGGTTAGGGTTAAGGGTAAGGTGAGGGTGAGGGTTAGGTTTAGGTTTAGGGTTAGGTTTAGCGTTAGCGGTAGGTTTAGGTTTAGGCTGAGGGTGAGGGTGATAGTGCGTGTGAGGCTTAGGCTGAGGTTTTGTGTTAGGATGAGGGTGAGGGTTAGGGTTAGTGTGATATTTAGGGTGAGGTGGAGGGTTAGGGTGAAGGTGAGGGTTAGGGTTAGGGTGAGGGTTCGGGTTAGGATTAGGGTTAGGATGTGGCCTAGGGTGAGGATGAGGGTTAGGGTTAGGGTGATGGTGAGGGTTAGGTTAACGGTGAGTGTTAGGGTTAGGTTTATCGTTAGGGTGAGGGTTAGGGTTAGGGTGAGGGTGAGGGTTAGGGTGAAGGTTAGGTTTAGAGTTAGGGTTGGTGTGAGGATTAGGGTTAGGGTTAGGGTGAGGGTAAGGGTTAGGTGCGGGTGAGGTTTAGGGTTAGGGTGACATTTAGGGTTAATGTTGAGGGTTTTGTTTAGGTTTAGGGTTAGGATGAGGATTAGGCTGAGGGGTAGGTTTAGGGTTAGGGTGAGGATTAGGGTTAGTGTTAGCGTTAGGTTTAGGGTTAGGCTGAGGGTGAGGGTGATGGTGTGTGTGAGGCTTAGGCTGAGGTTTTGTGTTAGGGTGAAGGTGAGGGTTAGGGTTAGTGTGATATTTAGGGTGAGGGTGAGGGTTAGGATGAGGTTGAGGTTTAGGGTGAGTGTGAGGGTTAGTGTGTGAGTGAGGGTTAGGGTGACGGGGAGGGTTAGGGTGAGGGTGAGAGTTAGGATTTGGGTGAGGGTTAGGGAGACGGTGAGGGTTAGGTTTAGTGTTAGGGTTAGGTTTAGGGTTAGGGTAAGGGTTAGGGTGAGGGTTAGTGTTAGGGTTAGTGTTATGGTGAGGTTTAAGGTGAGGGACAGGGTTAGGGTGAGGGTTAGGTTGAGGGTGAGGTTTAGGTTTAAAGTGAGCATAAGTTTTAGCGTGAGGGTTAGTGTGAGGTTGAAAATTAGGGTTAGCATTAGTGTTAAGGTGAGGGTGAGGCTTAGGGTGAGGGTTAGGGTTAGGGTTAGGTTGAGGGTGAGGTTTAGGATTAGGGTTAGGTTTACGGTTAGTGTGAGGATTAGGGTTAGTGTTAGGATGAGGGTAAGGTTTAGAGTGAGGTTTAGGAAGAGGTTTAGGGTTACTGTGAAGGTTAGTGTGGGTTAGGGTTTGGGTTAGGGTGAGGGTATGTGTTATGGCGAGGGTTAGGATGAGGGTTAAGGTTAGGGTGAGTGTTAGGGATAGGGTGAGGGTTAGGGTTAGGGTGAGGGTGAGGGTGAGTGTTAGGGTTAGGGTTAGGGTGTGGGTGAGGATGATGTTCCGGGTTAGGATTAGGGTTAGGGTTATGGTTAGGCTGAGCGTGAGGGTGAGGGTTAGGTTTAGTGTGATGTTTAGGGTTAGGGTGAGGTTTAGGTTTAGGTTTAGGTTGAGGATTAGGCTGAGGGGTGGGTTTAGGTTCAGGGTTAAGGTGAGGGTTAGGTTTAGGGTTATTGTTAGGGTTAGGGTTAGGTTTAGGTTTAGGGTGAGCGTGAGGGTGAGGATGAGGGTTAGGATTAGGGTTAAGGATAGGGTTATTTTTAGGGTTAGGGTTAGGGTTCAGGTAAGGGTGAGGGTTAGGTTTAGGGCTATTGTTAGCATTATGGTTAGGGTTATGGTGAGGGTTAGTTTTAGTGTGAGGGTTAGGTTTAGGTTTAGTGTTAGGGTGCAGGTTAGGGTTAGGGTGAGGGTTAGGGTAAGGGTGAGCGTTAGGGTTAGCATTAGGGTTAGGGTTACGGTTAGGGTGAGAGTTAGGTTTAGGGTTATGTTTAGGTTGAGGCTTAGGGTTCGGTTTAGGTTTAGGGTGAGAGTGAGGGTGAGGGTTATGGTGAGGGTGGGGTTGAGGGTGAGGCTTAGGTTTAGGGTAAGGGAGAGAGTGAAGATGAGGTTTAGGGTTAGGCTTATGGTGAGGGTGAGGGTTAGGTTTAGGATTAGGTTGAGGTTTAGCGTTAGTGTGATGGTTGGGTGAGCGTGAGGTAAGGGTTAGAGTGAGGGTTAAGGTGAGGGTGAGGGTTAGGGTTAGATTATTGTGAGTGTTAGGGTGAGGGTTAGGGTTAGGTTTAGGGTTATGGTGTTGTTTAGGATGAGGCTTGGGGTTAGGGTGAGGTTTACTGTTAGGATGAAGTTTAGGGTTAGATTGACGTTTAGATTGAGGGTGAGGGTTAGTGTGAGGGTGAGGGTTAGGGTTAGGATTAGGTTTAGGATGAGGGCTAGGGTGAGGGTGAGGGTTAGGTTTATGGTTAGTGTTAGGGTTAGGTTGAGGTTTCGGGTGAGGGGTAGGTTTAGGGTGAAAGTTAGGGTGAGGGTAAGGGTTAGGGTGAGGTTTAGGGTGAGGGTGAGTTTTAGGGTGAGGTTTAGGATTAGGATGAGGATATGTGTTAGATTGAGGGTTATGGTTAGGGTGAGGATTAGCGTTAGGGTTAGGTTTAGTGTTAGGGTGATGGTAAGGTTTAGCGTGAGGTTTAGGGTGAAAGTGAGGTTTAGGGAGAGGGTTAGGGTTAAGGTTAGGGTTAGGGTGAGGATTAGGGTTAGGGTTAGGTTGAGGGTATGTGTTAGGGTGAGGGTTAGGGTGAAGGTTAGAGTTAGGATGAGTGTTAGGGAAAGGGTTAGGTTTAGGGTTAGGGTGACGTTGAGGGTGAGGGTTAGGTTTAGGGTTAGGTTCTGGTTGAGGGTGAGGTTCAGGTTTAGGATTAGGGTTAGGGTTTGTGTAAGGGTGAGGGTGAGGGTTAGGGATAGGGTGAGAGTGAGGATTAGGGTTCGGTTTAGGGTGAGGTTTAGGGTTACGGTTAGTGTGAGGATTAGGGTTAGAGTTCGGGTGATGGTAAGGGTTATGTTGAGGTTTAGGGTGAGGCTGATGGTTAGGGAGAGGATTAGGTTTAGGGTGAGGGTTAGTTATAGGTTTAGAGATAGGCTGAGGGTGAGGGTGACGTTTAGGATTAGGGTTAGTTTGTGGGTGAGGGTGAGGGTTAGGATTAGGGTTAGGGTTAGGGTTAGTCTGAGGGTGAGGATGAAGGTGACTGTCAGGGTGAGGTTTAGAATTAGGGTGATGTTTAGGGTTAGGGTTAGGGTGAGGGTGAGGGTTAGGGTGAGGTTGAGGGTTAGGGTTACGTTTAGGGTTAGGATGAGTGTTAGGCTGAGGGTTAGGGTTAGGTTTAGGGTGAGGGTTAGGGTTTGTGTGAGGGGTAGGGCTAGGTTGAGGGTAAGGGTTAGTGGAGGGTAAGGGTGAGGGTGAGGTGTAGCGTTAGGGTTGGGGTTGGCCTGAGGATTCGGGAGAGCATTAGGATTACATTTAGTGTTTGTGTTAGGATTAGGTTTAGGGTGAGGATTAGGGTGAGGTTTAGGATTAGGGTTAGGGTGAGGTTTAGGATGAGGGTTAGGGTTAGGGTGAATTGTAGGGTGGGGGTGAGGGTTAGGTTTAGTTTGAGGGTAAGGGTTATGGTGAGGGTTAGGGTGAGGGTGAAGGTTAGGGTTATCACTAGGTTTAGGGTGAGGGTGAGGGTTAGTGTTAGGGTTAGTTTTAGGGTGAGGTCTAGGCTGAGGGTGAGGGTTAGTTTTAGGTTTTGGGATATGGTGAGGATTAGGGTTAGGGTTAGGGTTAGGGTTAGGGTGACAATTAGGCAGAGGGGTAGGTTTAGGTTTAGGGTGAGTGTTAGGTTTAGTGTGATTGTTAGGTTTAGGGTTAGGGTGAGGGAAAGGGTTAGGTTGTGGGATAGGGTGAGGGTGAGGGTTAGGGTTAGCATTAGGGTTAGGGTTACGGTGAGGGTTAGGGTTAGGTTTGGGATTGGGATGATGATGAGAGTTAGGTTTAGGGTGATGGTGAGGGTAGGGTTTAGGGTTAGGATTAGTGTGAGTTTTAGGATGAAGGTTATGGTTAGGGTAATGGTTATTGTAGGTTTTTATGTTTAGGTTTAGGTTTAGGGTTATGGTTAGGGTTAGCATTAGGATGAGGGTTAGGGTGAGGGTTAGGGTGACTGTGAGGGTTAGGGTTTGGATGAGGGTTAGGGTGAGGGTGAGGGTTAGTGTGAGGGTGAGGGTTAGGGTTAGGGTTAGCATTAGGTTGAGGGTTAGGGTTAAGGTTATGTTGATTTTGAGGTTTAAGGTGAGGGTTAAGTTTAGGGTTTGCATTAGGGTTAACATGAGGGTGAGGGAAAGTGTTAGGTTTAGCATTAGTGTTAGGTTTAGGGTTAGGCTTAGGGTGAGGGTGATGGTGAGGGTGAGGCATAGGGTCAGGGTTAGGGTTAGGATTAGGGTTAGGGTTAGGGTTAGTGTGAGGATTATTGATAGGGTTAGGGTTAGGCTAAGGTTGAGGTTAAGGTTTATGGTGAGTTTTAGGGTGAGAGTGAGGTTTAGGGAGATTCTTAGGGTCAAGTTGAGGGTTAAGGTGTGGGTTAGAGTTAGGATTAGGATGAGGGTATGTGTTAGGGTGAGGGATAGGGTGAGGGTTAATGTTAGGGTGAGGGTTAGGGTTAGGGTTACAGTTAGGCTGAGGGTGAGGTGAGGGTGAGGGTTAGGGTAAGGGTGATCTTTAGGGTTAGGGTGAGGTTTCCGTTTAGGTTTGGGTTTAGGATGAGGATTAGGCTGAGGGGTGGGGTTAGGTTTAGGGTTAGGTTTAGGGTTAGGATAAGGGTTAGGTTGAGGTTTAGGGTGAGGTTTAGGTTTAGGGTGAGTTGTAGGATGCGGGTGAGGGTTAGGTTTAGGGTGAGCGTAAGGGTTAGAGTGAGGGTTAGGGTGAGGTTGAGGTTTAGGGTTAGCGTTAGGTTTAGGGTGAGGGTGAGGGTTAGGGTTTAGGGTTAGGATTAGTTTGAGTTTATTATGAAGGTTATAGTTAGGGTTTGGGTTAATGTGACGATTAGGTTTAGGGTTAGGGTGAGTGTGAGGGTTAGGGTTAGGGTGAGGGTTAGGGTTAGGGTTAGCATTAAGGTGAGGGTTAGGGTTAGGGTGAGGGTGAAATTTAGGGTTAGCATTAGGTTTAGGATGAGGGTGAGGATTAGGGATAGTGTTAGGTTTAGGTTTAGGCTGAGGATGAGGGTTAGGGTTAGGTTTAGGGATAGGTTGACGATTTGGGTTAGGGTTATGTTTAGAGTGAGCGTTAGGCTGAGGGGTAGGGTTAGGGTTAGTGTGAGGGTTAGGTTTAGTGTGATTGTTAGGGTTATGGTTAGGTTGAGGGTCAGGGTTAGGGTGAGGGATAGGGTAAGTGTGAGTTTTAGGCTTTGGTTTAGGTTTAGGATTAGGGTGAGGGTGAGGGTGTGGGTTAGGGTTAGGGTGAGGGTGAGGGTAGGTTTTAGGGTTAGGGTTAGGTTTAAGGTGAGGGTGAGGGTTAGGGTTAGGGTTAAGGTGATGGTGAGCTTTAGGGTTAGGGTTAGCGTTAGGGTTAGCCTGAGTTTGAGGGAGAGGGTTAGGTTTAGGATTAGCGTTAGGTTTAGGGTTAGGCTTAGAGTGAGGGTGATGGTGAGGGTGAGGCTTAGTGTGAGGTTAGTTTTAGGTTTAGGGTTAGGGTTAGGGTGATATTTAGGGTGAGGTTGAGGTTTAGGGTGAAGGTGAGGGTTAGGGTGAGTGTGAGGGTTAGGGTGTGGGTGTGGGTTAGGGTGATGGTAAGGTTTAGGGTGAGTGTGAGGGTTAGGGTTAGGATTAGAATTAGGTTGAGGGTTAGGTTGAGGGTTAGGGTGAGGGTGAGGGTTAGGGATAGGGTTAGAGTGAGGGTTAGGGTGCCGGTGAGGTTTAGGGTTAGCATTAGGTTTAGGGTGAGGTTGAGGGTTAGGGTTTAGGGCTATGTTAAGTGTGAGTTTTAGGATGAAGGTTATGGTTAAGGTTAAGGTTAGTGTGAGGATTGGTTTAGGGTTAGTGTTAGGGTGAGGGTGTGGGTTAGGGTTAGGGTGAGGGTTAGGGTAATGGTTAGGTTTAGTGTTAGGGTTAAGTTGAGGGTGAGGGTTAGGTTTATGGTGAGGGTGAGTGTTAGGGTTAGGGTTAGGGTTAGGGGTAGGGTCAGGGTGAGGTATAGGTTTAGAGTTAGGCTGAGGGTGAGGGTGAGGATTAGGGTTAAGGTTAGGTTTAAGGTGAGGGAGATGGTTAGGATTATGTTTAGGTTTAGGGTTAGGCTGAGGGTGAGGATGATGGTGAGGGTGAGGGTGAGGGTTAGAATTAGGGTGAAGTTTAGTTTTGGGTTAGGGTTAGGGTTAGGGTTAGGGTTAGTGTGAGCATTAGGCAGAGGCGTAGGGTTAGGGTTAGGGTGAGGGTTAGGTTTAGTGTGATTGTTAAGTTTAGGGTTAGGGTGAGGCTAAGGGTTAGGGTGAAAGATAGGGTGAGGGTGAGGGTTAGGGTTAGCATTAGGGTTAGGGTTATGGTTAGGGTGAGGGTCAGGTTTAGGTTTAGGTTTAGGGTGAGAGTGAGGGTTAGGTTTAGGGTGATAGTGATGGTAGGGTTTAGGGTTTGGATTATGGTGAGGGTTAGCATGAAGGTTATTGTGAGTGTTAGAGTTAGTGTGAGGATTAGGTTTTGGGTTAGGTTTAGGTTAGGGTTAGGGTGAGGGTGAGTGTTAGGGTTAGGGTGAGTGTTATGTTTAGGGTTAGCATTAGGGTGATGGTTAGGGTTAGGGGTAGGATGAGGTTTAGGGTAAGGGTGAGAGTTAGCATTAACATTAGGGTTAGGGTTAGGTTTAGTGTGAGGGTTAGGTTTAGGGTTAGGGTGAGGGTTAGGATTATGGTTAGGGTTAGGGTTAGGGTGAGGTTTAGTGTTAGGGTTAGGTTTAGGATTAGGGTGAGTGTTAGGGTTAGGTTGATGGTGAGGGTAGGGTTTAGGGTTATAATTAGGGTGAGAATTAGGATGAAAGTTAGGGTTAGGGTTAGGGTTAGTGGAAGGATTAGGGTTATGGTTAAATTTAGGGTTAGGGTTGGGGTGAGGGTGAGGGTTAGTTTTAGGGTGAGGGTAAGGCTTAGCGTGAGGGTTAGGGTGAGGGTTGAAAGTTAGGGTTAGCATTAGGTTTAGGGTGAGGCTGAGCGTTAGGGTTATTGTTAGTGTTAGGGTGAGGGTTAGGGTTAGGTTTAGAGTTAGGATGAGGGTTAGGGTTATGGTGAGGGTTAGGGTTAATGTGAGAGTTAGGGTTAGTGTGAGGGTTAGGGTTAGGGTGATTGTAAGGGTTAGGGTGAGGGAAAGGGTGAGGGTTAGAGTTAGTTTTGGCCTGAGGAGTCCAGTGAGCATTAGGATTATGGTTAGTGTTAGTGTTAGGATTAGGTTTAGGGTGAGGGTTAAGGTGAGGTTTAGGGTGAGTTTAAGGGTGAGGGTGAGGGTTAGGTTTAGGATGAGCGTAAGGGTTAGTGTGAGGGTTAGGATGAGGGTGAAAGTTAGGGTTAGCACTAGGTTAAGTGTGAGGGTGAAGGTTAGTGTTACGGTTAGGGTTAGGGTGAGGGCTAGGCTGAGGGTGAGGGTTAGGGTTAGGTTTTGGGATAGGGTGAGGTTTAGGGTTAGGGTTAGGGTTAGTGTGAGCATTAGGCAGAGGGTTATGGTTAGGTTTAGGGTGAAGGTTATGTTTAGTTTGATTGTTAGGTTTTGGGTTAGGGTGAGGATAAGTGTTAGGGTGAGAGTTAGGGTTAGGGTGATAATGTGGGTAGGGTTTACGGTTAGGTTTAGTGGTTGTTTTAGGATGACGGATATGTTTAGATTTAGGGTTAGTGTGAGGATTAGGTTTAGGGTTAGGGTTAGGGTTAGGGTTGGGGTGACAGTTAGCATTAGGGTGAGGGTTAGGGTTAGGATTAGCATTAGGGTGAGGATTAGGGTTAGGTTTAGGGTGAGGGTTATGGTGAGTGTGAAGGTTAGGGTTTGTGTGAGGGTTAGGGTGAAGGTGAGGGTTAGGGTGAGGTTGAGGGTTAGGGTTAGGGTTAGCATTAGGGTGAGGGTTAGGGTTAGGGTTATGTTGAGGGTGAGGTTTAGGGTGAGGGTTAAGTTAAGGGTTAGGGTTAGGATGAGTGTGAGGATTAGGGTTAGGGTGAGGGCATGTGTTAGCGTGAGGGTTAAGTTTAGGGTGAGGTTTAGGGTTAGGGTTAGGCTGAGGGTGAGGGTGAGTTTGAGGGTTAGGGTTAGCGTGATCTTGAGATTTAGGGTGAGGTTTAGGTTTAGGTTTAGGTTTAGGAGGAGGATTAGGCTGAAGGGTGGGATAAGGATTAGTGTTAGGGTGAGGGTTAGGGTTAGGGGTAGGGTTTGGGTTAGGGTTAGGGTGAGGGTAAGGTTTAGGTTAGGGTTAGTGTGAGGGTTAGGGTTACGGTTAGGGTTAGGGTTAGGGTTAGGGTTAGGGTGAAGTGAGGGTGAGGGTTAGGATTAGGGTTAGGAATAGGGTTATTGTTAGGGTTAGGGCTAGTGTTAGGATGAGGGTGAGGTTTAGGTTTAGGGTTAGGTTCAGGGTAATTGTTAGGGTTAGGGTTATGGTGAGGGTGAGGATTAGGTTTAGTGTGAGGGTTAGGTTTAGTGTTGGGTTTCGGGTGAGGGTAAGGATTCGTGTGAGGGTTAGGGTAAGTTTGAGCTTTAGGGTTAGCGTTAGGGTTAGGGTTAGTGTTAGGGTGAGCGTTTGTTTTAGGGTGAGGGTTAGGGTGAGGGTTAACGTTAGCGTGAGGGTTAGGGTTAGGATAAGGGTTAGGCTGAATGGGAGGTGGAGGGGGAGGGTTAGGTTTAGGGTGATCTTTAGGGTTAGGGTGAGGTTTGGTTTAAGTTTAGGTTTAGGATGAGGATTAGGCTGAGGGATGGGGTTAGAATTAGGGTTAGGGTGAGGGTTAGGGTTAGGGTTAGGTTTAGGGTTAGGGTTCAGATGAGGGTAAGGGTTAGGGTGAGGGTAAGGGGGAGGGGGAGGGATAGGTTAGGGTTAGGGTTGGCCTGAGGATTCTGGTGAGCATTAGGATTACTGTTAGTGTTAGTGTTAGGATTAGGTTTAGGGTGACGGTTAGGGTCAGGGTTAGGATTAGAGTTACGGTGAGGTTTAGGGATAAGGTGAGGATTAGGGTTATGGTTATGGTTAGAGTGCGCATTAGGCTGATGGTTAGCGTTAGGGTCAGGGTGAGGGTTAGGTTTAGTGTGATTATTAGGGTTAGGGTTAGGGTGAGGGTAAGGGTTAGGGTTAGGGTTAGGGTTAGGGTGACGGTTAGTGTGAGTGTGAGGGTTAGGGTTTGGGTGAGGGTTAGGGTGACAGTAAGGGTTAGGGTGAGGATGAGGGTTAGGGTTAGCATTAGGGTGAGGGTTTTGGTTAGGGTTATGTTGAGGGTGAGGTTTAGGGTGAGGGTTAATGTTAGGGTTAGCATTAGGGTTAGCGTGAGGGTGAGGGAGAGGGTTAGGTTTAGCATTAGTGTTAGGTTTAGTGTTAGGCTTAGAGTGGGGGATAGGGTGAGGGTAAGGGTTTGGCTTAGCATTAGGGTGAGGGTGAAGTTTAGGGTGAGGGTAAGGGTTAGGGTTAGGTTTAGCATTAGGGTGAGGGTGAGAGTTAGGCTTTGGGTGATGTTGAGGGTAGGGTTTAGGGTTAGGATTAGTGTGAGTTGTAGGATGAAGGTTATGGTTAGGGTTAGGGTTAGTGTGAGGATAAGGTTTAGGGTTAGGGTGAGTGTGAGGGTTAGTGTTAGGGAGAGGGTTAGGGTTAGGGTTAGCATTAGGATCAGGGTTAGGGTTAGGGTTAGGGTGACGGTTAGTGTGAGTGTGAGGGTTAGGGTTTGGGTGAGGGTTAGGGTGACAGTAAGGGTTAGGGTGAGGATGAGGGTTAGGGTTAGCATTAGGGTGAGGGTTTTGGTTAGGGTTATGTTGAGGGTGAGGTTTAGGGTGAGGGTTAATGTTAGGGTTAGCATTAGGGTTAGCGTGAGGGTGAGGGAGAGGGTTAGGTTTAGCATTAGTGTTAGGTTTAGTGTTAGGCTTAGAGTGAGGGTGATGGTGAGGGTGAGGCATAGGGTCAGGGTTAGGGTTAGGGTTAGGTTAGGGTAAGGGTGAGGGTATGTGTTAGGGTGAGGGTTAGGGTGAGGGTTAACGTTAGGGTGAGGGTTAGGGTTAGGGTTAGGCTGAGGGGGAGACAGAGGGTGAGTGTTAGGGTTATGGTGATCTTTAGGGTTAGGGTGAGGTTTGGTTTAGGTATAGTTTTAGGATGAGGATTAGGCTGAAGGGTGGTGTTAGGATTAGGGTTAGGGTGAGGGTTCGCGTTAGGGTTAGGATTAGGGTTCGGGTAAGGGTTAGTGTGAGGGTAAGGGGGCGGGTGAGGGGTAGGGATAGGGTTATGTTTGGCCTGAGGTTTCGGGTGAGCATTAGGATTACTGTTAGTGTTAGTGTTAGGATTAGGTTTAGAGTGAGGGTTAGGGTGAGGGTTAGGGTTAGGGTTAGGGTGAAGTTTAGGCTTAGGGTTAGGATTAGGGTGTATGGTGAGGGTGAGAGATAGGTTTAGGGTGAGGGGAAGGGTTAGGGTGAGGTTGAAGGTTAGTGTTAGCATTAGGTTTAGGTTGTGGGTGAGGGTTATGGTTGGGGTTAGGGTTAGGGTTTAGGGATAGGGTGAGGATTAGGTTTAGGGTTATTTTTAGAGTGAGTGTTAGGCTGAGGGGTAGGGTTAGGGTTAGGTTGAGGATTAAGTTTAGTGTGACTGTTAGGGTTAGGGTTATTGGCAGGGTAATTGTTACGGTGAGGGATAGTGTAAGGGTGAGGTTTAGGGTTAGGGTTAGGTTTAGGATTAGGGTGAGTGTGAGGGTGAGAGTTAGGATTAGGGTGATGGTGAGGGTAGGGTTTAGGGTTAGGATTAGTATGAGGTTTAGGATGAAGGTTATGGTTAGGTTTAGGGTTAGTGTGAAGATTAGGTTTAGGGTTGGTTTAAGGTTAGGGTTAGGGTTAGGGTGAGGTTTAGGGTTAGGGTGAGCATTAGGGTGAGGGTTAGGGTGAGGGTTAGGGTAAGGGTAAGCATTAGGTTTAGCATTAAGGTTAGGGTTAGGGTTAGGGTGAGGTTAATGGTGAGGGTTAGGGTTAGGGTTAGGCTGACTTTTAGGGTGAGGATTAGGGTTAGGGTGAGTTGTAGGGTGAGGGTGAGGTTTAGGTTTATGGTTAGGGTAAGGGTTAGGGTGAGGTTTAGGGTGAGGGTGAAGGTTAGGTTTAGGTTTAGGGTTAGGGTTAGGGTTAGGGCTAGGCTGAGGATGAGGGTAGGGTTAGGTTTACGGATAGGGTGAGGATTAGGGTTATGGTTATGGTTAGAGTGTGCATTAGGCTAATGGTTAGCTTTATGGTTAGGGTGAAGGTTAGGTTTAGTGTGATTTTAGGGTTAGGTTTACATTGAAGGTAAGTGTTAGGGTGAGGGATAGGGTGAGGGTGAGTTTTAGGGTTAGGGTTAGGTTTAGAATGAGGGTGAGCGTGAGGTTTTGGGTTAGGGTTAGGGTGAGGGTGAGGGTAGGGTTTAGGGTTAGAATTAGGGTGAGGGTTAGGATGAAGATTATTGTTAGGATTAGGTTTACTGTGAGGATTAGTGATATGGTTAAGGTTAGGGTTAGGGTTAAGGTGAGGGTGATGGTTATGGTTATGGTTAGGGTTAGGGTTATTTTTAGGATTAGGGCTAGCATTAGGGTTAGCTTGAGGGTGAGGGAGTGGGTTAGGTTTAGGATTAGCATTAGGTTTAGGGTTAGGCTGATGGTGAGGGTGATGGTGAGGATGAGGCTTAGTGTGAGGTTAGGGTTATGGTTAGGGTTAGGGTTATGGTTAGGGTGATATTTAGGGTGAGGGTGAGTGTTGGGGGAGGGGGAGGGTTAGGGTGAGTGTGAGGGTTAGGGTGAGGGTGAAGGTTAGGGTTAGCATTAGGTTTAGGGTGAGCGTGAGGGTTAGTGTTAGGGTTAGGGTTAGGGTGAGGGCAATGCTGAGGGGGAGGGTTAGGTTAGGTTTAGGGATAGGTTGAGGATCAGGGTTAGGGTTAGTGTTAGGCTGAGCATTAGGCTGAGGGTTAAGGTTAGGGTGAGGGTGAGGGTTAGGTTTAGTGTGATTGTTAGGTTTAGGATTAGGGTGAGGGTAAGGGTTAGGGTGAGGGATAGGGTAAGGGTGAGGGTTAGGGTTAGCATTAGGGTTATGGTTAGGGTTAAGGTGAGGGTTAGGTTTAGGTTTAGGATTAGGGTGAGGGTGATGGTTAGGGTTATCGTGGTGCTGAGCGTGAGGGTTATTGTTAGGGTGAGAATTAAGTTTAGGGTTAGCATTAGGGTGAGGGTTAGGGTTAGGGTTAGGGTGAAGGTTAGGTTAAGGGTGAGGGTTAGGGTTAGCATTAGGGTTAAGGTTAGTGTGAGGGTTAGGTTTAGGCCTATGGTTAGGGTGAGTTTGAGGGTGAGGGTCAGGGTTAAGGTTAGGTTTAGGATTAGCATTAGGGTGAGGGTTAGAATTAGGCTTAGGGTGAGGGTGAGGGTGAGGGTTTGGGTGAAGGTTAGGGTTAGGGTTATGTTTAGGCTTAGGATTAGTGTGAGGATTAGGATTAGGATTAGGGTTAGGGTGAGGGTGAGGTTTAGAGTTATAATTAGGGTAAGGTTTAGGGTGTGGGTTAGGGTGAGAGTGAGGGATAGTTTTAGTGTGAGTGTTAGGTTGAGTGTTAGGGTGAGGGTTAGGTTTAGTGTTAGGGTTAGGGTGAGGGTGAGGGTTAGGTTTATGGTGAGGGTGAGGGTTAGGGATAGGGTTAGGGTTAGGGTTAAGTTTTAGGGTGCGGGATTGGGTTAAGGTTAAGTTTAGTGTGAGAGTTTGGTTGAGGTTTAGGGTGAGGGTTAGGGTTAGGGTGAGTGTTAGGTTTAGGTTTACAGTTAGGCTGAATGTGAGGGTGAGGGTTAGGGTTAGGGTTAGTGTGAGGGTTAAGATTAGGTTTAGGTTTAGGGTTAGGCTGAGGGTGAGGATGACAGTAAGGCTGAAGTTGAGGGTGAGAATTAGAGTGACGTTTAGGGTTAGGGTTAGGGTGAGGGTGAGGGTTACGTTTAGGTCTACAGTTAGGATGAGGGTTAGGCTGAGGGTTAGGTTTAGGGTTAGGGTTAGTGTGAGGGTTAGGGTTAGCATGAGGTTAAGGGTTAGGGTGAGGGTAAGGGTGAGGGTGAGGGGTAGGCTTAGGGTTAGGGTTAGCATGAGGATTCAGGTGAGCATTCGGATTACGGTTAGTGTTAGTGTTAGTGTTAGGGCTAGGGTGAGGGTTAGGTTGAGGGTTAGGACTAGGGTTAGGGTGAGGTTTAGGGTTCGGGTTAGGGTTAGGGTGAGTTGTAGGGTGAGGGTGAGAGTTAGGTTGAGGGTGAGGGTAAGCTTAGGGTGAGGATTATGGTGAGGGTGAAGTTTAGGGATAGGGTGCGGTCTAGGCTGAGGGTGAGGGCTAGGGTTAGGTTTAGGGATAGGTGAGAATTAGGGTTAGGGTTAGGGTTAGGGTTAGGGTGAGCACTAGGCAGAGGGGTAGGTTTAGGGTTAGGGTGAGGGTTAGGGTTGGTGTGAATTTCAGTGTTAGGGTGAGGGGAAGGGTTAGGGTGAGGGGAAGGGTGAGGGTGAGGGGTAGGTTTAGGGTTAGGTTTAGCATGAGGATTCAGGTGAGCATTAGTATTACGGTTAGTGTTAGTGTTAGGGTTAGGGATAGGTTTAGGGTTAGGTTAAGGGTTAGGATTAGGGTTAGGGTGAGGTTTAGGGTTCGGTTAGGGTTAGGGTGAGTTGTAGGGTGAGGGTGAGGGTTAGGTTTAGGGTGAGAGTAAGGGTTAGTGTGAGGGTTAGGGTGAGGGTGAAGGTTGGGTTTAGCATTAGGTTTAGGGTAATGGTGAGGGTTAGTGTTAGGGTAAGGGCCATACTGAGGGTGAAGTTTAGGGTTAGGTTTAGGGATAGGGTGAGGATTAGAGTTATGGTTAGGGTTAGGGTTAGGTTGAGCAATAGGCAGAGTTGTAGGTTTAGGGTTAGGGTGAGGGTTAAGTTTAGTGTCATTGTTAGGTTTAGGTTTAGGGTGAGTGTAAGGGTTAGTGTGAGGGATAGGGTGAGGGTGAGGGTTAGGGTTAGCATTAGGGGTAGGGTTAGGGTTAGGGTGAGGATTAGGTTTAGGTTTAGGATTAGGGTGAGAGTGAGGGTTAGGGTTAGGATGATGATGAGGGTAGGGTTTAGGTTTAGGATTAGGGTAAGGGTTAGGATGAAGTTTATGGTTAGGGTTAGGGTTAGTGTGAGGATTAGGTTTAGGTTTAGGGTTAGTGTTAGAGTTAGGGTGAGGGTGAGGGTTAGAGTTAGGGTGAGCGTTAGGTTTAGGGTTAGCATTAGGGTGAGGGTTAGCGTCAGGTTTAGGGTTAGGGTTAGGGTAAGGGTGAGAGTTAGGGTTAACATTAGGTTTAGGTTTAGGGTTAGTGTGAGGTTTAGGTTTAGGGTTAGGTTTAGGGTTAGGGTTAGGGTGAGGGTTAGGGTTAGGGTTAGGGTTAGGGTGAGGGTTAGGGTTAGGGTTAGGGTTAGGGTGAGGGTTAGGTTTAGTGTTCGGATTAGGTTTAGGGTGAGTGTGAGGGTGAGGCTTACGGTTAGGTTGAGGGTGAGGTTAGGCTTTAGGGTTAGAATTAGGATGAGGGATAGGATGAAGGTGATGGTTAGGATTAGGGTTAGTGTGAGCATTAGGGTTATGGTTAAGGTTATGGTTAGGGTTAAGGTGAGGGTGAGGGTTAGGGTTAGGTTTTAGGGTCATTTTTAGGGTTAGGGTTAGGGTAAGGTTTAGAATGAGGCTGAGGTTTAGGGTTAGGGATAGCGTTATGGTTAGCGTGAGGGTGAGGGAGAGGGTTAGGTTTAGGATTAGCATTAGGTTTAGGGTTAGGCTTAGGGTGAGGGTGATGGTGAGGGTGAGTCTTAGTGTGAGGTTAGGGTTAGGGTTAGGGTGAGGGTTAAAGTTAGGGTGATATTTAGGGTGAGGGTGAGGTTTTGGGTGTGGGTGAGGGTTAGGGTGAGTGTTAGGGTTAGGGTGTGCGAGTTGGTTAGGGTTAGGATTAGAATTAGGGTGAGGGTTAGGGTTAGGATTAGGGTGAGTGTGAGGGTTAGGGTGAGGGTGAGGGTTAGGGTTAGGTTTAGGTTTAGGCTTAGGATTAGTGTGAGGATTAGGATTAGGGTTAGGGTTAGGGTGAGGTTAGGGTTTAGGGTTATAGTTAAGGTAAGGTATAGGGTGAGGGTTTGGGTTAGAGTGAGGGCTAGTTTTAGTGTTAGTGTTATGGTGAGGGTTAGGTTTAGTGTTAGGGTTAGGTTGAGGGTGAGGGTTAGGTTTATGGTGAGTGTGGGGGTTTGGGATAGGGTTAGGTTTAGGGTGAGGGTTATGGTGAGGATTTGGGTTAGGGTTAAGTTGAGGGTGAGGGTTAGGTTGAGTGTTAGGTTGAGCGTTAGTGTTAGGGTGAGGGTTAGGTATAGGTGTAGAGTAAGGCTGAGGTTGAGGGCGAGGGTTAGGTTTAGGTTTAAGCTTAGGCTGAGGGTGAGGATGACGGTAAGGCTGAGGGTGAGGGTTAGAATTAGGGTGACGTTTAGGTTTCATGTTAGGGTGAGTGTGAGAGTGAGGGTTAGGTTTAGGTTTACCGTTAAGTTGAGGGTTAGGCTAATGGTTAGGGTTAGGGTTAGGGTGAGGGTTAGGGTTATTGTGAGGGTTAGGGTTAGGTTGAGGGCTAGGGTTAAGGTGAGGGTGAGGGGTAGTATTAGGGTTAGGGTTAGCATGAGGATTCGGGTAAGCATTCGGATTATGGTTAGTGTTAGGGTTAGGTTTAGGGTTAGGGTTAGGGTGAGTTTTAGGATTAGGGTTAGGGGGAGGTTTAGGGTGAGGGTTAGGATTAGGGAGTGCTGTAGGGTGAGGGTGAGGGTTAGGGTTAGGGTGAGGGTAATGGTTAGGGTGAGGGTTAGGGTGAGGGTGAAGGTTAGGGTTAGCATTAGGTTTAGGGTGAGGGTGAGAGTTAGTGTTAGGGTTCGTGTTAGGGGGAGGGCTAGGCTGAGGGTGAGGGTTAGGTTTAGGTTTAGGGATAGGGTGAGGATTAGGGTTAGGGTTAGGGTGAGCATTAGGCAGAAGCCTAGGCTTAGGGTTAGGTTGAGGGTTAGGTTAAGTGTTATTGTTATGTTTAGGTTTAGGGTGAGGTTAAGGGTTAGGTTGAGGGATAGGGTTAGGGTGAGGGTTAGGGTTAGCATTAGGGTTAGATTTAGGGTTAGGGTGAGGGTTAGGTTTAGGTTTAGGATTAGGTTGAGTGTGAGGGTTAGGTTTAGGGTGATAGTGATGGTAGGGTTTAGGGTTAAGATTAGCATGGGGGTTAGGATGAAGTTTATGGTTAGGGTTAGGATTAGTGTGAGGATTAGTTTTAGGGTTAGGGTTAGGGTTAGCCTGAGTGTGAGGGTTAGGGTTAGGGTGAGTGTTAGGGTTAGGTTTAGCATAGGGTGAGGCTTAGGTTTAGGTTAGGGTGAGGGTTAGGTTAAGTTGGAGCGTAAGAGTTAGCGTCAGGGTTCGTGTTAGATTTAGTGTGAGGGTTAGGATTAGGGATAGAGTTTGGGTGAGGGTGAGGGTGAGGGTTAGGGTTAAGGTTGGGGAGAAGGTTATTGTTAGGTTGAGGGTCAGTTTTGGGTTTAGGGTGAGGGTTAGGGTGAGGTTTAGGGTTAGGGTTAGGGTGACGTTTAGGGTGACGGGTAGGGTTATGGTGACTTGTAGGGTGAGGGTGAGGGTTAGGTTTAGGGGGAGGGCAAGGGTTAAGGTGATGGTTATTGTGAGGGTGAAGGTTAGGTTTAGCATTAGGTTTAGGGTGAGGGTGAGGGTTACTGTTAGGGTTAGCGTTAGGGTGAGGCCTAGGCTGAGGTTGAGGGTTAAAGTTAGCTTTAGGGATAGGGTGAGGATTAGGGTTAGGTTTAGGGTTAGGTTTAGGGTGAGCATTAGGCAGAGGGGTAGGGTTAGGGTTAGGGTGAGGTTTAAGTTTAGTTTGATTGTTAGGTTTAATGTTAGGTTGAGGATAAGGGTTAGGGTGAGGGATAGGTTGAGGTTGAGGGTTAGGTTTAGCATTAGGGTTTGGGTTAGGATTAGGGTGAGGGTTAGGTTTAGGTTTAGGATTAGGGTGAGGGTGAGGGTTAGGGGTAGGGTGATGGTATTGGTAGGGTTTAGGGTTAGGATTAGGGTGAGGATTAGGTTGAAGTTTATGGTTAGGGTTAGGGTTAGGGTGAGGATTAGGTTTAGGGTTAGGGTTAGGTTTAGCGTGAGTGTCAGGGTTAGGGTTAGGGTGAGGTTTAGGGTTAGGGGTAGCATTAGGGTGAGGCTTAGGGTTAGGTTGGGGTGAGGGTTAGGGTAAGGGTGAGCATAAGGTTTAGCATTAGGTTTAGGGTTTGGGTTATTGTGAGGGTTTGGATTAGGGATAGGGTGAGGGTGAGGGTGAGGGTGAGGTTTAGGGTTAAGGTTAGGGTGAGGGTTAGGGTTAGGTTGAGGGTTAGTGTTAGGGTTAGGGTTTGGGTGAGAGTTAAGGTGAGGTTTAGGGTTAGGGTTAGGGTGACTTTTAGGTCGAGAGTTAGGGTTAGGGTGAGTTTTAGGGTGAGGGTGAGTGTTATGTTTATGTTTCGGTTAAGGGTTAGGGTGTGGGTTAGGGTGAGGGTGAAGTTTAGGGTTAGCATTAGGTTTAAGGTGAGGGTGAGTTTGAGGATAAGGGTTAGGTTTGGGGCTAGGCTAAGGATGAGGATTAGGGTTATGTTTAGGGATAAGGGGGCGATTAGGTTTAGGGTTAGGGTTAGGGTGATATTTAGGGTGAGGGTGAGGGTTAGGGTTAACATTAGTGTTAAAGTGAGGGTGAGGCTTAGCGTGAGGTTTTGGGTTAGGGTTAGGGTGAGGGTGAGGTTTAGGGTGGTGGTTAGGGTTAGGGTTAGGTTTAGGGTTAGTGTGAGTATTAGGGTAAGTGTTAGGGTGAGTGTAAGGTTTATGGTGAGGTTTAGGAATAAGTTTAGGGTTACGGTGAAGGTTAGGGTGAGGGTTACGGTTTGGGTTAGGGTGAGGGTGAGGGTGAGGGTGAGGGTTAGGGTTAGGGATAGGGTGATGGTGTGGGTGAGGATGATGTTCAGGGTTAGGATTAGGGTTAGGGTTACAGTTAGGCTGAGGGTGAGGGTGAGGGTGAGGGTTAGGGTTAGGGTGATGTTTAGGCTTAGGGTGAGGTTTAAGGTTAGGTTTAGGTTGAGGATTAGGCTGAGGGGTGGGTTTAGTTTTAGGGTTAAGTGAGGGTTAGGTTTAGGGTTATTGTTAGGGTTAGGGTTAGGGTTAGGTTTAGGGTGAGGGTGAGGGTTAGGGTGAGGGTGAAGTTTAGGGTTAGTGTGAGGGTTAGGTTTAGGGTGAAGGCAAGGGTTAGGGTGAGGGTAAAGGTGAGGTTGAGGGGTAGGGTTAGAGTTAGGGTTAGCATGAGGATTCGAGTGACCATTAGGATTATGGTTACTGTTAGTGCTACCGTTAGGGTGAGGGTGAGAGTTATGATAAGGGTTAGGATGAGGTTTAAGGTGAGGGTTTGGGTTTGGGTTAGGGTTAGTGTGAGTTGTAAGGTGAGGGTGAGGGTTAGGTTTAGGTTGAGGGTAAGGGTTAGGGTGAGGGTGAAGGTTAGGGTTAGCATTATGTTTAGGGTGAGACTGAGGGTTAGTGTTAGGGTTAGGGTTAGGGTGAGGGCTAGGCTGCGGCTTAAAGTTAGGGTTAGGTTTAGGGATAGTGTGAGGATTAGGGTTAGGGTTAGGGTTAAGGTTAGGTTGAGCATTAGGCAGAGGATTAGGGTTAAGGTTAGGGTGAGGGTTATTTTTAGCGTGATTGTTAGGTTTAGGGTTAGGGTGAGGGTAAGGGCTAGGTGAGGGATAGGGTGAGGGTGAGGGTAGGGTTAGCATTAGGGTTAGGGTGAGGGTTAGGTTTAGGTTTAGGATTAGGGTGAGGGTGAACGTTAGGGTTAGGGTGATGATGAGGTTAAGGTTTAGGGTCAGGATAAGGGTGAGGGTTTGGATGAAATTTGTGGTTAGATTTAGGAGTAGAATGAAGATTAGGTTTAGGTTTAGGTTTAGGGTTAGGGTTAGGTTGAGGGTGAGGGTTACGGTTAGGGTGAGCGTTAGGTTTAGGGTTAGCATTAGGGTGAGGTTTAGGGTTAGGATTAGGGTGAGGGTTTGGGTAAGGGTGAGCATTAGGGTTAACATTAGGTTTAGGTTTAGGGGTAGTGTGAGATTTAGGTTTAGGGTTAGGGTTAGGGTGAGGGTTAGGTTTAGGGTTAGGGTTAGGATGAGGGTGAGGTTTAGTGTTAGGATTAGGTTTAGGATTAGGTTGAGTGTGAGGGTGAGGGTTAGGTTTAGGGTGATCTTTATGGTTAGGGTGAGGTTTGGTTTAGGTTTAGTTTTAGGATGAGGATTAGACTGAGGGGTGGGGTTAGGATTAGGGTGAGGGTGAGGGTTAGGTTTAGGGTGAGGGCAACGTTTAGTGTGAGGGTTAGGTTGAGGGTGAAGGTTAGGATTAGCATTAAGTTTTGGGTGAGGGTGAGGGTTAAGTTTATTGTTAGTGTTAGTGTCATTGTTAGGTTTAGGCTTATGGTGGGGTTTAGGGTGAGGGTTGGGGTTAGGGTTAGGGTTATGTTTAGGATGAGGGTTAGGGTTAGAGTGAGGGTTAAGGTGAGGGTGAGGGTTAGCATGAGGGTGAGGGTTAGGGTTAGGATGAGGGCTATGGTGAGAGTGAGGGTTAGGGTTAGGGTTAGGGTTAGGTTGAGGGTTAGGGTTAGGGTGAGGTTTTGGTTGAGGGGTAGGTCTAGGGTTAGGATTAGGGTGAGGGTAAAGTTTAGGGTGAGGTTTAGGGTGAGGTTGAGTTTTAGGGAGAGGGTTAGGTCTAGGGTGAGGGTTAGAATGAGGGTTGATGTTAGGATTAAGGTGAGGGTTTGTGTTAGGGTGAGTGTTAGGGTGAGGTTTAGGGTTAGGATGAGGGTTAGGGATAGGGTGGGAAAGTGAGGTTTATGGTTAGGTTCATGGTGAGGGTGAGGTTCATGTTTAGGATTAGGGTTAGGGTTAGGGTTAGGCTGTGGGTGAGGGACAGGGTGAGGTTTAGGGTTAGGGTGAGAGTGAAGGTTAGGGTTAGGATTAGGGTGAGGGTTAGGGTTAGGGTTAGTGTGAGGATTAGGGTTAGATTTAGGGTGAGGGTAAGGGTTATGGTGAGGTTTAGGTTGAGGGTGAGTGTTAGGGAGAGGGTTAAGGTTGGGGTGAGAGTTAGGTATTGGTTTAGAGTTAGACTGAGGTTGAGGGTGAGGGTTAGGTTTAGGGTTCGTGTGCAGGTGAGGGTGAGGGTTAGGATTAGGTTTAGGCTTAGGGTTAGGCTGAGGGTGAGGATGACAGTAAGGCTGAGGGTGAGAGTGAGAATTAGGGTGATGTATAAGGTTAGTGTTAGGGTGAGGGAGAGGGTGAGGTTTAGTTTTACCGTTAGGATGAGGGTTAGGCTGAGGGTTAGGGTTAGGGTTAGGGTGAGGGTTAGGGTTAGTGTGAGGGTTAGGGTTAGGGTGAGGGTAAGGGTTAGGGTGAGGGTAAGGGTGAGGGTGAGGGGTAGGGTGAGGGTAAAGGTTAGGGTGAGGTTTAGGGTGAGGGTGAGGTTTAGGGAGAGGGTTAAGTTTAGGGTGAGGGTTAGAATGAGTGTTAGTGTTAGGATTATTGTGAGGGTATGTGTTAGGGTGAGTGTTAGGGTGAGGGTTAAGGTTAGGATGAGGGGTAGGGATAGTGTGAGAAGTTGAGACTTGGGGTAGGTTCAGGGTGAGGCTGAGGTTCATGTTCAGGATTAGGGTTAGGAGTAGGTTTAGGTTGTGGGTGAGGGTGAGGGTGAGGGCTAGGGTTAGGCTGAGAGTGAGGGTTACGGTTAAGTTTAGGGTTAGGGTTAGTGTGAGGATTAGGGTTAGAGTTAGGGTGATGGTAAGGGTTATGGTGAGGTTTATGTTGATGGTGAGGGTTAGGGAGAGGGTTAGGTTTAGGGTGCGAGTTAGGTATTGGTTTAGAGTTAGACTGAGGGTCAGGGTGAGGGTTAGGGTTAGGGTTCGTGTGCGGGTGAGGGTGAGGGTTAGGATTAGGTTTAGGGTTAGGGTTAGGTTAAGGGTGAGGATGACAGTGAGGGTGAGGGTGATGTTTAGAATTAGGGTGATGTTTAGGGTTAGGATAAGGGTGAGGGTGAGGGTTAGGGTTAGGTTTAGGGTTAGGATGAGGGTTAGGCTGAGGATTAGGGTTAGGGTTAGGGTGAGATTTAAGGTTAATGTGAGGGTTAGTGTTAGGGTGAGGGTAAGGGTTAGGGTGAGGGTAAGGGTGAGGGTGAGGGGTAGGGTTAGGGTTAAGGTTGGCCTGAGGATTCGGGTGAGCATTAGGATTATGTTAGTGTTAGTGTTAGGATTAGGTTTAGGATGAGGGTTAGGATTAATGTTAGGGTAAGGCTTAGGGTGAGGGTTAGGGTTAGGGTGAGTTGTAGGGTGATGGTGAGGGTTAGGTTTAGGGTGAGGGTAAGTGTTATGGTGAGGGTTAGGGGGAGGGACGAGATTAGGGTTAGCCTTAGGTTTAGGGTGTGGGTGAGGGTTAGAGTTAGGCTTAGGGTTAGGGTGAGGACTAGGCTGAGAGTGAGGGTTAGGGTTAGGTTTTGGGATAGGCTGAGGATTAGGGTTAGGGTTAGGGTTAGGGTAGGCATTAGGCAGAGAGGTAGGGTTAGGGTTAGAGTTACGGTGAGGGTAAGGGTTATGGTGAGGTTTAGGGTGAGTGTGAGGGTTAGGGAGAGGGTTAGGGTTGGTGTGAGGGTTAGGCATTGGTTTAGAGTTAGACTGAGGGTGAGGGTGAGGGTTAGGATTAGGTTTAGGTTTAGGGTTAGGCTGAGGGTGAGGATGACAGTAAGGCTGAAGGTGAGGGTGAGAATTAGGGTGACGTATAGGGTTAGAGTTAGGGAGAGGGTGAAGGTGAGGTTTGGTTTACCGTTAGGATGAGGTTTAGGCTGAGGGTTAGGATTAGGGTAAGGGTGAGGGTTAGGGTCAGTTGAGGGTTAGGTTTAGGGTGAAGGTAAGGGTTAGGGTGAGGGTAAGAGTGAGGGTGAGGGTAAGGGTGAGGGTGAGGGGTAGGTTTAGGGTTAGGGATAGCATGAGGATTCGGGTGAGCATTAGGATTACGGTTACTGTTAGTTTTAGGGTGAGGGTTATGGTGAGCGTTAGGATTAGGGTTAGGGTGAGGTTTAAGGTGAGGGTTGGGGTATGGGTGAGTTGTAGGGTGAGGGTGAGGGTTAGGTTTAGGGTTTAGGGTAAGGGTTAGGGTGAGGGTTAGGGTGAGGGTGAAGGTTAGGGTTAGCATTAGGTTTAGGGTGAGAGTGAGGGTTAGTGTTAGGGTTATGGTTAGTGTAGGGCTAGGCTGAGTGTGAGGGTTAGGGTTAGGTTTAGGGATAGGGTGAGGATTAGGGTTAGGGTTAGGATTAGGGTTAGGTTTAGGGTTAGGGTGGGCATTAAGCAGAGGGGTAGGGTAGGATTAGGGTGAGGGTTAGGTTTAGTGTGATTGCTAGGTTTAGCGTTAGGGTGAGGGTAATGGTTAGGGTGAGGGATAGGGTGAGTGTGAGGGTTAGGGTTAGCATTAGGGTTAGGTTTAGGGTTAGGGTGAGGGTTAGGTTTAGGTTTAGGATTAGGGTGAGGGCTCGGGTTAGGGTGATGGTGAGGGTAGGTTTTAGGTTTAGGATTAGGGTGATTGTTAGGATGAAGTTTATGGTTATGTTTGGGGTTAGGTTAAGGATTAGGTTTAGGGTGAGGGCAACGTTTATGGTGAGGGTTAGGGTAAGGGTGAAGTTTAGGGTTAGCTTTAAGTTTACGGTGAGGGTGAGGGTTAGGGTTATTGTTTTTGTTAGTGTTAGGGTTAGGTATAGGTTTATGGTGGGGTTTAGGGTGAGGGTTGGTTTTAGGGTTAGGGTTATGGTTAGGATGAGGGTTAGGGTTAGAGTGAGGGTTAAGGTGAGGGTGAGGGTTAGGATGAGGGTGAGTGTTAGGTTTAGGGTGAGGGTTAGGTTTAAGATTAGGGTTATAATGAGGGCGAGGGTGAGAGTGAGGTTTAGTGTTAGGGTTAGGATTAGGGTTAGGGTGAGGTTTCCGGTGTGGAATAGGGTTAGGGTTAGGGTTAAGGTGAGGGTAAACGTCAGGGTGAGGTTTAGGGTGAGGGTGAGGTTTAGGGAGAGGGTTAGATTTAGGGTGAGGGTTAGAATCAGGTTTAGGGTTAGGATTATTGTGAGGGTATGTGTTAGGGTGAGGGTTAGAGTGAGGGTTAAGTTTAGGATGAGGGTTAGGTATAGGGTGGGAAGGTGAGATTTAGGGTTAGTTTCAGGGTGAGGCTGAGGTTCATGTTTAGGATTAGGGTTAGGGTTAGGGTTAAGTTGTGTGTGAGGGTGAGGGTGAGGGTTAGCGTTAGGGTGAGATTGAGGGTTACGGTTAGGTTTAGGGTGAGGGTTAGGGTTAGGGTTAGTGTGAGGATTAGGGTTAGAGTTAGGGTGAGAGTAAGGGTTATGGTGAGGTTTATGTTGAGGGTGAGGGTTAGGGAGAGGGTTAGGTTTAGGGTGCGGGTTAGGTATTGGTTTAGAGTTAGACTGAGGGTGAGGGTGAGGGTTAGGGTTAGGGTTCGTGTGCGGGTGACGGTGGGGGTTAGGATTAGGTTTAGGTTTAGGGTTAGGCTAAGGGTGAGGATGACAGTGAGGGTGAGGGTGATGTTTAGAATTAGGGTGATGTTTAGGGATAGGATTAGGGTGAATGTGAGGGTTAGGGTTAGGTTTAGGGTTAGGATGAGGGTTAGGCTGAGGATTAAGGTTAGGGTTAGGGTGAGATTTAGGGTTAGTGTGAGGGTTAGGGTTAGGGTGAGGGTAAGGGTTAGGGTGAGGGTAAGGGTGAGGGTGAGGGGTAGGGTTAGGGTTAGGGTTGGCCTGAGGATTCGGGTGAGCATTAGGATTACGGTTAGTGTTAGTGTTAGGAATTGGTTTAGGGTGAGGGTTAGGATTAGGGTTAGCGTGAGGCTTAGGGTGAAGGTTAGGGTTAGGGTGAATTGTAGGGTGAGGGTGAAGGTTAGGTTTAGGGTGAGGGTAATTGTTCGGGTGAGGGTTAGGGTGAGGGTGAAGATTAGGTTTAGCATTAGGTTTAGGTTGAGGGTGAGGTTTAGAGTTAGGTTTAGGGTTTGGGTGAGGACTAGGCTGACTGAGGGTTAGGGTTAGGTTTTGGGATAGGGTAAGGATTAGAGTTAGGGTTAGGATTAGGGTAGGCATTAGGCAGAAGGGCAGGGTTAGGGTTAGGGTGAGGATAAGGTTTAGTGTGATTGTTAGGGTTAGGTTTAGGGTGAGGTTTAGGATTATGGTGAGGGTGAGAATTAGGATTAGGTTTAGGGTTAGAGTTATGGTTAAGGTTAGGGTGAGGGTGAGGGTTAGGGTGAGGGTGAGGGTTAGGGTTAGGTTTAGCATTAGGGTGAGGGTTAGGGTTATGGTTAGTGTGAGGGTTAGGGTGAGTGTGAGGGTTAGTGTTTGGGTGAGGGGTAGGGTGACGGTGAGGGTTAGGGTGAGGGTGAGGGATACGGTTAGGGTTAGCTTTAGAGTGAGGGTTACAGTTAGTGTTAGGGTGATGGTTAAGTTTATTGTGAGGGGTAATGTGACATTGACGTTAAGGGTTAGGGTGAGGATTAGGGTGAGGCTGAGGGTTAGGGTTATTGTTACTGTTAGGGTGAGGGTTAGGGTTAGGTTTAGGGTTATTGTGGGGGTTAGGGTGAGGGTTGGGGTTAGGGTTAGCATTAGGTTTAGCCTGAGGGTGAGGGAGAAGGTTAGGTTTAGCATTAGGGTTATGTTTAGGGATAGGCTTAGGGTGAGGGTGATGGTGAGGGTGAGGCATAGGATAAGGTTTAGTTTTAGGGTGAGGGTTAGTGTTAGTGTTAGGGTGATATGTAGGGAAATGTTGAGGGTTAGGGTGAGGTTGAGGGTTAGGGTGAGGGTGAGGTTTAGTGTGATGTTGAGGGCTACGGTGAGGGTGAGGTTTAAGGTGAGGGTTAGGTTATGGGTTATGTTGAGGGTGAGAGTTAGGGTGAGGGTTAGGGTTAGGGTTCGGGTTAGGTTTAGTGTGAGGATTAGGGTTAGGGTTAGGGTTAGGGTGAGGTTAACGTTTAGGGTGAGGTTTAGGGTGTGGTTTAGGGTGAGATTGAGGTTTAGGGAGAGGGTTAGGGTTAAAGTGAGGGTTAGGATGAGTGTTAGGGTTAGGGTTAGGTTGAAGGTATGTGTTAGGGTGAGGGTTAGGGTGAGGGTTAAGGTTAAGGTGAGGGTGAAGGTTAGGATTATTCTGAGGGTGAGGGTGAGGGTGAGGGTTAGGGTTAGGGTGATCTTTAGGGTTAGGGTGAGGTTTAGGTTAAGGTTAGAATGAGGATTCGGCTGAGGGGTGGGATTAGAATTAGGGTTACTGTGAGGGTTAGAGTTAGGGTTAGGGTTAGGGTGAGGGTGAGGACGAGGGATAGGATTAGGGTTAGGAATAGGGTTATTGTTAGCGTTAGGGTTAGGGTAAGAGAGAGGGTGAAGACAAGGTTTAGGTTTAGGATTAGGGTTAGGGTTAGGGTGAGGTTGAGAGTTACTTTTATGGTTAGGTTGAGGTTTAGGGTTAGTGTGAGTGTTGGGTGAGCGTGAGGGTAAGAGATAGGTTGAGGGTTATGGTGAGGGTGAGACTTATGGTTAGGGTTAGGGTTAGGGTGAGGGTTAGTGTGAGGGTAAGGGTTAGGGTTAGGTTTAGGGTTAATGTGAGCATTAGGGTTAGGGTTAGTGTTAGGGTGAGGGTTAGGTTTAGTGTGAGGGGTAGGGTGATGGTGAGGTTAAAGGTTAGGGTGAGGATTAGGGTGATGCTGAAGGTTAGGATTATTGTTACTGTTAGGGTGAGGGCAAGGGTTATGTTTAGGGTTATGGTGGTGGTTAGGGTGAGGGTTGTGGTTAGGGTTAGCATTAGGGTTAGCCTGAGAGTGAGGGAGCGGGTAAAGTTTAGCATTAGTGTTAGGTTTAGGTTTAGGCTTAGGGTGAGTTTGATGGTGAGGGTGAGGCATAGTGTCAGGCGTAAGGTTAGGGTGAGTGTTAGTGTTAGGGAGATATTTAGGGAAAGGTTGAGGGTTAGGGTGAGGTTGAGGGTTAGGGTGTTGGTGAGGTTTAGTGTTAGGGTTAGCATTAGGGTGAGGGTTAGGGTGAGGGTTATGTTGAGGGTGAGGGTTAGGGTGAGGGTTAGGGTTAGGGTTAGGGTGAGGGTAAGGTTTAGCATGAGGTTTAGAGTGAGAATGAGTTTTAGGGAGAGCGTTAGGGTTAAGGTGAGGTTTAGGGTGAGAGTTATGGTTAGCGTTAGGGTAAGGGTATGTGTTCGGGTGAGGGTTATGTTTAGGGTGAGGGTGTGGGATAGGGTTAGGGTTAGGCTGAGGGTGATGGTGAGGGTAGGGTTAGGGTTAGGGTGATCTTTAGGGTTAGGGTGAGGTTTAGGTTTAAGTTTAGAATGAGGATTAGGTTGAGGGGTGGGGTTAGGATTAGGGTTAGGGTGAGGGTTAGGGTTAGGGTTAGGGATATTGTTATGGTTAGGTTTAGAGTTAGGTTTTGAGTTAAGTTGAGTGTGAGGATGAGTGTTAGGATTAGGGTTAGGAATACGGTTATTGTTTGTGTAAGAGAGAGGGTGAAGATGAGGTTTAGGGTTAGGATTAGGGTTGGGGTTATGGTGAGGTTGAGGGTTAGGTTTAGGATTAAGTTGAGGTTTATGGTTAGTGTGAAGGTTGGGTGAGCGTGAGGGTAAGGGTTAGGGTGAGGGTGAGACTTAGGTTTAGGGTTAAGGTGAGGATTAGGGTTAGGGTTAGGGTTAGGGTGAGTGTTAGGGTTAGTGTGAGGGATAGGGTAAGGGTTAGCCTTAGGGTTAGGGTTAGGGTTCGGGTTACTTTGAGGCTGAGGGTTAGGGTGAGGGTTAGGTTTAGGGTTAGGGTTAGTGTGAGGATTAGGTTTAGGGTTAGGGTTAAGGATAGGGTTAGGGTGAGGGTAAGGTTTAGGGTGAGGTTGAGGGTGAGATTGAGGTTTAGGGAGAGGGTTAGGGTTAAGGTGAGGGTTAGGGTGTGGGTTAGGGTTAGGTTTAGGGTGAGGATATGTGTTAGGGTGAGGTTAAGGGTGAGGGTTAATGTTAGGGTGAGGGTTAAGATTAGGTTTAGGGTTAGGCTGAGGGTGAGGGTGAGGGTGAGTGTTAGGGTTAGGATGATTTTTAGGGTTAGGGAGAGGTTTAGGTTTAGGTTTAGGATGAGGATGAGGATGAGGTTGAGGGATGGGTTTAGCATTAGGGTTAGGGTGAGGGTTATGGTTTGGGTTAGGGTTATGTTTAGGGTTCGGGTGAGGTAAGGGTTAGGGAGAGGGTAAGGGTGAGTTTGAGCGGTAGGGTTAGGTTTAGGTTTGGCCTGAGGATTCTGGTGAGCTTTAGGATTATGTTTAGTGTTAGTGTTAGGATTAGGTTTACGGTGAGGGTTAGGGCGAGGTTTAGGATTAGAGTTAGGGTGAGGTTTAGGGTGAGGGTTAGATTTAGGATGAGTTGTACGGTGAGGATGAGGGTTAGGTTTAGGGTGAGGGTAAAGGTTAGAGGGAGGGTTAGAGTGAGGGTCAGGGTTAGGGTTAGCATTAGGTTTAGGGTGAGGTTGAGGGTTAGGGTTTAGGGTGAGGATTAATGTGAGTTTTAGGATGAAGGTTATGATTACGGTTAGGGTTAGTGTGAGGATTAGGTTTAGAGTTAGGGTTAGGGTGAGTGTTAGGCTGAGCAGTAGGGTTAGAGTTAGGGTGAGGGTTAGGTTTAGTGTGATTGTTAGGGTTAGGGTTAGGGTGAGGGTATGGGTTAGGGTGAGCGATAGGGTGCGGTTGAGTTTTAGGTTTAGGTTTAGGTTTAGGATTAGGGTGAGGGTGAGGGTGTGGGTTAAGGTTAGGTTGAGGGTGATGGTAGGGTTTTGGGTTAGAATTAGGGTGAGAGTTAGGATGAAGGTTATGGTTAGCATTAGCGTTAGTGTGAGGATTAGGGTTATGGTTAAATTTAGGGTTAGGGTTAAGGTGAGTTTGACCATTGGGGTTAGGGTTAGGGTTAGGGTTATTGTTAGGGTTAGGGTTAGATTTAGGGTTAGGGTGAGTGAAAGGTTTAGGGTTAGGGTTAGCATTAGGGTTAGCTTGAGGATGAGGGAGAGGGTTAGGTTTAGTATTAGCGTTAGGTTTAAGGTTAGGCTTAGGGTGAAGGTGATGGTGTGGGTGAGGCATACTGTGAAGTTAGGGTTCGGGTTAGGGTGAGGGTGAGGATTGGGGTGAGGGTGAGGGTTATGGTGTGGGTGAGGCTTAGGGTGATGTTGAGGTTTAGTGTGAAGGTAAGGGTTAGGGTTAGGATTAGAATTAGGGTAAGGGTTAAGGTTAGGGTAAGGGTGAGTGGTAGTTTGAGAGTTAGGGTTAGGGTTAGGTTTAGGCTTAGGATTAGTGTGAGGATTAGGGTTAGGGTTAGGGTTAGGGTGAGGGTAAGGTTTAGGGTTATAGTTAGGGTAAGTTTTAGGGTGAGGGTTAGGGTGAGAATGAGGGCTAGTTTTAGTATGAGTGTTAAGGTGAGGGTTAGGTTTAGTGTTAGGATTAGAGTGAGGGTGAGGGTTAGGTTTATGGTGAGGGTGAGGGTTTGGGATAGGGTTAGGGTTAGGGTGAGGGTTAGGGTGAGGGTTTGGGTTAGGGTTAAGTTGAGGGTGAGGGTTCTGTTGAGGGTTAGGGTGAGGGTTAGGGTTAGGGTGAGGGTTAGGTATTGGTTTAGAGTTATGCTGAGTGTGAGGGTGAGGGTTAGGGTTAGTTAGGGTCAGGGTTAGAATTAGGGTGGATTTTAGGGTTAGGGTGAGGGTGAGGGTTAGGTTTAGGTTTACATTTAGGATGAGAGTTAGGCTGAGAGTTATGGTTAGGGTGAGGGTAAGGGTTAGGGTGAGGGTGAGGAATAGGGTTAGGGTTAGATTTAGCATGAGGATTCGGGTAAGCATTAGGATTACAGTTAGTGTTAGTGTTAGGGTTAGAATTAGAATGAGGGTTAGGGTGAGGGTTATGATTAGGGTTAGGGTGAGGGTTTGGGATAGGGTGAGTTGTAGGGTAAAGTTGAGGGTTAAATTGAGGGTGAGGGTAAGCTTAGATTGAGGATTAGGGTGAGGGTGAAAGTTAGGGATAGGGTGAGGCCTAGGCTGAGGGTGAGGGTTAGGGTTAGGTTTAGGAATAGGGTGTGGATTAGGGTTAGGGTTAGGGTTAGAGTTAGGGTGAGCATTAGGCAAAGGGGTAGGTTTAGGGTTAGGGTGAGGGTTAGGTTTAGTGTGATTGTTAGGTTTAGGGTTAGGGTGAGGGTAAGGGTTAGGATGAGGGATAGGGTGAGTGTGAGGGTTAGGGTTGGCATTAGGGTTAGGGTTAGGGTTAGGGTGAGGGTTAGGTTTAGGTTTAGGATTAGGGTGAGGGTGAGAGTTAGGGTTAGGGTGATGGTGATGGTAGGGTTTAGGGTTAGGATTAGGGTGAGGGTTAGGATGAAGGTTATGGTTAGGGTTAGGGTTAGTGTGAGGATTATGTTTACGGTTAGGGTTAGGGTTAGAGTTAGGGTCAGGGTGAGGGTTTGTGTTAGGATGAGCGTTAGGTTTAGGGTTAGCATTAGGATGAGGGTTAGGGTTAGGGTTAGGGTGAAGGTTAGGGAAAGGATGAGCCTTTGGGTTAACATTAAGGTTAGGGTTAGGATTAGTTTCAGTTTTAGGATGAGGGATACTTTTAGGTTTAGGGTTAGTGTGAGGATTAGGTTTAGGGTTATGTGTTAAGATTAGGGTTAGTTTTGGAGCAAGGGTTAGGGTTAGGGTGAAGGTTAGGTTTAGGGTTAGCTTTAGCGTGAGGTTTAGGGTTGGTGTTAGGTTGAGGGTTAGGGTGAGTGTGAGGGTTCGGGTTTGGGTTAGGGTTAGGGTGACGGTGAGGGTTAGGGTCAGGGTGAGGGTTAGGGTTAGGGATAGCATTAGAGTGAGGGATAGGGTTAGGGTTATTTTGAGGGTGAGGGTTATTGTGAGGGTTAGGGCTAGCAATAGGGTTAGCATGAGGGTGATGGAGAGGGTTAGGTTTAGCATTAGGGTTAGGTTTAATGTTAGGCTTAGTGTGAGGGTGATGGTGAGGGTGAGGCATAGGGTCAGGGATAGGACTAGGGTTAGGGTGAGTGTTAGTGTTAGCGTGATATTTAGGGAAAGGGTGAGGGTTAGGGTAAGGTTGAGGGTTAGGGTGAGAGTGAGGTTTAGGGTAAGGGTTAGCATTAGGGTGAGGGTTAGTTTGAGAGTTAGGTTTATGGTTAGGTTTAGGCTTAGGATTAGTGTGAGGATTAGGTTTTGGGTTAGGGTTAAGGTGAGGATAAGGTTTAGGGTGAGATTTAGGGTGAGAGTGAGGTTAAGGGAGAGGTTTAGGGTTAAGGACATGGTTAGGGTGAGGGTTAGGGTTAGTGTTAGGGTGAGGGTATGTGTTAGGGTGAGTGTTCGGGTGAGGGTTAAGTTTAGGATGAGGATTAGGGTTAGGGTTAGGCTGAGGGTGAGCGTGAGGGTTAGGTTTAGGTGATCTTTAGGGTTAGGGTGAGGTTTAGGTTAAGGTTTAGATGAGGGTTTAGGCTGAGGTGTGGGGTTAGGATTAGGGTTAGGGTGAGGGTTAGAGTTAGGGTTAGGGTTCTGGTTAGTGTAAGCGTTAGGGTAGGATGAGGTTAAGGATTAGGGTTAGGGTTAGGGTTAGGTTTAGTGTGAGGGTTAGGGTTAGGGTTAGGGTTAGGGTTATTGTTAGGGTTAGTGTTAGGTTTAGGGTTAGCTTGAGGGTGAGGATGAGGGTTAGGATTAGGGGTAGGAATAGGGTTATTGTTAGGGTTAGGGTTAGGCTAAGAGAGAGGGTGAAGATGAGGTTTAGGGTTAGTTTGAGAGGTAGGGTGAAGGTGAGGGTGAGGGTTAGGCTGAGGCTGAGGGTTATGTTTATTGTTAGTGTTAGGGTGAGGGTTAGGGTTAGGTTTAGGGTTATGGTGGGGGGTAGGGTGAGGGTTGGGGTTAGGGTTTGGGTTATGTTTAGGCTGAGGCTGAGGTTTATGTTTATTGTTAGTGTTAGGGTGAGGGTTAGGGTTAGGTTTAGGGTTATGGTGGGGGGTAGGGTGAGGATTAGGGTTAGGGTTAGGTTGAGGTTTAGGCTTCGTGTGAGTGTTTTGTGAGCGTGAGGGTCAGGGTTAGGGTGAGGGTTAAGGTGAGGGTGAATGTTAGGGTTAGGGTTGGGGTTAGGGTGAGTGTTCCTGTGAGGGTGTTGTTTAGGGTTAGCTTTAGGGTTAGTGTGAGGATTAAGGTTAGGGTTAGGGTTAGGGTGAGTGTTCGGGTTAGTGTGAGGGGGTAGGGTGAGGCTGAGGGTTAGGGTTATTGTTAGTGTTAGGGTGAGTGTTAGTGTTAGGTTTAGGGTTATGGTGGGGGTTAGGATGAGGCTTGGGTTTAGGGTTTCGTTTATGATTAGGATGAAGTTTAGGGTTAGGGTGAGGGTTAGGGTGAGGGTTAGGGTTAGGGTGAGGGTATGTGTTAGATCGAGGGTTAGGTTGAGGGTTAGGGTGAGAGGGAGGATTAGGGTTAGCGTGAGTGTTAAGGTGAGGATTAGGGTGAGGTTTAGAGTTAGGGTGAGGGTTAGGATGAGGGTTAGGTTTAGGGTTAGGGTTAGCGTGAAGGTTAGGGTTGGATTTAGGGTGAGGGTTAGGATTAGGGTTAGGATGAAGGTTAGGCTTAGTGTGTGGGTTAGGGCTAGGTTTAGGTTTAGAGTGAGGTTAAGTGCTATGGTGGAGGTTAGTGTGAGGGTGAGGGTGAGGGTTAAGTTTAGGTTTAGGATTAGGTTGAGAGTGAGCATGAGGGTTAGGGTTAGGATTAGGTTAAGTTTAGGCTTAGGCTGAGGGTGAGGTTGAAGATGAGGGTTAGGTTAGGCTTAGGGTTAGGGTTAGGATGTGGTTTAGGGTGAGGGGTAGGGTTGGGGTTAGGGTGAGTGTTAGGGTATGTTTTAGAGAGAGGGTTAGGCTGAGAGAGAGGGTTACGTTTAGCGTGAGTGTTAGGGTGAGTGTTAGGGTGAGGGTTACATTTAGGGTTAGGCTTAAGTTGAGGGTGAGCGTTAGGGTTAGGGTTAGGGTGAGGGTTAGAGTTAGGGTGAGGGTGAGGGTTAGAATGACGGTAAGGATTAGGGTGATGGTGAGGGTTAGGGTTAGGGTGAGAGAAATGATTAGGGTGAGGTTTAGCGTGAGGGTGATAGTGAGGGTGAGGGTTAGGGTTAGTGTTATGGTTAGGGTGAGGGTAAGGGTGAGTGTGAGGTTTAAGATTAGGGTTAGGACTAGGGTTAGGGTGAGGGTTAGGGTTAGGGTGACGTTTTAGGTTAGAGTTAGGATTAGGATTAGATTTAGGTTTAATGTTAGGATGAGGGTTAGGCTGAGGGCTAGGGTTACGATCAGGGTGATGATTATGGTTAGTGTGAAGTTTAGGGTTAGGGTTAGGTTTAGGGTTAGATTGAGAGTTAGGGTGAGGGTATGGGTCAGGATAAAGTTTAGCGTGAGGTTTATGGTTAGAGTTAGGGTTAGGGTGAGTCTTAGGTTTAGAGTGAGGATTAGGGTGAGGGTGAAGTTTTGGGTTAGCATAAGGGTTAGTGTGAGGGTGAGGGTTAGGCTGAGGGTTAGGGTTAGGGTGAGGGCTAGGCTGAGGGTGAGGGTTAGTTTTTGTGAGGGTTAGTTTTAGTGTGAGTGCTAGTCTTAATGTTAGGATTAGGTTCAGGCTAAGTTTTAGGGTGAGGGTTAGGGTGAGAGTGAGGGTTAGTCTTAGCGTGAGTGTTAGGGTGAGTGTTAGGGTGAGGGTTAGGTTTAGGGTTAGGGTTAGGGTGAGGGTGAGGGTTAGGGTTAGGGTTAGGGTGAGGCCAAGGTTTAGGGTTAGGTTTAGGCTGAGGGTGAGGGTGAGGGTTAGGATTAGGTTTATTGTTAGGATTAGAGTTTTGGTTAGAATTAGGGTTAACGTGAGGTTGAGGGAGAGGGTTAGTTTAGAATTAGGGTTAGGTTTAGTGTTAGGCATAGAGTGAGGGTTATGGTGAGGGTGAGGCTTAGGGTGAGGGTTTGGGTTAGGGTTAGGGTGATGGTTAGTTTTAGGGTGATGTTTATGTTGAGGGTTAGGGTTAGGGTGAGGTTAAGGGTGAGTGTGAGGGTTAGGGTGTGGGTGAAGGTTAGGGTGACGTTGAGGTTTAGGGTGACGGTGAGGTATAGGGTGAGGGTGAGGATTAGGGTTAGGGTTACAATTCGGGTGAGGGTTATTGTTAGGTTTAGGGTGAGAGTGAGGGTTAGGGTGAGGGTTAGGGTTAGGGTTAGGGTTAGTGTGAAGATTAGTGTTACGGTTAGGTTTATGGTGAGGGTAAGAGTTAGGGTGAGGTTTAGGGTGTGGATGAGGTTTAGGGAGAGGGTTAGGGTTAGGTTGAGGGTTAGGGTGAGGGTTAGGGTTAGGGTGAGGTGAGGGTTATGGTGAGGTTTAGGGTGATGGTTAGGGTTAGGGTGAGGTTTAGGGATAGTTTTGGTGTTAGGTTGATGGTGAGGGTGAGGGTTAGGGTTAGGTTTGGGTAAGGGTGTGGGTGAGGGTTATGATTAGGTTTGGGGTTATGTTTAGGCTGAGGGTGAGGGTGAGGGCGAGGGTGAAGGTGAGGGTTAGGGTGATGTTTAGGGTTAATGCTGAGGGTTAGGTTTAGTGTTAGGATTCGGATCAGGCTGAGGGGTAGGTTTAGGGTTACGGTGAGTGTTTGGGTTTGTGTCAGGTTTAGGGTTAGGGTTAGGGTGAGGGTAAGGGTTAGGTTGAGGGTTAGTGTGAGATTGAGGTTTAAGTTTAGCATTAGGGTTAGTTTGAGGGTTAGGGTGTTGGTTAGGGTTAGGGTTAGGATTAGGGTGAGGGTTAGGGTTAGGTTTAGGATGAGGGTGAGCATGAGGATGAGGGTTAGTGTGTGGGTGAGGTTTGGGGTGAGGTGAGAGTTAGGGTTAGTTTTAGGGTTAGGGTTAGGGTAAGGTTTAGGGTGAGGGTTAGGGTTAGGGTTAGGGTGAAGTTTAGGGTTAGGGTTAGGGTGAGGGTAGGTTTAGGGTGAGGTTAAGGGTTAGCGTGAGGGTTATGGTGAGGGTGAAGGTTAGGGTTAGCATTAGGGTTAGAGTGAATGTGAGGGTTAGGTTTAGGGTTAGTGTTAGGGTTAGGGTGAGGGATAGGCTGAGGGTGAGTGTTCAGGTTAGGGTTAGGGTTAGGGTGAGGGTTAGGTTTCGGGTTCAGGTGAGAATTAGTGATAGGGTTTGAGTGAGGGTTAGGGTTAGGGTTAGGGTGAGGGACAGAGTTAGTGTTAGAGTTAGGGTTAGGGTTATTGTTAGGGTTAGGGTGAGGTGGAGGGTTAGGGTGAAGATGAGTTTGAGTGTGAGGGTTTCGGTTAGGGTTAGGGTTAGGTTTATTTTTAAGGTTTGGTTTAGGGTGAGGGTGAGGGTTATTGTTAGGATTACGGTTAGGGTTAAGGTGAGGGTGAGGGTGAGGGTTAGGATTAGGATTAGGGTTATGTTTAGGGTGAGGGAGAGGGAGAGGGATCGGTTTAGGATTAGGTTTAGGGTTAGTGTTAGGCTTAGGGTGAGAATGATGGTGAGGGTTTGGCTTAGCGTGAGTGTTAGGGTGAGTGTTAGGGTGAGGGTTAGGTTCAGGGGTAGGGTTAGGGTGAGTGTGAGGGTTAGGCTTATTTTTAGGGTGAGGGTTAGGGTTCGAGTTAGGTTTAGACTGAGGGTGAGGTTTAATGTTAGTGTAATGTGTATGGTGAGGGTTAGGGCTAGGATGATGGTAAGGGTGAGTATGAGGGTGAGGGGTGGGTGAGTGTTAGGGTGACGGTGAGGTTTAAGGTGACGGTGAGGTTTAGGGTGAGGGTGAGGCTTAGTGTTAGGGTTACCATTAGGGTGAGGGTTATTGTTAGGGTTAGTGTGAGGGTGAGGTTTAGGTTGAGGGTTAGGGTTAGGGTTAGGGTTAGTGTGAAGATTAGGGTTAGGGTTAGAGTTAGGATGAGGTTTAGGGTGTGGATGAGGTTTAGGGAGAGGGTTAGATTTGGGTGGAGGGTTAGGGTGAGGGTTAGTGTTAGGGTGAGGTGAGGGTTATGGTGAGGATTTGGGTGATGGTTAGGGTTAGGGTGAGTGTTAGGGATAGGGTTGGGGTTAGGGTGATTGTGAGGGTGAGATTAGGGTTAGGTTTGGGTGAGGGTGAGTGTGAGGATTATGCTTAGGGTTAGGGTTAGGCTCAGGGTGAGGGTGAGGGTGAGGTTAAGGGTTAGGGTGACTTTTAGGGTTAGGGCGATGTTTAGGTTTAGGTTTAGGGTTAGGATGTGGATTAGGCTGAGGGGTAGTGTTAGGGTTAGGGTGAGGGTTAAAGTTAGTGTGAGGATAAGGGTTAGGGTGAGGGTTAGGGTGAGGGTGAGGGGTAGGGTTAGGGTTAGGGGTAGTGTGATGATCAGGGTGAGGGTTAGGGTTAGGGTTAGTGTTAGGGATAGGGTTAGTGTGAGGGTTAGGGTGAGGGTTAGGTTTAGGTTTAAGGTGAGCTTTAGGGTGTGTGTGAGGTTTAGGTTTAGGGAGAGGGTAAGGGTTAGGGTGAGGGTTAGTGTTAGGGTAAGTTATAGGGTTAGGGTGAGGTTGAGGGTGAGGATTAGGCTGAAGGTGAGGGTGAGGGTTAGGGTGAGCGTGAGGGTGAGTGTGGGGTTTAGGGATAGGGATAGGATTAGGGATAGGCTGTGGGTGAGGGAGAGGGTGAGGGTGAGGGATACGGTTAGGGTCAGGTTTAGGGTTAGTGTTACGGTGAGGGTTAGGTTTAGATTTAGGGTTAGAATGAGGGTTAGGCTGAGTGGTAGGGGTAGGTTTAGGGTGAGGGTTAGGGTTAGTGTGAGGGTTAGTGTTAGGTTTAGGATTAAGGTGAGGGTTAAGTTGAGGCTGAGGGTTAGGTTTTGGGTGAGGTTATGTGTAAGGGTGTTGGTTAGGGTTAGATTTAGAGTTGGGTATAGGGTTAGGGTTAGGTTGAGGTTGAGCTTGAGGGTTAGGGTTAGGGTTAGGGTGAGGGTGAGGTTGAGGTTCAGGGGTAGGATTAGGGTTAGGGTTAGGGTTAGGCTGAGGGTGAGGGTTATGGTGAAGCTGAAGGTTAGGGTTATTGTTAGGGTTAGGGTGAGGGTTAGGGTTAGGTTTAGGGTTAGGTTAGGGTTAGGGTTAGGGTTAGGGTTATGGTGGGGTTTAGGGTGAAGGTTGGGGTTAGGATTATGGTTAGAATGCGGCTTACTGTTAGGGTGATGGTGAGGGCTGGGTGACGTTTAGGGTTAGGTTTGGGGTAAGGGTGAGGGTGAAGGTTATGGTTAGGGTGAGGGTGAGAGTTAGGTATAGGGTTAGGGTTAGGGTGAGGGTGAGGGTGAGGTTAAGTGTTAGGATTAAGGTTAGGGTTAGGATTGGGGTGAGGGTGAGGGTTAGGGTTAAGGTGACATTTAGGGTTAGGGTGAGGTTTAGGATGAGGATTAGGCTAATGGGTGGGGTTAGGGTTAGGGTTAGGGTGAGAGTTAGGCTTAGGGTTCAGGTTATTGTTAGGGTTAGGATTAGGGTTAGTGTTAGAGTGAGGATGAGGTTTAGATTTAGGGTTAGGGATAGGATTATTTTTAGGGTTAAGTTTAGGGTTAGGGTGAGGGTGAAATTAAGGTTTAGTGTTAGGGTTAGGGTTTTTATTAGGGTTAGGGATAGGTTTAGGGTGGGGGTTATGTTTAGTGTGAGGTTTAGGTTTAGGGTTAAGTTTAGGGTGATGGTAAGGGTCGGGGTGAGATTTAGGGTGTGGGTGAGGTTTAGGGAGAGGTTTAGAGTTAGGGTGATGGTTGGGGTTAGGTTTATGATTAAGGTGAGGACTGGGGTGAGGGTGAGAGTTAGGGTTACGGGTAGGGTTAGGTTTAGGTTTAGGCGTAGGGTTAGGTTGAGGATTAGGGTTCGGGTGAGGGTTAGTGTTAGGGTTTGGGTGAGGGTTAGGGTTAGATTTAGGATTAGGATGAGGTTTAGGCTGAGGGTTATGGTGAGGGTTAGGGTGATGATTATTTTTAGGGTGAGGGTTAGGGATAGGGTTCGGTTAGGTTGATGGTGAGGGTGAAGGTGAGGGTTAGGATTAGAGTTAGGGTTAGGGTTATTCTGAGGGTTAGGTTGATGGTGAGGGTTATGGTGACGGTGAGGGTTAGGTTTAGGTTTAGCTTTAGGGTGAGGGTTAGGGTTAGGTTAGAGTGAGGTTGAGGGTTAGGGTGAAGGTTAACGTTAGGGTTAGGGTTAGGGTTAGTGTGAGGATTAGGGTTAGGTTTAGGATTCGGGTTATGGTTAGGGTGAGGTTTAGTGTGAGGGTGAGTGTTAGGGAGAGGCTTAGGGTTAGGTTGAGTGTTAGGGTGAGGGTTAGGTTTAGGTTGAGGGTGAGGGTTAGGGTGAGGGTTAGGGTGAGGCTTAGTGTTAGGCTGAGGGTTAGGGATAGGGTTGGTGTGAGGGTGAGGGTTAGGGTGAGGGTTAGTGTGAGGCTGAGGTTGAGGATGAGGTTTAGGATTAGGGTTAGGCTGATGGTGAGGGTTAGGGTGAGGGTTAGGTTTAGGTTGATGTTTAGGGTTAGGTTTAGGGTTAGGGTGAGGGTTAGGGTTAGGTTTAGGGTAAGGATGAGGGTTAGGCTGAGGGGTAGGTTTAGGGTTAGAGGGAGGGTTAGGGTTAGTGTGAATGTTAGGGTTAGGGTTAGGGTGAGGGTGAGGGTTATGTTTAGCGTTAGTATTAGGGTGAGTATTAGGGTGATGGTTAGGTTTAGGCTTAGGGTTAGGATGAGGGTAAGGTTTAGTGTTAGGTTTAAGCTGAGTGTTACAGTTAGGGTTAGGGTTAGGATGAGTGTGAGGGTTAGGGTGTGGGTGAGTTTTAGGGTGACTGTGAGGGTTAGGGTGAGGGTGAGGTTTAGGGATAGGGTTAGAATTAGGGTGAGGGTTATGGTTAAGTTTATTGTGAGGGTCAGGTTAAGGGAGAGGGTTAGGTATAGGGTAAGGGTAAGGGTTAGGGTGAGGTTTATTGTGAGGGTGAGGTTTAGGAAGAGGTTTAGTGTTAGGGTGAGGGTTAGGGTTAGGGTTAGGTTGAGGGTTACGGATAGGGTTAGGGTTAGGGTGAAGGTGAGGGTGAAGGTTAGGGTTAGGGTTAGGGTGAGGGTAAGGTTGAGGGTTAGGATTAGGGTTTGGGTTAGGGTTAGTCTGAGGGTGAGGTTGAGGGTAAGGGGTATGTTTAGGTTTAGGGTTAGCATTATGGTAAGTGTGAGGGTTAGGGTTAGGGTTAGTGTTAGGGATAGGGTTAGTGTGAGGGTTAGGGTGAGGGTTAGGTTTAGGGTTAAGGTGAGGTTGAGGGTGAGGTTGAGGGTTAGGTTTAGGGAGAGCATAAGTGTTAGGGTGAGACTGAAGCTTCGGTTTAGCATTAGGGTTAGGGGGAGGATGAGGGTTAGGGTTAGGGGGAGGTATAGGGTGAGGATGAGGGTTAGGTTTAGGGATAGGGTAAGGATTAGGGTTAGGTTTATGGTTAGGGTGAGAGTTAGGCCGAGGGGTAGCTATAGGGTTACGGTGAGGGTTAGGTTTAGTGTGAGGGTTAGGGTTAGGGTTAGGGTGAGGGTAAGGTTTCGGGTGAGGTATAGGATGAGGGTGAGGGTTAGAGTTAGCATTAGGGTTAGGGATAGGGTTTGGGTAAGTGTTAGGGTTAGGTTTAGGGTTAGGCTGAGGTTTAAGGTGAGGGTTAGGTGTAGGGTTAGGGTTAGGGTTAGTGTGAGGTTTAGGGTTAGGGTTAGGGTGAGGTTGAGTGTTAGGTTGAGGTTTAGGCTGAGGGTGATGGTTAGGCTGACGGTAAGATTAGGGTGAGGGTTAGGGTTAGATTTAGGATGAGGGTGAGTTTTATGTTTAGGGTTAGGTTGAGGGTTAGGGTGAGGGTTTGGGTGAGGGTGAAGGTTAGGGTTAGCATTAGGGTTAGGGTGAGTTTGAGTGTTAGGCTTAGCGTTAGGGTTAGGTTTAGGGTAAGGGCTAGGTTGAGGGTGAGGGTTAGGGTTAGGGGTAGGTTTAGTGTGAGGTTTAGGGTGAGGTTTAGAGTGAGTTTTAGGTTTAGGTTGAGGGTTAGGTTTAGGTTGAGTGTGAGGGTTAGGGTTAGCGTTAGGGTTAGGGTGAGGGAAAGGGTTACGTTGAGGGTTAGTAAGAGATTGAGGTTTAAGTTTAGCATTATGGTTACTTTGAGGGTTTGCGTGTGGGTTAGGGTTACGGTTAGGATTAGGGTGAGGGTTAGGGTTAGGGTTAGGGTGAGGGTGAGGGTGAGGATGAGGGTTAGGTTGTGGTTGAGGGTTAGGATGAGGGTGAGGGTGAGGGTTAGTGATAGGGTTAGGGTTAGGGTAAGGTTTAAGGTGAGGGTTAGGGTGAGGGTTTGGGTTAGGGTGAGGATTAGGGTGAGGGTGAGGGGTAGGTTTCTGGTGAGCATAAGTTTTAACGTGAGGGTTAGGGTGGGGGTGAAGTTTAGGATTAGCATTAGTGTTAGGGTGAGGGTGAGGGTTAGGGAGAGTGTAAGGGTTAGAGTTAGGGTGAGGATTAGGGTTAGGGTTAGGGTTAGGGTTAGGGTGAGGTTTAAGGTAAGGGTTATGGTTATTGTTAGGGTTAGGTTGAAGGTTAGGTTTAGGGTGAGTTTAAGGGTTAGAATGAAGGTTAGGGTGTGAGAGAGGGTTAGTTTAGAATTAGGGTTAGGTTTAGGGTTAGGCTTAGGATGAGGGTGATATTGAGGGTGAGGGTTAGGTTTAGGGTTAAGGTGAGGTTTAGGGTGATTGTGAGGGTTAGGTTTAGGGAGAGGGTAAGGTTTAGGGTGAGGTTTGAGTTGAGGGTGAAGGTTAGGGTTAGCATTAGGTTTAGGGTGAGGGTGAGGGTTAGCATTAGGTTTAGGGTGAGCGTGAGGGTTAGGGTTAGGGTGAGGTATCAGGTGAGGATGAGGGTTAGGTTTAGGGATAGGGTTAGAATTAGTGTTAGGTTTAGGGTTAGGGTGAGCGTTAGGCTGTGGGGTAGGTTTAGGGTTACAGTGAGTGTTAGGTTTAGTGTTTGGGTTAGGGTTAAATTTAGGGTGAGGTTAAGGTTTAGGTATAGGGTTAGGGTGAGGTTCAAGGTGAGGGTTAGGTATAGGGTTAGGGTTAGGGTTATTCTGAGGTTTAGGTTTAGGGTTAGGGTGAGGGTGAGTGTTAGCGTTAGGTTTAGGGTGAGGGTGAGGTTTAGGCTGATGGTAAGATTAGGGTGAGGGTTAGGGTTAGGGTTAGGGTTAGGGTGAGGGTGAGGGTGAGGGTTAGGTTTAGGGTGAGGTTGAGTGTTAGGGTGAGGGTTAAGATATGGGTTAGTGTTAGGGTTAGGACTAGGCTGAAGGTTAGGTTTAGGTTGAGGGTGAGGGTGAGGGTGAGGGTGAGCGTTAGGTTGTGGGTGAGGTTTAGGGTGAGGGTGAGTGTAAGGTTTAGTGTTAGGGTTAGGGTTAGGTAAGGGTTAGGGTGAAGCTTAGATTTAGGGTTAGGTTTAGGGTGAGGTTTAGGGTGAGGGTTAGAGTTAGGGTTAGGGTCAGGGTGAGGGTTAGGGTGAAGGTTAATTTTAGGGTTAGGGTTAGGGTTAGTGTGGGGATTAGGGTTAGGTTTAGGATTAAGTTTAGGGTGAGGGTAAGGGTTAGGGTGAGGTTTAGTGTGAGGGTTAGTGTTAGGGAGAGGGTTAGTTTTAGGTTGAGGTTTAGGGTGAGGGTTAGGGTTAGGATTAGGGTGAAGGTGAAGGTTAGGTTGAGGGTTAGGGTGAGGGTTAATGTTAGGGTGAGGGTTAGGGATATGGTTGGAGTGAGTTGAGGGTTAGGGTGGGGGTTAGTGTGAGTGTGAGGGTGAGGATGAGGTTTAGGATAAGGGTTTGGCTGATGGTGAGGGTGAGGGTGAAGGTTAGTGTTAGGTTGACGTTTAGGGTTAGGGTTAGGGTTAGGGTGAGATTTAGGGTTACGTTTTGGGTAAGGATGAGGGTTAGGCTGAGGAGTAGGGTTAGGGTTATAGTGATCGTTAGGGTTAGTGTGAGTGTTATTTTTAGGGTTAGGGTGAGAGTGAGGGTTAGGTTTAGGGTGAGTATTAGGGTGAGTATTAGGGTGAGGGATAGATAGGTTTAGGCTTAGGGTTAGGTTGAGGGTAAGGGTTAGGGTTAGGGTTAAGTTGAGGGTTCCAGTTAGGGTTATGGTTAGGGTGAGGTTGAGGTTTAGGGTTTGGTTTAGGGTGAGGGTGAGGATTAGGGTGAGTGTGAGGATTAGGGTGTGGGTGATTTTTAGGGTGACTGTGAGGGTTAGGGTGACAGTGAGGGTTAGGGTGAGGGTGAAGGTTAGGGTTAGGGTTAGAATTAGTGTGAGGGTTATGGTTAGGGTTAATGTGAGGATTAGGGTTAGGGTTAGGGTTAGGGATAGGATGAGGGTAAGGGTTAGGGTGAGTTTTAGTGTGAGGGTGAGTTTTAGGGAGAGGGTTAGGTTTAGGGTGAGCATTAGGATGAGGGTTAGGGTTAGGTTTAGGTTGAGGGTTAGGGATTGGGTTAGGGTTAGGGTTAGGGTTAGGGTGACAGTGAGGTTGAGGGTTAGGATTAGGGTTTGTGTTAGGGTTAGGCTTAGAGTTACATTGAGGGTGAGGGTGTGGGTTAATTTTAGGGTTTCATTTAGGGTTAATGGTTAGGGTTAGGTTTAGGTTTAGGGTTAGGATTAGGATCCGGCTGAGGGGTAGGGTTAGGTATAGGGTGAGGTTAGGGTTAGTGTGAGGTTTGGGTTAGGTTTAGGATGAGGGTAAGGATTTGGGTGAGGGTTAGCGTGAGGGTGAGGGGTCGGGTTAGGGTTAGGGTTAGCGTGATGGTCAGGGTGAGGGTGAGGGTTAGGGTTAGTGTTAGGGATAGGGTTAGTGTGAGGGTTAGGGTGAGGGTTAAGTTTAGGGTTAAGGTGAGGTTTAGGGTGAGTGTGAGGGTTAGGATTAGGGAGAGGGTAAGGTTTATGTTGAACATTAGGTTTAGGGTGAAGTTGAGGGTTAGCATTAGGGTTAGGGTGAGGATGAGGGTTAACATTAGGGTTAGGGTGAGGGTGAGGGTTAGGGTTAGGGTGAGGTAAAGGGTGAGGTTGAGGGTTAGGTTTAGGGGTAGGGTAAGGATTAGGGTTAGGGTTAGGATTAGGGTGAGCATTAGGCTGAGGTGTAGGTTTAGGGTTATGGTTAGGGTTTGGTTTAGTGTGCGGGTCAGGGTTAGGGTAAGTTTGACGGTAAGGGTTAGGTTTAGGGATAGGGTGAGGTTTAAGGTGAGGGTTATGTGTAGGGTTAGGGTTAGGGTTAGTCTGAGGTTTAGGTTTAGGGTTAGGGTGAGGATGAGTGTTAGGGTGAGGTTTAGGGTGAGGGTTAGTTTAGGGTTAGAGTGAGGGTGATGGTTAGGTTTAGGGTGAGGTTGAGTGTTAGGGTGAGGGTTAGGTTGAGGGTGAAGGTTAGGGTTAGCATTAGGTTTAGGGTGAGATTGAGTGTTAGGGTGAGGGTTAGGTTTAGTGTTAGGGTTAGGTTGAGGGTGAGGGTTACAGTTATGGTTAGGGTGAGGGTTAGAGTTAGGGTTAGGTTTAGGCTGAGGGTGAGTGTTAGGGTTATTGATAGGATTAGGGTTTGGGTTAGCATTAGGGTTAACGTGAGGGTGAGCAAGAGGGTTAGTTTAGAATTAGAGTTAGGTTTAGGGTTAGGCTTAGGGTGAGGGTGATGGTGAGTGTGAGGAATAGGGGAGGGTTTGGGTTAGGGTTAAGGTAATGGTTAGTGTTAGGGTGATGTTTATGGTGAGGGTTAGGTTGAGGGTGAGGATTAGTGTTAGGGTTACCATTGGGGTGGGGGTTAATTTTAGGGTTAGGTTGAGGGTGAGGGTTAGGTTTAGGGTTAGGGTTAGTGTGAAGATTAGGGTTAGGGATAGGGTTAGGGTGAGGGTAAGAGTTAGGGTGAGGTTTAGGGTGTGGATTAGGTTTAGAAAAGGGTTAGGGTTAAGTTCATGGTTAGGGTGAGGGTTAGGGTTAGAGTGAAGTGAGTGTTATGGTGAGGGTTAGGGTGATGGTTAGGGTTAGGGTGAGGGTTAGGGATAGGGTTGGGATTAGATTGACGGTGAGGTTGAGGGTTAGGGTGAGGTTGGGATGAGGGTGAGGGTGAGGGTGAGGGTTAGGATTAGGGATAGGTTTAGGGTTAGGCTGAGGGTGAGGGTGAGGTTGAGGTTAGGGTTAGAGTGACCTTTAGGGTTAGGACGAGGGTTAGGTTTAGGTTTAGGGTTAGGATGTGGATTAGACTGAGGGTTAGGGTTAGGGTTAGGGTGAGGTTAGGGTTTGTGTGAGCGTTAGGGTTAGGTTTAGGGTATGGGTAAGGGTTAGGGTGAGGGTTAGTGTGAGGGTGAGGGGTAGGGTTAGGGTTAGGACTGGCGTGAGGTTTAGGGTGACGGTTAAGGTTAAGGTTATTGTTAGAGATAGTGTTAGGGTGAGGGTTAGGGTGAGGGGTGGGGTGAGGTGTAGGGTTAGGGTTACAGTGAGGTGTAGCGTGATTGTTAGCCTTAGGGTGAGGGTTAGGGTGAGGATTAGGTTTAGGGAGAGGGTAAGGGTTTGGGGGACGGTTAGGGTGAGGGTGAAGGTTAGGGTTAACATTAGGGTTAGGGTTCAGTGAGGGTTAGGGTTAGGGTTAGTGTTAAGGTGAGGGCTTGGCTGAGGGTGAGGGTTAGGGTTAGGGTGATGGTGAGGGTGAGGGTGATGGTGAGGGTGAGGGTTAGGTTTAGGTTTAGGGTTAGGGTTATAGTTAGTGTTAGGGTTAGGGAGAGGTGAGGGTGAGGGTTGTTGTTAGGGTTAGGGTTAGGGTTAGGGTGACGGTGAGGGTGAGGTTTAGGTTTAGGGTTAGGGTTAGGGTTAAGGTGAGGGTGAGGGAGAGGTTTAGGTTGATGTTTAGGGTGAGGGTGAATGTTACGGTGAGGGTGAGTTTTAGAATTTGGTTTAAGGTAAGGGCTAGGTTAAGGGTGAAGGTTAGGTTTAGGGTTAGGTTTAGGGTGAGGGTTAGGTTTAGGGTGAGGCTAAGGGTTAGAGTGAGGGTTACGGTGAGCGTGAAGGTTAGGTTTAGCATTAGGGTTAGGGTGAGGATGAGGATTAGGCTTAGGGTTAGTGATAGGTTTAGGGTGAGGGCTAGGCTGAGGGTGAGGGTTAGGGTTAGGGTTAGGGTGACGCTTAGGTTTCAGGTTCGCGTTCGGGTTACTGTTAGGGTTTGGGTGATGGTTAGGGTTAGGTTTAGGGTTAGGGTTAGGGTGAGGGAGAGAGTTGGGGTTAGAGTTAGTTTTTGGGTTATTGTTAGGGTTAGGGTGAGGTTGAGGGTTAGGGTGAAGATGAGTTTGAGTGTGAGGGTTACGGTTAGAGTTAGGGTTAGGTTTATTGTTAGGGTTTGGGTTAGCTTGAGGGTGAGGGTTATTGTTAGCAAACAAAGGGACTGAGGTAGTTCAGTCACAATGTTTTTTTATGAATATTTTTCTGTGTTTATGCTAATTCCATAACCAGAAGATGGATATCTGGTGCTAAATCCTTCCCAAGGTCATTGGGATCATTTTAGTTCCTTAACATTTTTAACAAGAATTCTACTAATCGCTAGCCACAATTTGAAATAAGGGAGTAATCTTATCTGTAACTTATGTGTTTATTTCCCTATAATATTTTTTTAAAACTATCACTCCAGGTTGTTCACAGTAGAAAACTGAAAAACTACTAGAAAAGACTAGTGCTTTTCAAAATAGCAAACTGAGCTTTAATTTATATATTGTTACCAACTGTGTGAAAGAATGTGCAAAAGCAGGCTACTGGTGATATACAGAGATTGACAAGTAGACTTTGACACTCCATGGAAAAATGAAACAATCCTAATTGTAAGACATTTAATTATATTTTTGTTGGCCTATTTTACTGATTTGCTTACATCTGTGAAAATATTTTCATTTATTTACCTCTACTTTGTCACTTGGGCTGTTGAAATCATACCCCAAATATCATTGTGAAAAAGAATGTCAAGAGGATTTCTCTGTTTAGTCTTATAGGACTTTTATAATTGTCATAACTTTCAGTTAATATATTAATTAATTTCAACTTAAATTTGCCTGTAGTCTATGGGAATATTTTATTTTCAATCTTTTTTGCATAGTGGACAATTATTTTCGCAATGGTTTTAATGAAGAGACTAGCATTTCTCATTTTGTAGACTATTAGTTACACAATGTTATTTGTGAAGAGGCCGTCTTTTTCCTATGTGTATAGATTTTGTTCTTGTCAACTATAATATACACATGCATGACTCAATACTTACATCTCAGAAGTGTTTAAGCTGCCTTTAACAACTTTAGTATATTGTGTTTATGTATTTATATTTGTCAATATTTATTAGTGTTATTTCTTCTCTGATTCATTGTTTAAGATTGTACTGCTTAATTTATTAATATGAATGAATTTTTAAAATTCCCTATTATTAGTACAAAATTATGTAAAATTTATAACGATGATAATTATGGATACATATTATTTTAATCCACATTGTTCTTTGAAGATTGGTGTCATTAAATATTTTCTATTTTGAAGAATATCCTATATGTATAGACTCATATATACTTTTTGCTATTGGATGGGGTGTACATATATTCTTAACTTTTATGTAGTCTGTAATGTTGCTAACTCATTTTGTTTCCTTCCTTCCTTCCTTCCATCCTTTCTTCCTTCCTTCCTTTCTTCCTTCCTTCCTTCCTTTCTTCCTTCCTTCCTTCCTTTTTCCTTCCCTCCCTCCCTCCCTCCTCTCTCTCTCTCTTTCTTTTTTCTTTCATTTTTTTCTTTCTGTCTGAATATCCATGTGTTGTAGATTGAGGCACTGAATTTTCCTACTATTGGTGTATTGCTATAAACTTTTTCCTGAAGATCAGTTCATGGTTGCTTAAATTTTTATTATTTGATATACATATATATGAATATATTGCTATAACTGTTATATCATCTTGTAAATAAACCACTTCATAATTATAAATTGACTTTTATTTTTCTTCTCAGATGATTTTGACTTAAAATATTTATTGAGTAACATAACTACAGCCAATCATGCTTTTTGCCATCTTTTGCTAATTAGAGTTAGCATGGTTTTCCCACTTCATTTTCATTCTGTTTTCAGTTCTTTTAATTAGTGGAGCACCGAACTCTTATATCTCCAGGCATGTTTACATGTTGATAAGGGGGCTTTCTTGGTGTATGGAGATGAAGTGCAGTGGGATGTGTAGATGGGCCTGAATGTGAAGACCACATCAGTTGACTGGACATGGGACAGTACTAAAATCTGGGGCCACAAAGATGAGTATGTGACTGGGTAAGTAGACCAGTTGATACCAGCCTGTGCCACAGTTCGTTGGGATGGCTTATTTCATTCTTCTTTCTTCACCTAGAGCTTCATTCTGTCTATACTTTGTTGGACTGATGCAAAGAATGTGCAAGTCATCTTTCAATTCTCTTTTTCCTGTCTTTGTGCTCTATTAAGTTGTTATAATTTGTCATGGTAGTTGCTTAAATCTTATGAACATATTTTTATAACTGATTAGTTGTTCAAACTGATGTTTTTAATAAAGAAATGGCTGATAAAATTGATTTTAAGATGTTGGTATTGAGCTCACTGCTGTAAGTTGAGTGATGTCTATATAAATCAAATTTTGGGGTCAACTTAATACTACCTGATAAGATTTAAAACATATAATAATAGATATCTTCTCTGAAAGGCAAGACTATATAAAACCTATAAGATCAATAAGTAACTAGGTCAAATTATAAAAAAAATTAAGAATTAAAAAAAGACCTGAAGGCAGATGACAAAAGATTACATTGCACAAGATTAAAGCCATGTAAGATATCCTTGCTTGCAACTCATTTGAAGAATCATGGACTTGAAAGTGCCTTGAAGGGTCTGATTTTTGTAGAGTTCAACAGTAATAGGGAGAAAAAGTGTGTGAGTGTGGAATACATCCCCTCAGAGTTGGTCACAACTGAATGAGTGAAAGTTTCAAACAGCTTCAGTCAGCATTCCACGGACATGCTTCCAGGAAAGGTAATGTTATGAAAAGAACCTGTCCCTGATGCTTACACCTGAAGTACCTAGTTTATGGTTTCCCTTAGTTAAGCCAACGACTCTATAATTAGAAAACATAGCTAGTCTCCAAATCAGAACTAAGTCTGTGCTCTAAAACGATAGCTAGAATCAGAGTAGAAATAAGCTTATGATATGAAAAAGTAGCTAGATTCAATCAGCATCAGTAAGAAAAGGCGAGAAAAGAGTAGAGATCAAGACATAGCAGAAGTAGGGAATAGGAAAGAAAGAAAGAAAGAATACCAGGTGGCAATTTCTGATCTCTCAGCTAAGTGCCAAGTGGAGTTCTTTATGTTTGAATAAACTACAATGAAAAATTTAAATTAGCTATGCAGACTTATTATCCACATTTCAAATGCTGCATTCTCAAGGGGCTAGTATTCACAACAGAAGAATATGACTATTATCACAAAAACATAATATCCAGCCTTTAACAAATGACCACACATTGGTTCAGGGACATTATGAGGTGAGTTATAAATTCTAACTTCTTCTAATTTTTCAAAGAAAATAATGAAATAAATGAAATATAAAATGAAATGAAAAATAAATGAAAAATATTTCATTCCTCATTTGTAGATGAACTATGACTTTATTAGGACAAAGAATAATGTGATTTGGAGAAAGATGGTAAAACTGATAAAAACAAAAGTTTTAAAATATGTACATTTTAGAATAACTTGAATTTCTAATACATTTCAATATTTTTGTGACAAGTAATGAGTAAATTTAACATGTGAAACAGGATTTATTTTTAATAGAGAACTCTTACCTGTTGAACTTATGGAATAGATGATTTTGATGAAGAAACTTGCAGAGAATTTCCTTCTAAGAGCTTCCCTTAAAGAAACAAATCAAGTCTGAGAACTCTGATTTTCCAACTTTATAAATTTTTTCAGAAAAAATTTCTAAATTATTGGATTTTTTCAATCTTCCTCAAGAAACCTTCATGTACTGTAATTATTAATAGTCCCCATTTTACCTTCATTTATAGCTTTTCATTTTACTTTCTTTTCCTTCTCCCCTTGCAATTAATAGTTTGTATAAATTGTATTTCTAAGAAAAATTCTGGTTAGAACATTCCTCTAGATAACTGGTAGATATATAGATGATAGATAGATTGACAGGTATAGGTAGTTAGAGAGATCAAAAATAGATAACACATACACTTATAACTACATATATATCTAAGATAATTTCCAACATATAATATATTTCAATAAAATATGTTGTTCATCTATTATTATTGTTCAACATAGTTTAATGAATATTAATTATTTCTCAAGAATGTGTTAAAGCTAGAAATATAAATAAAGACCTGGATCTCAGAATGAAATACCTGAGTGAACACTCCATATAACAAAAACTGCTGAATTTGTGAAGTACAACCTAACCCTAGTCTAACCTGGCTGCAGTGCAAATGTAGAAGAATAAGATGAGGACTTTAGCAAGCAAATCATGCCAACTCTGGAGGTTAAAAGAAGAGCTAATTCAAGTTTTGACCCTTGTCTCACTCCAACAAATTATTAAATGCTGGCTCACTTTAATTATGCACTTTTAGAAGATAGATACAAATTGTACATTTCTATTTTTAAGAAGATTTTTGAAAAGATAGAGAATTATTTTGTTGCATACTAAATACACAGTCATCATTGCGATGGTTGATTCTTGTCTATGATATGATCCTCAAAAGCACTGGCATGACCCAGTATAGTGGGTACGTGGACCTAATGAGATTGCTGTACTGAAAATCTGTGAATGTTCTGGGGACTTCTAGTTTAGCACTCTACTGAAGTTCTTGATTCAGTTTTCCCCCCATAATTCAGCACATAGTGCACAATATCTTTCAACCATTTTAAAATTTCAGTTCATCATGTTCTCAAACACATTATGGATGTATCCCTTTTTGCTTGGAGAAATTTGCATAAATTTTACCTTGCTTTTTTCATATTTTCCTTTGTGGGGGCAGATATTTACAGAATTAAAGACAATGAAATTCTCCAGTGTCACACAACGGTGTAAACACAGAGGATAAGAGTGCGGGGCTGGCTGAGAGCTGTGCAGGTCTGACAGAGCTTCTCTGTATCAACTAAGCTGCATTCTACATGGGCAATGTACAAAAATTTAACAAAAATTAAATTTTCGTTTTTGAAATCTCTTTTGGTTTATTCATTTATTTTTGGCTATCCTTCATGAAAATGTCATCCAATAATTCTTACAAATAAGGTAAGTTTATTGTAAAATACTTTGACAATGTGCTTTCTATTTTGTTTGTTAAAGATACACAGTCAAAGAACTAGGGTTTAGTGTTCAGATAATGGGCAATTTCTTTTTGATTGAATAAGATCATACTCTAGAAGAAAGTATTCTTGGGAGAAATCAGTAAAATATATGAATACATAGGACAATAACCGTATTTTCTATTGTAGCACAAAATAGGCAGCCTAAATCACTAAATCTATAGGCACGATTAGTTGGGCAGATTTAGGAAGCTTTATATTTATTTTTGCCTGAATAATTCTCAAGGAAATTTATTATCATCTTTTTTCTAAGAGTCATAGTAGTAAAAGTTTAACTATAGTTGGGTACATCTCATTGTATAAAATAGCCTAGGACTTGATGTGTGACTAAAACAGTATAGCATTTGCTTAGCAAGTAAGAGGCCCTGAGACCACTCCTTCCTGGGGAAAATACCTTAAGTGCATTTAAAACAATAAATCAATGTGCTCTGAGGCAAAGATTCAAGACAAATTGCTAACCATTATTTGACATTTGATGTACGCATTAAGTGCCAGGTTTTTTCTGTCTGGATTTACTGAATATTTTAATGTCACTGGTATATTCCAAGACTCATTCTCTGCAGGTACCTTATCATTCAATTTTTCTAGCAACATTTTATTTTCAATATAGTTTGTTTTTATATAGATATGGTGTTTTTACATCTGGAGCTGGGTATTTCCAGGTGTATAACTGCTCCATGGTACCAGAACATCACAAGACAATTGCAAGTTTTTTTGAAACACAATGTACTTTCTTGGCCTGGAAGTGTCCAAATGAGTCAGACTAGGAAATGTTGGTAAAGGAAAAAAAAGAATCATATTCCTACTTCATTTATATGCACACTGACAATTTGAGATCATCCCATAAGCTTTCTTATTTATATTTTTATTGTGAAAATACTGTACAGAGGGATTACAGTTACATGAACAAGGTAATGAGTACATTTCTTATCAAGCATTGTTGCCTACTCCTTTGTTTTTCCCCCACCATCCCTTCCCTCCCACCTCCACAACTATACTCCCCCACCTACTTAAATTGTAAAGTTCATTTTTCACCATAATGTCTTGCACATCTCATTGTTGCAATATGTCAGCCTGTATCCCTATTTAAACACTTTGTTGTTTCCCTTCCCCTCCCCAAGTTAGCCCTACATCAAATACAGTAAAAACAGGGGGAGGGACATACAAAGCAACAAAACAATCATGTAGTACCTTATAAATACATTAAAACAATAGCAAGAAAGATGCAACCATTTGTGTCCCTATCTTAGGGTTCATTTTGCTCAACTTCATCTTATCTGGTCATATGTATATAGCTTTTGACATTTTCTACTTGTCCCAGATATATACTAGCTATTGCAAATAAGGGAAACCATGGGACCTATGTTTCCTTGGGCCTGGTTTATTCACTTAATATATTTATTCAAAGTCTTTTCACTTCCTAACAAATGGGGCAATGTCATTCTTTCTGATAATACACTGTTTGTTCTCCAAAGACAGGAAAGAAATTTGCCACCTAATATCTAATACTCTAATAGTTTGCACTGTTTCCAACTCTGCATTTTTTCATTTATAAATTCAGACCTGAAGAATGGTAATGAAAACAAGTATCTTAAGGTTCTTTTTTAAAATTTACCTCTTTTTTGTATGTCCCCTCACATTTTTAAAATTTGGTTTTAATTATTTTCACAGATAATGCATCACATCTGATGAAAATTTTTCTATGGAATTTGAATTATTTCTGCAGCAAGCTTGGTAATTTCATATAGATCAAGGAAAATAAGTTACTAAGGTATGTTTTGAAACTATTAATGCAATATTAAATTTAAGAAAAGTAATTGAATATGAAAATCAAAATTAAAGCTTTCATATGCACAAGTACATGTTAGTATAGCTTGTTACCAGAATTAGTATGTTCTGATAACCATTTTATATACTTTTATTAACTTCTGAATGAAAAAAATAAGTTAACTAAATATTTTATCTCAACTTTGAACAAAAAGTTTTCTTCTTTCATGTATTTTTGGAGAATATCTAGAATTAAAAATAATTCTTGTGTCATTAATTTACCCACTTTGTAAAATCACTGTGCAACCATTCTACTAAATATTTTCAAGAAACAGAAAATTAATCTTAAAAGAGAAGGTATTGGAGTTGTACTACAATTGAGAAATTATATTTATGTATCTTTTAGTGTTTTGTTTTATTTTTCCTTCCTAGAAACCCTCATTTCCCATGTTACACTTGAAACACTCTTTTTATTTTCACTACAACTTTGTTTTACCATACAATGTTTATGAGATTAAAATATATATGATATGACATTAAGGTATAATTACACTTGGTTTTATTATCAAATTATTAAGCCAAAAGTTAAAATTAGAACACTAAGCGTTTTTCACTACTGCATGACCAACTTGTGACCTACTCAATCCTACTTGTGACCTGGTTTCAAACAGTAGAAAGTTAAGCTTCAGAATGATGACACGGACTATTTTCTAACATGTGAACTTGCAAATGGAGAAAAATATGTGAAACAACAGAAGCATACAAGAGAAAAGGAAAGGATTCAACATTACAATTTTAGTTTAGAAAATAGTTTCCTGAGTTTCTTCAGAAGATTATACCTTGTTCTTTTGCCATTTATTTGAATGTCAACATTTTTATTTTCAAAAACAAAAGTAAACTATTTTCAAAAGTTTAGAGTAAAACTTCATTGCATAATCAAGAAATGACAAAGGGATGGTATGGGAAAACAAAGGAGAAGGCAAAAATGCTTGATAAGAAATGTACTCATGGGCTGGGAAGGTGGCTCAGTGGTAGAGCACTTGCCTTGCATGCTCGAGGCCCTGGGTTCAATTCCTCAGCACCACATAAGCAAAAAGAAAAAAGCTGGAAGTGGTGCTGTGGCTCAAGTGGTAGAGCGCTAGCCTTGAGCTGAAGAGCTGAGGGACAGCACCCAGGCCCAGAGTTCAGGCCCTACGACCGGACCCAAAAAAAAAAAAAGAAATGTACTCATTACCTTGTTCATGTAGTTGTAACCTCTCTGTATGGTATTTTCACAATAAAAATTATATTGAAAAACAAAGAAATGACTAAGTTTTTCTTTAAGTACATTGAACAAATAATGCAATGAAGCATTAAAATGATAACATCTTCCATGTTGCCTGAAGTCTGATTAAACCTTCTCTTGTAACTAGCTTATCTAGTTTGCCTTGCTCAGAAACTGTGTTCTTAACTCATAGATCTTTTATTTAATGTCTTTGTATCATGGCGTGTATGAGACATAGAGGATGTTAATAAGATGCTATTGAGGGCTTGAGACCCCTCAAAAATGATGAGTACAAAAATAAATGCCATCAGTGCTCTATTACCACAAAGTCATGATGCAATAATCTATCAAGAAGTGGAAATTAAGAGTTAATTCTACTCATAAAATAGCTTAACAGAATTAAATAATTGTGTGTCAAATGGAAAAATAAAATGTACTTGGAATATTAACTAAAATGCTGCCAAATAGGCATGTAAGAGAAGCTCCTGAATGAACCATTTTGGAGCATAATTTCAGTTGATCGGTGATAGTTTTACTTGCATTTTACTCCTCCATTTTCTCTTGCTTGTATATTGCCAACTATTTAAAATACACTTTATTTTAATCTAACCCACCAAATAAGGTTGGTTTCAAACTCTTTCATGTTCACTTTCTTTAAGATGTTAGTCACCTGGGCATTGAATTTCTACCTTTCACAAACCAGAAAATGAATGGCCTTTTTCAAGTCAGACAACCTCATCCCTTTTAAGCTAAGCTACTTTAAAATATGATGAAGGAGGTATTTTTTTATTCCATTTATACTGCTCTGTTTCTCATATCTTTTAGTAGATATCTGTTAACTGATCAATGTCTAATTTAAATTCATTCTATCCATCCATTCATCTAATAGACCCATGGAGTTGAAATTACAAAATTTGTCTCCACTGATATTCCATTCCTTATCAAAGTACAGGTTTTTAATTTTCATATCTGGCATGGATCATTTCTCTTCACTCTATAAAACTGTACTTTGTGTAGGCAAGATAATAAACAGTATCTCCAGTTTTAGTGTTTTCAAATATTGCTTTAATTTTGGAGAAATATTTCAATAATTATTGATTTAATCCATTAGAAATTAATTATTATTAGAGAGGTAATTCTATTATTCCCTTGAATTTGCTGATACAGTCGGTAGATATACTATTTAAGTAAAATAACTGCATATTTTTTTCAATTTTTAGTATACTTTTATTTGAAACTTATATTCATTTATTTGAAATTCACACTTATTTGGATGTGCTATTTTAAACATTCTGAAATAAATAAGTTGCCCAATTTATTTATTTGTTCTAATATTTTCTTTAACTGTAACTCAATATGTTTTACACATTTTTTATTTTTATTTATTTTATTTTATTTTATTTTATTTGAGAACATACTGTACAGAGGGGTTACAATTACATGGGCAGGATAATGCATACATTTCTTACCAAGCATTGCAACCTCCTCCTTTGTTTACCCTTCACCTCCCGTCCCAGCCTCCCCCTCCCCCCCACCCAATCATACCCCCCTCCCCCCCACACACAGACATTGTAAAGCTGGTTTTGTCATGACATTTTGTACTTCTCATTGTTGCAACAGGTCCACCTGAATCCTTAAACGACTTGTTTGTCCCCATCTCCTCCACATGTTATACTGACATCAAATATAGTGAAAGCGGGGGTTACACTGTGGGGGAGGGACATACAAAGCAACAAAGAAATAATCTTATAAATGCGTTAGAAACACATGCATGAAAGAAAAAAAAATTAAAATACATATTTAAGGGTTCGTTTTCTTAACATCACATTATCTGTCCTTTTCAGCTTGACTCATACCTATACTAGATATTGCAAATAAGGGAAACCATGGGACCTATGCTTCTTTGGGCCTGGCTTACTTCACTTAATATAATTTTTTCCAAGCCTTTCCATTTCCTAACAAATGCGGAATTGTCATTCTTTCTGATGGAGGCATAGAATTCCATTGTGTATATATACCACATTTTCTTGATCCATTCATCTACTGAGGGGCATCTGGGTTGGTTCCATATCTTAGCTATGGTAAATAATGCTGCAATAAACATAGTTGTGCTGGTAGCTTTAGTGTAGTCTTTTTTGTAAACATTAGGGTAAATGCCCAAAAGTGGGATTGCTGGGTCATAGGGGTGTTTTATGTGAAGTCTTTTGAGGAACCTCCATACTGCTTTCCAAAGTGGTTGAACAAGTTTACATTCCCATCAACAATGAAGTAAGGTTCCTTTCTGTCCACATCCCCTCCAGCATCTGTTGTTGTTAGAGTTCTTGATTTTTGCTGTTCTAACTGGAGTGAGGTGATATCTCAATGTTGTTTTGATTTGCATTTCTTTTATGGCTAGGGATGTTGAACATTTCTTCATGTGTCTATTGGCCATCCTTCTTTCTTCTTCAGAGAAGCTTCTCTTTAAGTGTTTTGCAGTTGTTTCTTTGAGGATTTGTTGTTGGGTGGTTTAATTTTTTGAGTTCCAAGTATATTTTAGATATGAGACCCTTGGCCGTTGTATGGCTAGTAACGATCTTCTCCCAATCCGTGGGCTTTCTATTGCTCTTGCTAGCTATGTCATTTGCCCTGCAGAAGCGCTGCAACCGTATACAATCCCATTTGTCCAACCTTTCTTTGATTTGTTGTGCTTCCGGGTCTCTATTCAGAAAATTTCGGCCTGAGCCAAGGAGACCTAGGGTTTCTCCTATTCCATCCTGTAATGTTTTCAGAGTGTCTGCTTTGAGTTCAAGGTCTTTGATCCATTTGGAGTTGATTGTGGTGCAGGGTGATATATAAGGATCTAGGTTTATAATTGCATATCTAAAATTAGAAATTTTAGAATTTTTCTCTTTTTTCCCCCAAATATTTTACTGTTGTTTTGTATTCATTTATACTGCGTGGATTTTAAAACATTTATAGACTTATCTTTTATATGACATTTTAGAAAATATATCTTCTGCTATTTCTTATACTTTAATTCTATTCTCTATTTTTAAAAGATAGACTAGAAGCAAATTAATAATTTCACGTACCTTTCACTTTTATATATTATTCGTGCTGAATTGAATACTTTTTTAACTCTTTAAGCATGTTTTTTGTCATTTTTTTATTTCTGTAACTTTTGGCTTATATATAAGTTTGATTTCGAGAGGGGAACGGGACTACAGAAATGGTGTGACAAAGCATGATACAATTCAGCTGTGATGTTCACTAGACACTGTGTTTGGAATGAGCTGGGCACCTTGGGGTAGGGGGGAATCTGTGGGGAAAAACAGTGAGAGAATGAGGGAGAAGATGACAGTGTTCATAAGAAAATGTACTCATAACCTGACTTATGCAGACCCATGTACATCATTTTACAATATTTTAAGATAATTTTAAATGAATTATAATTATTTTAGTTATAATTTTGAAAGTATAAACTTTTAGTTGGTTTATATTTTTCTTTCATTTTAGTTTGAAGACTTCCTGTGTGGACTGTATCAGAAGTGAAAGAGCCAATGAATTTTAGCATATATATATATATATATATATATATTTACACACAAAGAGCAACTACAATATCTATTGAAAAGAAATACAAAGGAAAATGACAAATGAAGCAGACTAGGGCATCTCTACAAATTCCAAATATTAATCTTCTATCCAAGATATTTAGCAGAAATTCAAAATATATATAAATAAAATTACCTCTAAAATATCATCAATGAATTATTTCAAACAACAAATTTTAAATAGATAAAATATTAGTGTAGAAGTATTAACTATGTAGAGTAGAACAACATAAGTGACTAATAACTTATAAGAAGGAAAACAAAAATGAATATAAGATGAAAGCATTTTTCAAATTGCATACATTTCCTAAAATAATACATTTATTATGTACAGTAAAATATTGTTTCCAAATTTTTCAGACTTCAGAGAAAATTTACAGGTAACTCTTGAACAAATTTTATTCAAAAAGTCATCACAGGTGTTCTTTATGCAGAATTGAAATGCTAACTGATGAAGATATTTGCACTGTATAAAGAGAAGCATCGGGGATTACATATAAATGGATTTAAATAATATTTTTTACTTTCATTGTATTGTTTAAATTTTTAAAATTGTAATGAGTTCACATAAAATTATTTATATGGGAAAATAAAATATGACAAAAAGTGTCTATAAAATATCAGAATTTAGAAAAAATATTTAAATGATAAAACTTAGATTTATAAAACATTAGAATAGTATTTGTAAAATTTTAACACAAATCACATAATTTTGTCAGTAGGTGGCATATTAAATAAAGGTAAATGACAAAATAAATTTGAATGAGTTAAAAATGATGTAAATAAAACCCAAATGCTTTGCAGGGGACTGGGCCTCAATGTCTGTTATTCTAGCTACACAAGAGGCTATGATCACAGGATCATGGTTTAAAGTCTGCCTAATCTGGACAGCCTGTGAGGTTCTTGTTTTTAATTTAATTTTATTGTCAAGGTGAGGTACAGAATGCTTACAGTTTAAAATATAAAGTAATATTTGTTGAAGAACATTGTTATGCCCTCCTTTATTTCTCTCCTATTTTCTCTCCCCACATCCCTCTCTTCCCATGTGGTAAAGTTCATTTCTGCCATATTATTTCGTGAGTATTTGTTACATTGGGTTTCCCTCTGTCCTTTGTCTCACCATTTGTTATTATCTTCAATTAATCACCAAAATGCTGGAAGTAGTGCTGTGGCTCAAGTAGTAAAATACTAGCCTGGAGCAGAGAAGACCAGATAGTATCAAAGATAGGAGTTCAGGCCTGGAGAGTAGCACAGGGTAGTGCCCGTGCACACACACACACACACACACACACACACACACACACACACACACACACACACACACACACACACACACACACACACACACACACAAATCCTTGACCACTAGAGACTTAAATACTACATGGCTATTAGTAATTTATCTTTGAATGAAGCTTTTCAAAAGTGTCTAGTTCAGTGAACAGTAAGACTTTTTTGCTTATATAAACTATCTCTAAATACAAACACATCTGTTCAAACAAAAATATTGGAAAAGACATGTTATTAAAAAGAATGATAAAATGCTTAGAGAACATATAGTCACAATTAATAAGGTAATTCAAATATATAACTAGGGAAACAGCCTTGAGACACTAGATATATTTTAGAGTAGCCAAAATCTCATAAGTAACAATGTGTTCTAGTAAGGATGAGCTGTAAAAACTGACTTTCATAGTTGGTGTTAAAGGAAATACACAACCAGTATGGTTTAGAGCACAGCACATGAGATTCACTAAACTTAAACACAGTCTTACATTACGATGTAGCAATCCCACTGCTCAGTATTTATTCAAAGTCACCAACTGCATATACGTGTGTGCTTGCTTTGTTCACACCAAACTTTAGAAACAAGTTCAATGTGTCAATAAACTATGATATATCTGTATGATGATATACTACTTAGAAATTTAACACTGAGTTCTCCAATCCTCAAAATAGTGTAGAAAATTCATATATGCACGTCACCCTGTGATCTAAGCTAATCTCAAAATGACACATAACCTCTGATTGCAACCACATAAAATTATTCAAATTGTATAACTATGGAGAAAATTAAAAGCTCAGTGGAGGTAGGGAGACAGGGATGAAAAGATGCAACATCCAGGATTGTATGGCAGTTAAAATACCATGAATATCATTATAGTTGGTGATATGTGACATTATAAAATTATCTAAACTGATAGAATGCAAAACAGTTGTGAAATGCAATAAATAGACTATATGGAACAATGATCTGTCCAATCACTGAATTGGTTGTGATCAGTTTTAGTAGTCAATTGGATTAACAAACATGTAAGTTTCTGACTCTGTGAAGGTGTTTCCACAGATGATTAGATTTTATGTGATTTAATGCTTTGGTGGAATCATAATATGATAGTAGTATTAGAATGAAATCAAAAGTAAAGGTTGTGATGTAGCAGAAGAAAGAAGGCCCTCTTCTCTCCCTTTCCCTGCTTCCTGTCTGCTGCAGTGTAACTGTTTTCTTCTGGCTTGCCCTCCCCACCATAATTATTTTCACTATAGAAAGATACATCAAAATAAAACCCTGCTAGCTTTGATTGCTATTATCTGGAAATTTCTCCATATCTGTGAATAGACAAAATAACACACAGAATTAATATTTGTAGTTAGGTTGTTTCTGCGACAAACCTGACTGCAACTTTCTTAAGCCTTTGGACAGGGTTTGTGTGAGGAATTTGGAAGGGTTTGGAGAAAGCCTCAAATGTTGCAAGAAGAGCTTAAGGAAATATTTTGTTGAGTTCAAAAGACCAACAAGCTAATGAGAATGTGGACAATGCACATGAGATTTCAGATGGAAACAAGAACTCTACGGGGAATTTTATTAGAGATCATTTGTGTTAAAGTCTGGAATAGAATTTGTCTATATTTTGTCTGTGCCCTTAAACTTTGTTAGAAGCTGTGTTGAAAGGCAACCATAATTAATTTGCAGGAGGAAATTTCATGACCGCATTTAGGCCATGATGCTTTTATTCCTGATTAATTTGACAGTGAGAAACTAGAGGAAAAGCCAAGAGGAAAAATGGAAGAAAATAAATAAGTAAAAAATGCAGTTTGGCCAGAAAGGAGAAAGTTAAGATCATGAACAAAGAGCACATGGTTTTTAAAGAGAATCCAACATTAAACTGAAGTGAAGCACATTTCCTTGAAGCAATATGAAAAATGTCCTTAGAGAATCTCAGGTATTAAATAACGATTGCACTTTCCCTTGAGAAGAGAGAGTAACCATAGTGGCAGGCTTATGTACAGCCATCTACCAAAGCATTTTCCTGAGTTTACATACAGACGTTGAGAGGTACCTACAGACATGGCTCAGAGAACACTGTTAACTGCTCAAGACTGTGGCAAGACTTGTCCACATAGTTCTAGTTTTTCAGATACATAGTATGGGATATTAATGGGGTCAATTAATTTTCGACTGAGATTTCAAAAAAAAAGGTAATGTGTAGCCATGTTAGATTTCCTTCAAGGATCCTCTCAGAGGGTGATATATGAATCTCAGGGTGACTCTTAACCAGAAATTGATTTTTTTAGGGGGGTCTGGTCATGGGGCCTGAACTCTGGGCCTGGGCGCTGTCCCTCAGCTCTTCAGCTCAAGGCTAGCACTCTACCACTTGAGCCACAGTGCCACTTCTGGCTTTTTTCTTTTTGCTTATGTGGTGCCTTGAACCCAGGGCCTCAGGCATGCAAGGCAAGCGCTCTACCACTGAGCCACCTTCCCAGCCCTTATCCAGAAATTGAGAGCAAAAGATTTTGAAATTCCAGGAACAGGAAACAGACACTAAGGGAAGTGGAAAAAAATAGAAAGTGCAGCCCATCCAGGATAGAGGCCAGGTGGCTTCAGAAGGTCAATCTGTATGAGTGGTGGTATGAAAGCTTTTTTTGTCAGTTATGGAGCTTGAACTCTGGGCCTGGGTGTTGTTCCTCAGCTCTTCAGCTCAAGGTGAGTGCTCTACCACTTGAGTCACAGCACCACTTCTGGTTTTCTGGGTGTTTATTAGGAATGAGTCTTACCCACTTTCCTGCCTGGGCTGGCTTTGAACCAAGATCCTCAGATTTCAGCCTCCTGAGTAGCTAGGATTACAGACATGAGCCACCAGTGTCCAGCTTAAAGCATCTTTGACCTCACATCAAGACATCATGTACTCTGGATCTGGAAATGTAGGTATAGGGGGCTTTGCTTTGTTTTTGTTCTTATCCTTCCTTGTTAATTTACTATTTGGAAAGAAATGGTCACTCTGTTCCATTAGGTTTTGGAAGTATATTTTTTTTCTCCAAAGTTTATCTTGAGTCTCAGAAAAAACACTTTCAGTTTGAGCTTCTGAGCAATTTTGGAACTGTCAAGCTTACAGAAATGTGTATAGAGGAACTAAATACATTTTGTATTATGAGGCAGGAACAATACGTTTTAAGAAGCCAAGGGTGAAGTGTTACATTATAAGGAGATGTGTGTTGGTGTCCAGTTGATTCTGAGTTCTCTGGCCTAATCAGTGTCTTAATTCCTTGATAGTATTGAGTCTTGGTGAAGAATAGGTATAAGGACCTTGCTGGAGGAAGTAGTTCATGTAGCTAGAAAGAGATTCTTGGATCACTCTTGTCCTCCTCCTATCCCTGTCTCTCTTTTTCTTCTGGTCGACCACCATGTGCACTGCTGTGATCAGTCAGGCTGTCCCTGTCATGATTACTAACACTTCTGAAAATGTCCTTCCACTCAGAGGTGGCTGATCTCAGCACTTTGTCTTCATGTTCGTAGCTTAACTAGTGCATGCATGGTGGTAGTAATGAGAGAGGATCTTCATTTATTGAAAGGATAATATATGAGCAATCTCTATATATTTTGTTTAATTTTCAATTCCAGTAACTTTTCATGTTCTACTAGTTTTATAAAAGACCTGGTAAAATGTAAATCTCCTTGCTGTGTCACTATTATAAACTAATAAAAAGAAGGCCCAACAACCCTATGTATACAATGATCAACAAGTTTACAACACATTAGATTCTTTTGTATAGGATCACATTTTCCATTTGATCTTTGTTCTTTCCCTGAAGAATTTATTTCAGAGCAGGGTCATTACTAGTATATATTTCTTCGTATTTGTTATTTCGTCAAAAAATATATGTTTCCATTTAAATGATGCTTTCAATAGATTTGGAATTCCATTCTCTGATACAGAGAGGAGAAATAACAATGAGAGAGCTCTAGGCAAAGATGAGGGGGAAATGATAGGAAAGAAAAGTAGCTAGAAAGTCACAATCTACAGCATAGCCCTGGGAAAGTATCAGCCAGCCTGATACAAGAGAAAAGTTGTACCATGATTTACTCACATATAAAGCAGGTCTATTACTGTTCAAGCACTCACATTATGCTTAGTCATTTTCTAGGATCAGCTTCTGGTACATTTGATGTTACTTTATGTAGCAAAATACTTGTAAGAATCATGACCAGCTAGAGTTTGTGAACAAACTTTATTCTGTCTAATGCACATTATCAGATAATGAGCCAATTACATGGCATACTTCCATGCATGCTACAGACTGTACTTCCTTAACCCAAGGTAGAACCTAAGATAAGGGTACAAATAGTGTCAGCCTTGGGAGCAGAAAAATGGAATACTCTATCCTTGAAATCGGGAATGTAACAAGTCTTCACGTTACATTCATTATTATTTCATCATAAATATTCAAAGCATATGGTCACTTGACATGTTCAGTGTGTTTATTACAAATTATTTAATACATATGATATGAAACCATTAAAATGGTATTAATATTCATATATATAACTTAGGGAAATTATACACAATAAATATACATATATAACTATTTTAAATATATCTGACATACTTTATCTAATGCAACATTGTATATTCATAGATATAAAAGTTCACTCATCTCGGGCGCTGGTGGCTCACGTCTGTTATCCTAGCTACTCAGGAGGCTGAGATATTGAGGATCTCGGTTCAATGCCAGCCTGGGCAGGAAAGTCCGTGAGACTCTTATCTACAATAAACCACTCGAAAACCGGAAGTGGCACTGTGGCTCAAGCAGTAGAGCGCTTGCCTTGAACTGAATGTTTCTGCTAGTTCATATTTTTTTCATTGCTATGACAATATATCTCAGATGAGAAGTTTATAACCCAATGCTCAACATTTTGGAACACTTAAGATTGAACCCCTCACTTCCAGCCTCTGGAAGAAAGTCTCTGTATGGTGGACATCATGGAAAGAAGGTGTTTGAGAGAGAAAGTTCCCCTGATGAGAAAGAAGCCACAGAGCAGGAAGACTTTGGTAGCGATCCTCTGGAAAGCTTCATGGTTCTAGGAGAACCACTTTAAACAATCTCCAAAGGCAACATCTCCAGCATTCTTCTCACAGTAGGTACCACCTCCTGAAGGTTCCAGCATTTTCTGTCTCTGAGTCTTTAGAAGATACACTCAAAATATATCCAACCCATAGCAAGATAGCCAAAGTTATTTTCTCTGAGTATACTTACTGATTTCCACCCCCTCACATTTCATTTAAGTTAATTTTTGTTTTGCATCAGTGGCTTCTCTTGTGACTTTGATATAGTTAGCTTTGTACAAGTTTGGATGATTTCCCATCGCTTCATTGGCCCAAGGATGAGGTTGCTGGCATTGATTATTGTAGAAAGCATTGATGATGATCTATTGCAGATAGCTTTTGCATTTTGTCTTGGACATATTATGCATTGTGAAGAAGATTATGTCTACAGCTTATTTCCTGCCTGAATGGCGGTCACCTTTTCCTCAGTTAGAACATGTGTACTGGGAGTGCTGATGTTCCCTAACATGACTAGGAGCAGTCTACTCTCTGAACCTTCAGCTTTTCCTTCCATATGGGAGAATTGCTGTGTTACGCTCTCTGTAATAGACTCTTAAATCCTCTTTTGAGTAGGGAAGCTGAGGTCTCCTCTCTGAATGGATTGTGGAGAGAACACTGCTCAATTTTTAAATTGTCAGTCACTTTCATTAGTTTTAAGGTCATCTTTATTTGCTTTTCAGTCATTGCTAACACCAATTACCATGGCTTCTGGAGGCTCTATAGGGGGTGCATTAGCTTCCTCGTTGGTCTCTACATCTGATACTTTAAGATTCTGTCCTTCCACAATGTTTTCAAACTCAGGCCATATGTATGTACTCATACATTTGTCATCTTTCTATGTTCTAGGATCTCAAGGTCTCCTCCTTTACTTTGATGTTTTAAGTCCCAAAGCTTGAGTGCTCCTGGAGATTGTAGCTGCTGACATTCACCTATCACAGATTTTGCAATTTCTGATTTTTAAGCTTGTAACCTCAATTTAGTCTAGACCTGTCTTTTATTTACCCGTTCTAAATCCTACATGATTTAATGACTCCCCCCAGAGCAATTTTGCATTTGATTTCTAGACCCCCCAGAGTTTTTACCACACCAGGAGAGTTTTTTAATTGCTTCTTTCTCAGTTGGGATATAGTCACATTAAGAGGATAGTGTAAACTCATGTTCGAACATGTCAAAGTTGCAGTTACACTTTTGATCCTTTGTGGAATGCCACCCCACACATAGAAACATGAGAAAGGAAACTTGATATTTTTTAAATTTTATATTATTTTATTTGAGAAAATACTGTACAGAGGGGTTACAATTACACGGGCAGGATAATGCATACATTTTTTACCAAGCATTGCAGGCTCCTCTTTTGTTTACCCTTCAATTCCCTTCCCAGCCTACCCCCTCCCCCCCACCCAATCATACCCCCCTCAACCCCCCACACCGACATTGTAAAGCTGGTTTTGACATGACATTTTGTACTTCTCATTTTTGAAACAGGTCCACCTGAATCCTTAAACGACTTGTTTGTCCCCATCTCCTCCACATGTTATACTGACATCAAATATAGTGAAAGCGGGGGTTACACTGTGGGGGAGGGACATACAAAGCAACAAAGAAATAATCTTATAAATGTGTTAGAAACACATGCATGAAAGAAAAAAAAAAACATTAAAATACTTATTTAAGGGTTCGTTTTCCTAACATCACATTATCTGACCTTTTCAGCTTGACTCATACCTATACTAGTTATTGCAAATAAGGGAAACCATGGGACCTATGTTTCTTTGGGCCTGGCTTACTTCACTTAATATAATTTTTTCCAAGCCTTTCCATTTCCTAACAAATGCGGAAATGGCATTTTTTCTGATGGAGGCATAGAATTCCATTGTGTATATATACCACATTTTCTTGATCCATTCATCAACTGAGGGGCATCTGGGTTGGTTCCATATCTTAGCTATGGTAAATAATGCTGCAATAAACATAGTTGTGCTGATAGCTTTAGTGTGGTCTTGTATGTAGACATTAGGGTAAATGCCCAAAAGTGGGATTGCTGGATCATAGGGAAGATCTATGTGAAGTCTTTTGAGGGACCTCCATACTGCTTTCCAAAGTGGTTGAACAAGTTTATATTCCCACCAACAATGAAGTAAGGTTCCTTTCTGTCCACATCCCCTCCAGCATCTGTTGTTGTTAGAGTCCTTGATTTTTGCTGTTCTAACTGGAGTGAGGTGATATCTCAATGTTGTTTTGATTTGCATTTCTTTTATGGCTAGGGATGTTGAACATTTCTTCATGTGTCTATTGGCCATCCTTCTTTCTTCTTCAGAGAAGCTTCTCTTTAAGTCTTTCGCCCACTTATTTATTGGGCAGTTGTTTCTTTAAGGATTTGTTGTTGGGTGGTTTAATTTTTTGAGTTCCAAGTATATTTTAGATATGAGACCCTTGGCCGTTGTATGGCTAGTAAAGATCTTCTCCCAATCCGTGGGCTTTCTATTGATCTTGCCAGCTCTGTCATTTGCCCTGCAGAAGCTCTGCAACCTTATGCAATCCCATTTGTCCAACCTTTCTTTGATTTGTTGTGCTTCCGGGTCCCTATTTAGAAAATTTCGGCCTGAGCCAAGGAGACCTAGGGTTTCTCCTATTCCATCCTGTAATGTTTTCAGAATGTCTGCTTTGAATTCAAGGTCTTTGATCCATTTGGAGTTGATTCTGGTGCAGGGTGATATATAAGGATCTAGCTTTAGTTTTCTACATGTAGTTAACCAATTTTGCCAGCACCATTTACTGAAGAGGCTGTCTTTCTTCCATTCTATTGTTTTAGCTTCCTTATCGAAGATTAGATGGCTATAGGTCTGTAGGTTCATTTCTGGGTTTTCAATTCTATTCTATTGGTCCTGAGGTCTGTTCTTATGCCAATAACAAGCTGTGTTGATTACTATCCTTTATAGTAGAGTTTGAAATTTGGTATTGATATTCCTCCAGGAGTGTTCTTTCCGTTAAGGAGCGTTTTTGCTATTCGGGGTCTTTAATTGTTCCATATGAATTTTTGGATTGCCTCTTCTATTTCCTTGAAGAATGAGGTTGGAATTTTGATAGGTATAACATTGAATTTGTAGATAGCCTTGGGAAGTATTGCCATTTTCAGGATGTTAATCTTTCCAATCCAGGATCATGGGAGGTTTTGCCATTTTTTAAGTTCTGTGATGATTTCCTTTTTCAAGATTTTAAAGTTTTCATCATAGAGGTCCTTCACTTCTTTAGTTAAGTTAATTCCTAGGTATTTTATTTTTTGTGGGGCTATTACAAATGGAGTTGCTTTCGTAATTTCAGCCACACTTTTCTCATTGTTGGCATACAGAAAAGCCATTGATTTTTGGGGGTTAATTTTATAACCTGCTATTTTGCCAAAGTTTTTAATCAGCTTGAGTAATTTGGGAGTGGAGTCTATGGGATTCTTTAAATACAAGATCATGTCATCTGCAAAGAGGGAGAGTTTTATTTCTTCTTTCCCTATTTGGATCCCCTTTATGTCTGCATCTTGTCTTATTGCTGTAGCTAGGCATTCTAACACTAGATTGAAGAGAAGTGGAGAGAGTGGGCATCCTTGTCTTGTTCCTGAGTTAAGAGGAAATGGCATTCGTTTTTCACCATTGAGTATAATGCTGGCTGTAGGTTTGTCATATACAGCCTTTATTGTATTGAGGAATGTTCCATGGATTCCTAATTTTTCCAAAACCTTCATCATAAAGGGGTGTTGGATCTTGTCGACTGCTTTTTCTGCGTCTATTGAGATAACCATGTGGTTCTTGTTCTTGCTCCTGTTGATGTGATGAATAATATTAATTGATTTGCGTATATTGAACCAGCTTTGCATCCCTGAAATGAATCCTGTTTGATCGTGGTGTATGATTGTTTGGATGAATTGTTGAAGTCGGTTGGCCAAAATTTTGTTGAGAATTTTTGCATCAATGTTCATCAAAGAAATGGGTCTATAGTTCTGTTTCTTTGATGAGTCCCTGCCTGATTTTGGGATGAGGGTTATGATGGCTTCATAGAACGTGTTCAGTAGTGAGCTTTCTCTTTCAATTTCATTGAAGAGTTGGAGGAGAATTGGTGAGAGCTCTGCTTTGAAGGCCTTGTAAAATTCCGCTGTAAAACCATCTGGTCCTGGACTTTTCTTAGCTGGGAGGTCTCTTATTGCTGTTTCTATTTCAATGCTTGATATGGGCCTGTTAAGATAGTTTAACTCATCTTGGTTTAGTTTTGGCATGTCAATATTTGCTAGGAAGAGGTCCATTTCTGCCAAGTTGTCAAACTTATTGGCATAAATTTTTGAGATATATTCCCTTATAATGTTCTGAATCTTGGTTGTTTCCGTGGTGATGTTTCCATTCTCATCTCTGAGTTTATTAATTTGGGTGTGTTCTCTTCTTTTTCTGATAAGATTTGCTAAGGGTCTGTCAATTTTGTTAAGTTTTTCGAAGAACCAACTCTTTGTTTTGTTGATTCTTTCTATAGTTTTTTTGGATTCTAATTCATTTAATTCTGATTTAATTTTGATTATTTCTTTCTGTCTACTGGATTGGGGTTTATCTTGTTGCTCTTTTTCAAGGAGGTTTAGATGTGTCATTAAATTGTTAGTTTCAGATCTCTCCAATTTGTTGATGTAGGAGCTCAGAGCTATAAACTTGCCTCTGAGTACTGCCTTTGTTGTGTCCCAGAGGAGCTGGTAATTTGTGTGTTCATTTTTGTTGAATAGCATGAACATTTGAATTTCCTTTCTAATCTCTTCCATGACCCACTCTTGATTCAGCAGTGTGTTGTTTAGCCTCCATGTGATATCGGATTTTCTTTGGTGGCTTTTGGTGTTGAGTTCTAATTTTATCCCTTGTGGTCAGAGAGAATGAAGGGTATAACTTCAAAGTTTCTGAATTTAGACAAGTTTGCTTTGTGGCCTAGAATGTGGTCTATTTTAGAAAACGTTCCATGTGCTGCTGAGAAGAACGTGTATTCTGATGCTGCTGGGTGAAATGTTCGGTAAATGTCTGTTAAGTCTAGTTGATCTATGCAGCTGTTTAGATCTGCGGTTTCTCTGTTGAGTTTTTGCCGAGTTGATCTGTCTAGTGTGAAGAGTGGTGTGTTAAAATCCCCAACAATTAATGTCTTTGGATCTATATGGGATTTGAGGGAAAGTAGTGTTTCTTTGATAAATTTGGTGCTCCATTGTTTGGCGAATAGATATTTAGAATTGTAATATCCTCCTGAAGGAGAGATCCTTTAATTAGTATGTAGCGACCTTCTTTATCTCTTCTCACGATTTTTAATTTGAAGTCTATTTTATCTGATATTAGGATTGCAACTCCCGCCTGTTTATGAGGGCCGTTTGCTTGGTAGATTTTGTTCCAGCCTTTAACATTGAAAATGTGTTTGTTTTTACGGGCAAGATGTGACTCCTGCAGGCAGCAGAGAGAAGGGTCTTGTTTTTTAGTCCAACTAGACAGTCTATGGCGCTTAATTGGAGAATTCAGTCCGTTAACGTTAAGAGATAGGACTGAGATGTATTTGGGAGTTCCTGCCATGTTATCTACCTTCTTGGGGGCTGCGAAAACTGGGTTCTTCCTATGGTTCTTGGATTCTCAGTTTGGGTGCAGTTTGTTGGCCTTTATTGTGGTCTTGTTGGATTTCTATGTGTAAGACATCTTTAAGAATCTTTTGTAGGGCTGGTTTGGTGGAGATGTATTGTTTCAATTTTTCTTTGCTGTGGAAGGTTTTTATTTGGCCTTCAGTTATGAAGGAGAGTTTAGCTGGGTACAGTATTCTTGGTTGATAGTTGTTTGTTTTTAGGGCATGGCATACATCATTCCAGGCTCTTCTTGCTTTGATTTTCTCTGCTGAGTAATCTGAGGTGATTCTAATTGGTTTCCCTTTATAGGTGATTACCCTTTTCTCCCTGACAGCTTGAAGGATCTTTTCCTTGTTCTGAACAAGGAGAATTACAAAATGTCATGTCAAAGCAAGCTTTACAATGTCGGTCTGGGGGGGGAGGGGGGTATGCCTGGGTGGGGGGGATGGGGGAGGCTGGGAAGGGAGGTGAAGGGTAAACAAAGGAGGAGGCTGCAATGCTTGGTAAGAAATGTATGCATTATCCTGCCAATGTAATTGTAACCCCTCTGTATAGTATGTTCTCAAATAAAATAAAATAAAATTTAAATTAAAAAAATGAAAAGAAGAAGATGAAGAAGAAGAAGAAGAAGAAGGTGAAGAAGAAGAAGAAGAAGAAGAAGAAGAAGAAGAAGAAGAAGAAGAAGAAGAAGAAGAAGAAGAAGAAGAAGAAGAAGAAGAAGAAGAAGAAGAAGAAGAAGCAGGAGGAGGAGGAGGAGGAGGAGGAGGAGGAGGAGGAGGAGGAGGAGGAGGAGGAGGAGGAGGAGGAGGAGGAGCAGCAGCAGCAGCAGCCGCAGCAGCAGCAGCAGCAGGAGGAGGCGGAGGAGGAGGAAGGAGGAGGAGGAGAGGAAGGAGAGGTAGGAGAGGAAAGAGAGGAAGCAGAGGAAGCAGAAGCAGCAGTAGAAGAAGCAGAAGCAGAGGAGGAGGAGGAAGAGGAGGAGGAGGAGGAGGAGGAGGAGGAGGAGGAGGAGGAGGAGGAGGAGGAGGAGGAGGAGGAGGAGGATGAGGAAGAGGAAGAAGAAGAAGATGAAGAAGAAGATGAAGGAAAAGAAGATGAAGGGGAAGAAGAAGAAGAAGAAGAAGAAGAAGAAGAAGAAGAAGAAGAAGAAGAAGAAGAAGAAGAAGAAGAAGAAGAAGAAGAAGAAGAAGAAGAAGAAGAAGAAGAAAGCAGCAGCAGCAAAGCATTCAGTATTTCAACATACAGGGAAACCTGGAATTTCAAATCATCATTTCTTAAATTGCACTAAGATTAGAATGTGCACAAGCTTACAGATGTGTTCACTTTTCTTTCATGGTCTCATTCTGTGCCAAATTGCTTCATTAATACTAAACACCATCCTAACTTCAGTTAAAATTTAAATGTGTTTTCTGTTTTGATGAAAACTACCTTATATGAAGATAAAAATATCAGATTTCTCAAATAAATTACACATTTTACAAGTATAAGGCAGGTAGGGAGAATAACTTACACAAAATACTTAAAAAGATTGGTTTTCAGTTTATATGAAAAATATAAACTTCTAAAAATTACTTTGTGTTATTTGTGATGCAAATCTTTAGTAAATTAATAAATGGAAATTGGTGGAAAATATTTGGGTCACAACCTTTTGAGAAAAAGATAAGTTTTGTTTAACTTTTGTATCATCCAGTTCAATGAAAAATACTGTGCTATAATTACAAAGACATTTACAATAATCATCAAGCATGAATCACTCACAGTAATGACACTAAGAAATAAAGAAAAGTAAAATTAAGTAAGCAATTAAAGTAAACTTCTAGATTTGCCTTTTAAAAATTGTAAGTTAGAAAAAAGCAGCAATATAAATGATGAACTTCGTTATGATTTATTGTTTTTAAAATTTAGTTCCAGAATTAAAAGTGAATTAATTCAAGTTAGTTCAAGAATTTTGAATGTAGCTTCCTTTGTTAACAGATGATATCAGTGTATTCATAGACTAAGATAAGTGAATATTTTGGTAAAAATTCTAGTAGTAATTATTCATTGAACAAAAGAAAGATACAGAAGATCATTGCAATTGAAGTATAATCTTTTATGTTCTAATTTTAAATTTCTGAAATGTAGGTTAATTAAAAGTGCTTCTCCGATGCACAGATCAAATCTGAGGCTGTCAAGGAGGTTTTTGTATAATCATTAAGCAGACTGATTGGGATAGAAGCAATTTCATAGCAGAAGAGAAAAATCCAATCCATTTATTCTTCCTTTGTACCTGAAAATCATGCCATCTCAGTGAAAGCCATGTTATCTCTTTTATCAATTAATGTGAAAATTGGAGAGATTTTGACCTCTTAATGTTTATATTATTTACAATGGAAATTTGGTGAGGATTTTAACAGTCATTGCAATAAACTATGAGTAGAGCAATGGTAGATAATAATGCTACAATTTGCAGGAGGACTGGTGGTAATGTGGAGTTGAAAACAATGATTATCTTCAAAAAAACTAATGGCAGAAGAGTGGAGATTTACAGGAGCATGATAAAGTTTAGTTACAAAATATAGTAACAGAAATACAAGTTATTAAATGACCTTCCAGGTTAGAAATATTACAATACAAATGCAATATTGTGATCCATTTCAAAGGAGGAAATAAAACCAGAGGCAGAACATTGAGTAGTGGATTGGTATGGAAAAAGACAGAACATTACCAACACATGTTTTTAATTGGATACTAGGAAAGACATGAATAAAAAATGAAAATAAACCTTAGTGAACAAGGCAGGTTACAAGAGAATGTAACCTGCGCAGTTCCAGAGAGGTAGAGTTTGAGTAACCAGATGAACAATTAAAATCAATAAGAAATTGATCTTAAGGCTTTAAAGGAAAAAAAGAGTGCCTAGTGATAAAGGCATGCTACATTTACATTTCCTTCTAGATGTAATGTGATATTTAAAAAATAGTGTTTTTACAGTTGTTTTGTGGCCTTGAGAATTGAACTACTCTTCTTATGTCTACTTGGTGTTCCTGAACCACTGAGATGTATTCGAGTCCCAATGCCCAACCACTGAATACTATATATACATATTTTTTTCTAGGACTTGAGCTTGAACACAAGGACTCACATTTCTGCTTTATTTTTTTTGTTTTTTTTTTTTAAATAAGTTGTTCTACCACCTGAACCACACTCCCACAGTCTCACATCTGGTTTTTCACTGGTTATTAGGGATAAGAGTCTTGGATTTTTTTTGTCTGAACTCCCTTTGAACCTTGATTCTCAGATCTCAGACTCATGAGTATCTACTATTATATGTCTGAGTCACTGGCAACAGTTAAATACTGCAAATCATTGCCTGAACTTTGGAAGGCAATTTGGCTTTATTAACACTGTTGAAAGGCAATTTCATGACCCTGAAATCTCACTATATGCTGTACACCCTGAAGCAAATAATGTCCTTGTGTATCAGGAGAAGTGGAATCAGAATTCTCCCAGAAGTTTTACTCATTGTTGCCCAGTGCCGGGAACTTCCAATATCCATTGACAGTGGGATACATTTCAGCTGCATGAATCCAATTGGGTAAATTCTGATGAATAAAGTTAACAACAAAAAAGTCCAAAGGAATACACAACATCTTCAATTCTGTAAATTTAAAATACAGCTTAAAGATGAATAGCAAAATCCTGAAGAATGCAATTAAATGAATAGAAGACAATTTAGGACACTGGTTACTGTTGATAATAAAATTCACAGGATTAAAGAAGAGTTCTTCAGTCTTAAGCTAAGTTGCAAATATATTAGATTTATTTTGTCATCATTATTTAAGCAGACATCTAAGTTATATACAGAGGTTAAGGTTATGTTTTACAACTTTAAAAAACCTAAATGAATGCAGTCCTATCCCCCTATCACATATATAAGCATAAGTGATGTTGTACTCCTTTCAAAAGGCAGAGTTAGAATTAAGGGCAGGATTGAGCAATTACTACACGATTTGTGACCTGGAAATTTCTAAGAGGAGATAATAATATCCAGTCCCTAATGCTGCCATGAGAACTGAAAGAAATAATGAATGCAAATTGCCCCTGGAATGCCTGGCCCATAGACCCTGAGAGAGAGAGAGAGAATCAGCATGAAGCAGATGAACTCTCCTTCACTGAAAGCATTTCCCACAGAAGAGATCATCTGCTTGCTGCAGCAACTGCAGTGTAGGAGAAATTGTCAGATTGGGAGTGAAAAATTCTATGGAAGCTTTGCTTCCAATAAATAGCATTGAGAAAGCAGCGGTTTTTCCTACTCAGGCATGCATTTACACAGGGAGGGAGGATGTGTGATAGAAGATGCTAGCTCTTCCCACAAAGACACTTTCACCCTTAGATGATTTGTCATTGTATGCAGAACCCAGTGGCAGATTTATCCCTCAGAATTCAAGTTGCCCAATAATGGTTCAGGTGAAAGCATTTCAGTAATGCCATAAAGTGGGAACGCATAAATGACAGTCTGTTATTGGATGACAAGCACCAGCTCTGTGACTTTGTGACTTTGTATAGATTCTGCATTCTTGAGCTCCAGGAGAAAAAAATAATAATAACAAGCGTATGTAAATTTCAAGCTGATGCTATAAAAAACATGATGTAAGAAATAACAATCTATGGGCTGGGACGGTGGCTCAGTGGTAGAGTGCTTGCCTCCCATGCATGAGGCGTTGGGTTTGATTCCTCAGCACCACATAAACAGGAAAAGCCAGAAGTGGCACTGTGGCTCAAATGGTAGAGTGCTAGCCTTGGGCTGAAGAGCTGAGGGACAGCACCCAGGCCCAGAGTTCAGGCCCCACCACCTCCCCCTCCCAAAAAAGAAGGAAGCACAATCTAGGTAAACAGTTTAAGATAATTATCACAATGCAGAAGCAATTTCATACAATGACATAACTATAATTGGGGAAAGAATTGTCACATATAAATGTATATGCATGCATACGTTCACATTAGATATGTAATTATATATAAATGTATATTTCTTTGTATATATAAAATATGTGTGTGTATTCTTAGTATTAGAAAATGAATGTTTTACTTATTGTAGGGAAACTTGTTTTTCACTTTGCTTTCATTACACACTATAATCAGTAGGTTGATTGATGAATGTTTATAATTCAAGGATTGATATGTGATGAGATGTGGGGGGGGGATCTCAATTACAAATACCTAAAAACCTGTGAACAATATTATATGAAGCATTACCTTGGGTTAGGGGTAAACAATAAAGCAGCATCTGCATCATGTGCCAGGCCTTGCAGTGGTCACTACCTCAGGTCACTCCCCCTGAGGAGTTAAGTGTAAATTTTGAATTACTTCTTTAAAATATTGGTGAAATGATAATGCTGGTTTGTACCTTCTAAGGATTTAAAGACTACTAAAAACAGGAGAATCTATAGAAACGACTTATACTTTAGTTCTCTATTGTTAATGTTCTTTAGATACACACTCAAATTTCACACACAGAAAGTAAGTTGTTTCCTCATTTTTAACTGTATAAGGAATAATATCACATGAACTTATGAAAACATAAAAAATTATTTGTATTTTTGCCATATAGTTTTTATTTTCCATCAAAATGATAGCTTTGATGAAGCAAGATTAACGAGGGAGAGGTAACAAGTTTGAGAAGAAATGTACTTATTATCTTACTTATGTAACTCTAATCCCTCTGTAAATCACCTTGATAATAAAAAATGCATTACCTATTAAAAAATCTAATACTGTAAAATATTCATGAATTACCAGGAATATTCTTTGACAAGCCAGAAAAAATTCTCACCATATTACATAATTTAAATTCATTTTATTATATTTTAAAATATATGAATAAGTAGTTGTACAGAGCTAATAATTCTGTAAGTCAGGTTATGAGTGCAGTGTATCTTGATCAGTGTCACCCTTTCCAACATTCTCCCTCATCTTCTCCTCCCATCATTACCTGCAAGTAACATAGTTCCATTATGAATGAATGAGTGAATAAGTGATAAGCTGTACTTAATGAATATTTGAATTTCACTATATTTGGACCTAAACCTCGACTACATCACAAGAAAGTTAGATTTTGATTAGGTATGTTGGTAATTGAAAAAGTGAAAAAACCCTCAAAAATGATAAAACAAACAAACAAACAATATTGGCTTTAAATAAATTTTTATCTTTTGAAGATATTAAATGTGACTATCCCTTGTTATCACTATATTTGCTTTTGGTATGCAGCACCTTGTATATACATTTATCTAATTTGGGGAGGGGAAGGAGAATAACAAAATGCTAAAATAAGGACACAGGATGACCTATTGTAACAATGATATTCACAAGACACTATATTGTCTTTAAGTCTTTAGTTCACTTATTTATTGGGCAGTGGTTTCTTTGAGGATTTGTTTTTGGGTGATTTAATGTTTTGAGTTCCAAGTATATTTTAGATATGAGACCCTTGTCCCTGGTATGGCTAGTGAAGATCTTCTCCCAATCCGTGGGCTTTCTATTGATCTTGCTAGCTATATCCTTTGCCATGCAGAAGCTCTGTAACTACATGCAATCCCATATGTCCAACCTTTCTTTGATTTGTTGTGTTTGAGGGTCTCTATTAAGAATATTTCAGCCTGCGCCAAGGAGACCCAGGGTTTCTCCTATCCAATCCAGTAATGTTTTCAGAGTGTCTGCTTTGACTCCGAGATTTGGCCCATTTGGAGTTGATTCTGGTGCAGGTGAAAGATAAGGATCTAGCTTTAGTTTTCTACAAGTAGTTAACCCATTTTGCCAGCACCATTTACTGAAGAGCCTGTCTTTCTTCAATTCTATGTTTTTAGATCCCTTATCGAAGATTGGATGGCTATAGGACTGTAGGTTCATTTCTGGGTTTTCGATTCTGTTCCATTGGTACTGAGGTCTGTTCTTTTGGAAAGAAGGATGGTCAATAGACACATGAAGAAATGCTCAACCTCAACATTAAGATACCACCTCACCCCAGTGAGAATGGCAAAAATTAAGAAATCTAAAAACAACAGATGCTGGAGGGGATGTGGACAGAAGGGAACCATACTTCATTTTTGGTGGGAATGTAAACTTGTTCAACCACTTTGGAAAGTGTTATGGAGGTTCCTCAAAAGACTCCACATAGAGATCCCCTATGACGCAGCAATCCCAATTTTTGGCATTTGCGAACAAGACCATACTAAAGCTGCCAGCACAACTATGTTTATTGCAGCATTATTTACCATAGCTAAGATATGGAACCAACCCAGATGCCCCTCAGTAAAAGAATGGATCAAGAAAATGTGGTATATATACACAATGGAATTCTATGCTTCCATCAGAAAGAATGACATTGCCCCGTTTGTTAGGAAATGGAAAGACTTGCAAAAAATTATATTAAGTGAAGTAAGCCAGGCCTAAAGAAACATAGGTCCTATGGTTTCCCTTATTTGCAATAACAAGTATATGTCTGAGACAAGCAGAAAAAGTCTGGTAAGTTGATGTTAGGTGAAATGAACCCTAAGATACGTATTCAAATGTTTTTTTTTCTTTTTAACATTTGTTTCTAACGCATTTATAAGATTATTTCCTTGTTGCTTTGCATGTCCCTCCCCCATGGTATAACCCCTGCTTTCACTGTATTTGATGTTGTTATAATTTGTGGAGGGGAAAGGGAAAAACAAGTCGTTTAAATAAGGATACAGGTGGACCCGTTGCAACAATGAAAATACAAGTTGTTATGTCAAAAACAAACTTTACAACTTTGGTGGTGAGGGGAGGGAGGATTGGGTAAGGGGGGCGGGGGGAGGCTGGGAAGGGATGGGAAGGGGAAACAAAGGAGGAGGCTACAATGCTTGCTAAGAAATGTGCTCATTCAAACCTACAGCCAGCATTATACTCAATGGTGAAAAACTAAAGCCATTTCCTCTTAACTCAGGAACAAGACAAGGATGCCCACTCTCTCCACTTCTCTTCAATTTAGTATTAGAATGCCTAGCTACAGCAATAAGACAAGATGCAGACATAAAGGGGATCAAAATGGGGAAAGAAGAAATAAAACTCTCCCTCTTTGCAGAAGACATAATCTTGTATTTAAAGAATCCCATAGACTCCACTCCCAAATTACTCAAGCTGATTCAAAACTTTGGCAAAGTAGCAGGTTATAAAATTAACCCCCAAAAATCAATGGCTTTTCTATATGCCAACAATGAGAAAAGTGTGGCTGAAATTAGGAAAGCAACTCCATTTGTAATAGCCCCACAAAAAATAAAATACCTAGGAATTAACTTAACCAAAGAAGTGAAGGACCTCTATGATGAAATCTTTAAAATCTTGAAAAAGGAAATCAACACAGAACTTAAAAAATGGCAAAACCTCCCATGCTCCTGGATTGGCAAGATTAACATCGTGAAAATGGCAATACTTCCCAAGGCTATCTACAAATTTAACGCGATACCTATCCAAATTCCACCCTCATTCTTCAAGGAAATAGAGGAGGCAATCCAAAAATTCATATGGAACAATAAAAGACCCCGAATAGCAAAAACGCTCCTCAACGGAAAGAACACTGCTGGAGGAATATCAATACCAAATTTCAAACTCTACTATAAAGCCATAGTAATCAAAACAGCTTGGTATTGGCATAAGAACAGACCTCAGGACCAATGGAATAGAATTGAAAACCCAGAAATGAACCTACACACCTATAGCCATCTAATCTTCGATAAGGAAGCTAAAACAATAGAATGGAAGAAAGACAGCCTCTTCAGTAAATGGTGCTGGCAAAATTAGTTAACTACATGTAGAAAACTAAAGCTAGATCCTTATATATCACCCTGCACCAGAATCAACTCCAAATGGATCAAAGACCTTGAACTCAAAGCAGACACTCTGAAAACATTACAGGATGGAATAGGAGAAACCCTAGGTCTCCTTGGCTCAGGTCGAAATTTTCTGAATAGAGAGCCGGAAGCACAACAAATCAAAGAAAGGTTGGACAAATGGGATTGCATAAGATTGCAGAGCTTCTGCAGGGCAAATGACAGAGCTGGCAAGATCAATAGAAAGCCCACGGATTGGGAGAAGATCTTTACTAGCCATACAACGGCCAAGGGTCTCATATCTAAAATATACTTGGAACTCAAAAAATTAAACCACCCAACAACAAATCCTCAAAGAAACAACTGCCCAATAAATTAGTGGGCGAAAGACTTAAAGAGAAGCTTCTCTGAAGAAGAAAGAAGGATGGCCAATAGACACATGAAGAAATGTTCAACATCCCTAGCCATAAAAGAAATGCAAATCAAAACAACATTGAGATATCACCTCACTCCAGTTAGAACAGCAAAAATCAAGAACTCTAACAACAACAGATGCTGGAGGGGATGTGGACAGAAAGGAACCTTACTTCATTGTTGGTGGGAATGTAAACTTGTTCAACCACTTTAGAAAGCAGTATGGAGGTTCCTCAAAAGACTTCACATAGATCTCCCCTATGATCCAGCAATCCCACTTTTGGGCATTTACCCAAATGTTTACAAACAAGACCACACTAAAGCTACCAACACAACTATGTTTATTGCAGCATTATTTACCATAGCTAAGACATGGAACCAACCCAGATGCCCCTCAGTAGATGAATGGATCAAGAAAATGTGGTATATATACACAATGGAATTCTATGCCTCCATCAGAAAGAATGACATTTCCCCATTTGTTAGGAAATGGAAAGGTTTGGAAAAAATTATATTAAGTGAAGTAAGCCAGGCCCAAAGAAGCATAGGTCCCATGGTTTCCCTTATTTGCAGTATCTAGTATAGGTATGAGTCAAGCGGAAAAGGTCAGATAATGTGATGTTAGGAAAATGAACCCTTAAATATGTATTTTAATGTTTTCATTTCTTTCATGCATGTGTTTCTAACGCATTTATAATATTATTTCTTTGTTGCTTTGTATGTCCCTCCCCCACAGTGTAACCCCCGCTTTCACTATATTTGATGTCAGTATAACATGTGGAGGAGATGGGGTCAAACAAGTCGTTTAAGGATTCAGGTGGACCTGTTGCAACAATGAGAAATACAAAATGTCATGTCAAAACCAGCTTTACAATGTCGGTGTGGGGGGGGGGAGGGGGGTATAATTGGGTGGGGGGAGGGGGGTAAAATTGGGTGGGGGAGGGGGGAGGCGGGGAAGTGAAGTGAAGGGTAAACAAAGGAAGAGGCTGCAATGCTTGGTAAGAAATGTATGCATTATCCTGCCCATGTAATTGTAGCCCCTCTGTACAGTATGTTCTCAAATAAAATAAAATACAATTAAAAAAAAAAAAAAGAAATGTGCTCATTATCTTGCCCATCTAATTGTAACCCCTCTTAACAGTATTTTCACAATAAAAATAAATAAAAATTTTAAAAAATAAATCAAATATTAGTTTATCAAAAAAAGTCACTGTATTGACAATGAACTTTACAACTTGGAGAGGGGGTAGGGGAGTGGGGGAAGGGATTGTAGGAGAAAAACAATAGAGAGTTAACAATGCTGGACAAGAAATGTACTCATTACTTACTCATGTGACTGTAACTCCTCTGTACTGCATCTTTAAACTAAAATAAAATTTTAAAATATTAAAAAAGAATTTGCAAAGGAAAAATTTTAGGTGTTTTATTTTATTAATTACTTGTATGTTATTTTACAAGGTTGTCTTTATTCATGCTCCTGGGATTTAATTTGCGTCACTACACAATTCTCTTTCCTCATTCTTTAATCTTTATCTTTGCTACATTTCTCACAGCTATTGAATAGTCTTTGTAGAGTTACATTATTTATAAGTTCCCTGCTCTTGAAAGTAAGCTATATGTACTGCCCAAAATATATATGTAACCATGATACTTCATTTGGTTTATTTTAAAGAGAAATTCTACTATAGACATAGAAAAATATATTATCATTATTACAATTGCATTGTTTCATGCAGAAACGTAAAACTACTACGATAAATAAGAAGCAAGGTTGTTCTAATTAAACATATAATGTAATATAGAGTATGATAAAAACATTTAAAGTGAAAATTACTATTGCACATGGTAAAGTGTATCTGTATTGAACATCATTCCAGTGCCTTTGATAATTAAATTATAGTGTGAACCAAAATGTATGTATATAATAAATTGATACTAATAGTTATTGATATCAAAGAATGAGTGATATACATAACCCTGGTTCTTAATATATATTTTGTGTTTTCAGCATCTTCATAAACACATCTTATTTTGAAAAATAGGATTATTGTTTACATATTACCATTACCAGATTGCATACAAGGTTTATATGTAATTAATGTTACTAAAGTAATTGTAATGCAATGAAAGAGTAGAATTATTATATGATCCTTAAAGCCATTCTTAAATTGATATTTATTTTATGTACTTGACAAGAAGATTGTCTTTATTAAAGATTCAGAATTAACTAACAATTATTAGTCCTTAGTATGCTATCAAAATGTAATAGTTACATGAGGCTTAGAATGAATGTATGTATGCATGTATATGTGTGTATAAATGTATATTTAAACATGAATATGCATATATAATCATTTTAATAATGAAATTTGTGCATACTGGCACATAATATTAGCATGGAAATTTAATAAAACTATAACCTTTTTCTATACCTAAACTATAGGTGTTATTCATACATGGATTAAAATTATAGGTCTATTTTTTTCTTTCTAAACCTTCAGAGAAACTTGTTAGTCATTTATAGTCCTATGTTTCAATTTGATGGGGAAATCTCCACTACTTCCCTGAACCCCAGATCCCTATATTTTTATTTTAAAAATAGATCTTCTTTCATTAGACTTCTAAGTTAAGCTACTAATAAAATATTTTAATGAATCGAGACTATATGTTTCCATTTGCATTCTTATTAGAAATATTAATTCATCTAAAGTCTAAATCATTATTAAAAATTAAAAGCATAAAATTGTGTATATAAAGAAATATATCATGTTTCTTGACATACAAAACTATACTTCTTAGCCTTTATTAAATAGCATATATAGTAGTAAATAATTTGGTACAAAAACAGTAAATGGAAAGGTTTGGAAAAAATTATATTAAGTGAAGTAAGCCAGGCCCAAAGAAGCATAGGTCCCATGGTTTCCCTTATTTGCAATATCTAGTATAGGTATGAGTCAAGCGGAAAAGGTCAGATAATGTGATGTTAGGAAAATGAACCCTTAAATATGTATTTTAATGTTTTCGTTTCTTTCATGCATGTGTTTCTAACGCATTTATAAGATTATTTCTTTGTTGCTTTGTATGTCCCTCCCCCATAGTGTAACCCCCGCTTTCACTATATTTGATGTCAGTAAAACATGAGGAGGAGATGGGGACAAACAAGTCGTTTAAGGATTCAGGTGGACCTGTTGCAACAATGAGAAGTACGAAATGTCATGTCAAAACCAACTTTACAATGTCGGTGTGTGGGGGGGTATGATTGAGTGGGGGGAGGGGGGAGGCTGGGAAGGGAGGTGAAGGGTAAACAAAGGAAGAGGCTGCAATGCTTGGTAAGAAATGTATGCATTATCCTGCCCATGTAATTGTAGCCCCTCTGTACAGTATGTTCTCAAATAAAATTAAATTAAATTAAAAAAAAAAAGAAATGTATGCATTATCCTGCCCATGTAATTGTAGCCCCTCTGTACAGTATGTTCTCAAATAAAATAAAATTAAAAAAAAACAGTAAAGAAATAGTATGCCATGTTAAAATATCAGTTAATTCATTGACTTTACATTTAGTGATAGAAGACTTGAATTATTCAAGATGAAGCTATTAAAAATTCATAGTACTTCATATTTTAAAGTTATTGATTAATGTCTTTGGTAAAGAACACTATTATATCTGATTACATCAAGGTCATCTATTGGAACAAGACCAAGATACAAAATTTTACATATGAACTATGAGAAGCTGATACATAATTCATTTTTAACAGATAACATAAAGTTTAACCCCTTGGAGAATCTGAAGGTAATATTCCTGTTCTTCTGACAATTTTTATACTGGCAATTTGGCAATTTGGAAAATGCCACTGTTTTACTACAACCTATTCTTGTGCTATGACATGAATTAATGCATACTTACCTTACTATTCCCATGGGGGAGGGGGAAAGAATTTGAATTATGCACAAGAAAGAGAGTTTGTAAAATTAAATTAGTCAAAATATTTCTCCCCTTCACTAGCCATACAACGGACAATGGTCTCATATCTAAAATATACTTGGAACACAAAAAATTAAGCCACCCAACAACAAATCCTCAAAGAAACAACTGCCCAATAAATAAGTGGGCAAATGACTTAAAGACAAACTTCTCTGAATAAGAAAGAAGGATGGCCAATAGACACATGAAGAAATGATCAACCTCCCTAGCCATAAAAGAAATTCAAATCAAAACAATATTGAGATACCACCTCACACCAGTTAGAATGGCAAAAATCAAGAACTATAAAAACAACAGATGCTGGAGGGGATGTGGACAGAAGGGAACCATACTTCATTGTTGGTGGGAATGTAAACTTGTTCAACCACTTTGGAAAGTAGTATGGAGGTTCCTCAAAAGACTGCACATAGAGCTCCACTATGACCCAGCAATCCCACTTTTGGGCATTTACCCAAATGTTTACAAACAAGACCACACTAAAGCTACCAGCACAACTATGTTTATTGCTGCATTATTTACCATAGCTAAGATATGGAACCAACCCAGATGCCCCTCAGTAGATGAATGGAACAAGAAAATGTGGTATATATACACAATGGAATTCTATGCCTCCATGAGAAAGAATGACATTGCCCCATTTGTGAGGAATTGGAAAGACTTGGAAAAATTATATTACGTGAAGTAAGCCAAGCCCAAAGAAACATAGGTCCTATGGTTTACCTTATTTGCAATATCTAGTATATATATGAGTCAAGCAGAAAAGGTCAGATAAGGTGATGCTAGGAAAATGAACCCTAAGAAATGTATTTAAATATTTTTTTCTTTCATGCATTTGTTTCTAAAGCATTTATAAGATTATTTCTTTGTTGCTTTGTATGTCCTTCCCCCACAGTATAATCCCTGCTTTTACTGTATCTGATGTCGGTATAATTTGCGGAGGGGAAGGGGAAAACAAGTCGTTTAAATAAGGATACAGGTGGACCCGTTGCAACAATGAGAAGTACAAGTTGTCATGTTGAAAATGAACTTTACAACTTTGGTGGGGGGGGTGAGGAGGATTGGGTGGGGGGCGGGGGGAGCCTGAGAAGGGATGGGAAGGGTAAACAAAAGAGAAGGCTATATTGCTTGATAAGAAATGTACTCACTATTTGCCCATGTAATTGTAACCCCTCTACACAGTATGTTCACAATAAAAAATAAAAATTAAAAAAACTGATTATGATGCTACTTTGTTTGCAAAAACTATTTTAGGAAGGTGGAATTTTCCACTTAAATGGCAGAGGTTCACAGATTCTGCTGAAGAAACATGGTAGTACAATGTTTTAGACCTGCTACACCATGTCTTTGTTATCAGTATTGGTTTTATAAGTTCTCCCTATGCAGTTATGAAACTAGAATAATGCAGATCAAGAAGATTAAATAATGTTTCTTGGGGAAATGCTGTTTGAATTTTGCCCTCTGCCCTTCAACCCATTATGCCCTCTAGGAATGTCCTATTTATCTGTGTACTCCTTGTCAAATTTTGAATACTTAATTAACTTGTAGGTTATTTTAGGTTGTTTTTTCCTCTAACAAATTTATGAAAGTGCACCTCATGTTCTTAAATGCTCCTCTAGTGCCTTCCTGACAACAGCACTTATGGTTAACCTGAAAATAAGTGAGCTATTTACATTGCCCCATCTCAATACTTGTTTCGAAAACTCCATAGTGTACAACTACTTATCTTGGGAACTTCGAGACAGCAGTGATCTTCTTTATATATGATGGAAATTTGTATCCCCTTCTGAGTAATATCTCTTCCATGAATATTCTACTCATTTGCAACTGACTCAAATATCAAATAGACATCTTTAATTTAGAAATTGAAATGGAACTATTGATATATATGCTGGTAAACATGTAGCTATACCAATGATGTTCCACTTGCTACCTTACATAATGTCATTAACCTCCTTAAATGCTTTCTAATATAATCATCTCCATCTTTTTATAAATACCCTTATTTTCTATTAGAAAATCTATTACACTTTACTTTCAACATACTTCAAATCTCTCTAGCATGTCTTACATAAACTACTGAAATAGTTCCTGGTATGCATTTGCAGCCATTGTCAAATCATCCTTCAATATCTTATCCACAAAACAGAAATTGTATTGTGAAACTACATTATATAATACAATTGGAATTAATTTAAGATAATTTCTGAACTTCAAAGAAAAAATGCTTACGACGTTTTTTAAAATTCATAATAAACGTGAATGATCAACCTGGCTTCTAACTACATTCCTGAGGATATTTTATACTGTACTCCATTAGATTGCTCTTGTGTAAGTCATCATATTGCTTCTTATCTGTATGGATTTACAGTTCATGCTTCATATGTTGCAGAAACAGTGGTAGAATATATTCAATATTTAGAAGGGTATTCTAATCCACCCATCAATATTTTAGTATTCTTTCATCTTACTTAGCTGTTCAGTAATGGTGAAAAAAACTCTTATAAAATAACATCCATTTGATTTATTTTTAAAAGTTGTTCACTCTAACTTCAACCCTGGAGTATAATAAAGACATTTATTTCCTACTTACAAGTGTAAGTCAAATTTAGCACAAGGTTAGAAGAAAATATTTTAAACAAATATCAGTGGTTGAAGTATGCTTTCTAGGACTTATCAGTGTCAAACTATGAATGCTGGAAGAAGCCAAGCCAATGGATTCTATAAGTAAAGTCCAATTTGACTGAACTTACTAGTTTATTATCAGAAACATGCCTAAGACACATTCCGCAAATCTCAGCCTCCTGAATAGTTAAGATCACATAATATTGTATTTTTTAAATGTAATTCTAATGCAAACTCAGAGGGGTATCAAGAGTAATGTCACAATATATAGGGTTTAAGTAATTAATTCAGTATAGTATTTTATAAAATGAAGAGGATTCTCTACAGAACCCCAAGATTCAACTTGAGACCTTTGATACATGGAAATATAAAATAATATATTGAAATGTTAAGCAATTTTACTTAAGACTGATAATTACAGAAAAATAAAAAAGTATGGGCTGGGAAGGTGGCTCAGTGGTAGAGCGCTTGCCTTGCATGCATGAAGCCCTGGGTGCGATTCCTCAGCACCACATAAGCAGAAAAAAATAAAAAAGCCAGAAGTGAAGCTGTGGCTCAAGTGGTAGAGTGCTAGCCTTGAGCTTAAGAGCTGAGGGACAGCGCCCAAGCCCAGAGTTCAGGCCCCACGACCGGACCCCCCCCCCAAAAAAAAGGTATGTAAATCTTAATATTTAGGGAAATTTCTCAGTATTTCTAATTACAACTATGAAAAACCAGAACAGCTATTATGGCAGTTTCTTATGGATAGGGATTTTGACAAATATCTCTAAATGTGAACAAAACTACCTTTGTTAATTCAGATAGATTGTAGTCAATTATTTGTCTTGAAATTCTTTCTGTTTTAGAAAACAACAAGTATAACAAACCCAACCAAGTAACAGAATGCGATTTTTTTTACTTCAACTGACATGAGTGTAATTCTGTTATATATTGTCCCATGTCAATTAATTTTTCCTTTCTCAGATAATAAATTGATACTACTTTTCCTCCTCTGAGGCATTCGACATTTTCGGTATGGAACATTCCTTTCAAAGAAGTGAGAAATTGCCCTGTGGCACACAAATTTTCAAAGTTTTTGGCTAGATAATACAGTTTCTAGTAGTTTCTTTTTTTCAAAATAATACATGTACACAAAAGACATTATTAATTGTGTGCATTTACAAGCTACAGATAATTTAAAAGTGGTATCTCTTTTGCAAAACCACATCTAGGTTTCAAAGTGATTGATTAAATTCTGCTGGGAATTTTGCAAAGCCGTACAGTCTGTAATCACATTTCACATTCCTCTGTTCAGGATGCCGGTGTGTTCATCTTCCTCGCAGAGCAAGCTGACTGGAAATAGGATCACGTCGGCACATTTTGAGATATATATTTTTTAGATTATTGTGTTTTGTACTCTCTTGTACCTGAACCTCTAAATCTTGCTGTTTTTACCACTTCTGTGATATAAAAATTTATGCCCCTATACACATTGTTAATATTCAACAAATAAGTAGTATTTGTCCTGCTATCATGAGCGACTTTGCTATTTATTTAAAAAGTATAAATAAGATGTGAACATTACTACGTGTCATACTGTGAAATTATGGGCCATAATTTCCCAGAATGAGAAAAACTGAATGCAAGACTAAGTACAAACACAGACACACACACACAAATATACATCCAAATATACTTTTGTCAGATGTATATTTTGGTAACATGCTTTCTTAGATTCATTTACGATTTTAGTAATATTCTCTTCTTTCTTTTCCCTCTCGTTCTATCTCCCTCTGTCTCCTTTGACCACTTGCTCAAGTTGTATAAATAGGCAACTTACTATTAACAAAGGCTTTAAGAACAATGAACCTTTCTCTTTTTTAAAAATAGTGCGGGAAAGAAAAATACCTACATGTGGAAGATGAACTAGACTATTATGCCACTCAATAATTAAATGTAAGATATTAAACTGTTAAACTAATAGTCAAAAATAAAATAGAAAGATGGGTGCTAGTGACTCATGTTTGTAACCCTAGCTACTCAGGAGGCTGAGATCTGAGGATCAGGGTTCAAAAGCCAGCCCAGGCAGGGAAGTCTTTGAGTTTCTTAGTTCCAGTTAACCATCAGAAACAGGGAAGTGGTGCTGTGGCTCATGTGGTAGAGTGCTCTCCTTGAACTGAGGGACAGGGTGCAGCCCCAGAGTTCAAGCCCCACTATTGACCAAAAAATTAAAATAAATAAATAAATAAATGGGACATGTTTCTGATGATCAAAATTTTCATGTGTGGCTCCATGTTGTTGTTTTCTTTTCTAATACCCCAAAACCACTGGAATAAAAACGCAAAGAGATCATTTTAAGGGAAAGAGCTTACATACAGCCAAACATAATGAACCCAAGGAAGAAGCCCGCATATTTTCAGCCTGTGTTTTTGCTTTTCTGTGAACCCGTAAGAATGAGATTGCTTACCTTCTGCTCTGCATTGTTTATGATGAGACTCATTTGCAGATCTTATTAAGATCTTCATATCGTGACAGGAAAATGTGTTTGTTCTTGTGGATTTTCAAAGTTTTCTGTTTGCCTTTGGAAATTAACACATTATTTCTATATTGTGGCTTTCCTTGAATTTATCCTATCCTCAGAAATTTTCAATAATTTGGCAGTTTCAGTCATTATTTTTTCAAATGTTCTATCAGCTTATGTTCTATCTTCTTTTCCTTCTTTTTATTCAATATGAATAAATTGCCTTGATTCTGCCATATATTTTTAGGCAAATTAGCGGGGGGTTTTGTTCATTTAACTAATCAGTTACTAAAGTTGTGCAAATTTTCTTAAATATGTTTTTTATTGTGAAAATACTGTACAGAGGGGTTACAATTACATGAGCAAGGTAATGAGTACATTTCTTATCAAGCATTGTTGCCTCCTCCTTTGTTTTCCCCTACTATCCCTCCCTCCCACCTCCACACCTAGAGTCCTCTCCTCCTTGTTCCCCCCAAAGTTGTAAAGTTCTTTTTTCACCATTGCGTCTTGTACATCTCATTGTTGCAATGGATCCACCTGTATCCCTATTTAAACATTTTTTCCCTTCCCCTCCCCAAATTATACCAGCATCCAATACAGTGAAACTAGGGTTATACCATGGGGGAGGGACATACAAAGCAACAAAAAAAACACGTGGTACCTTATACATACGTTAGAAACAATAGCAAGACAGAAAAAAACTTGTGTCCTTATCTTGGGGTTCATTTCACTTAACATAATGTTATTTGATCTTTTCTGCTTGTCTCAGATATATATGCAATTGTCATTGCTTGACTAAAGAATGCTCAAAGGTGAAGGACTCTTTGCCCAAAGCAATATCTGTGTGACATCAAGTAAAAAAATCCTCTTGAAAAGAAAGGATTTCACAGGAATATCAGACAAGCCAAATAATAACAACTGACATGGAGTTTCCAGACAGACCAGATAATGACAACTTGCTAGAACTCTTTCTTTGCCACCCACGGTGGCTATGCTTTCCTGTGGCTGTCATTTGCTGGTTCTCACAGCTATTGCAGTGCAAGAGCTGTTGGTTTCCAAGACTAACTTGAATTTGGACATCACAGGATGGAATCAGGACAAGTTCAAGGGCCAAAAAGTTTGTTGCTCTTACTTAAATTCAGTCTTTTTGGTGAATAAAAAATGAATACACTCTAGGCTGTTGCATACAATTAATTCAAGTTTTATAATTCAAAAAACAGTGTTTCTGATACTTTTTCCTCCAGTTTTTTTTTCTTTTCTTTTCCTCGTTTATTCAGTAATGGATTTCCAGGTGGCCTTACTTTACCATTTAAAAATTGTATTTGAGAACCATTTGTTAAGGAATTTTCTTTTAGTTAGAGTTAATTTTAACCCTACAGCACATTAAGTAGCAGTGCTTTACAAAGTTACTTTTGGTGGAGTGATAACTAAGTGGAAACGTTTAATTTTCATCCTTTAACGTTTAATTCTCACATTTCTTATAAGCCTGATGGTACGGATCCTATCAATGAAATGAAAGCCTAAATCCCCTCTCACCCTCAGTTGTCAGGACAAGCTAAGAGGGAGATAATTGTCAGGTAGAAGAAGAGTTCCTTATTGTTTTCAGGCTTATTTTGTGTGTGTGTGAGAATACAGTACAGCAGAGTTACAATTACCTGGGCAAGATAACGAGTACATTTGCTATGAAGCATTGTCGCCTCCTTGTTGTTTCCCCTTCCTATCCCTTCCTATCCTGCCCACTCTTCCCACCATATCATCCCCCCACGCCCACCAAGGTTGTTAAGTTCGTTTTTTGACATAATAACTTGTACTTCTCATTGTTGAAATGGGTCCACATGTATCCCTAGTTAAACGATTTGTTTTTTTCCCTTCCCCTCCACAAATAAAACCAACATCAAAAACGCTGAAAGTATGGGTTATACTGTAGGGGAGGGACATACAAAGAAACATGGAAATCATCTTACAAATATGGTAGAAACAATTACATGAAAGGAAAAACAAAAACAAAAAAATTTGAATACTTATCTTGGGTTTCATTCCCCTAACATCAACTTATCTGATCTTTTCTACTTGACTTAGACATATACTAGTTAGTGCAAATGAGGGAAACCATGGGACCTATGTTTCTTTGGGTCTGCTTACTTCACTTATTATAATTTTTTCCAAGTCTTTCCATTTCCTAACAAATGGGGCAATGTCCTTCTTTCTGATGGAGGCATAGAATTCCATTGTGTATGCTTTCAAAGCTCTGAAATCCTTGAAATAATCTGTTTAATCTTCTAGAAATATTTAGAGAAAAAGGGATGCTAAAGTATATGGTTGGATGACACAAATGACTTATTAAAAATTCTTATTATGTCTCTCATTTGACAATAAGTAAAGCTTATTTTACTCATTAAAAGTTTGGGTGAAATTTTCTGAGCACTGTAGAGAAGAAAGATGTATGTTCACATATATACATAAATACACATATACAAGCATGTGCAGCTGTGTATAACACATAAACACATGTATATGTGCATATCTGTATATACATACATATGTGTGTATGAATATGTATGCATGTGTACATGAGAATAAATGCTCAGGGACTGAAAATTTCTGACTTAGACACAGAAAAAGAAAAGCATAAAATACATCAAGAAGTTAATTATCCTCACCTGTGGTGATATTATTTGTAATTAACTTTATTCATGCAACAAAATTGTATATATCTTATGACCTGAAATAATATTTTTATAGTGATTAACAAAAAGGTGAATGAAGACATAAATGTGCATTGGGCTAGGAAGAAATTTCATGACTTCTTTCCAAAGAAAAGAAATAACTAATTCTGTCATGTAATTCAGCTTTCACATGCATTTATTATTTTTGCATGCGCTAAGCACTCACATGTGTTATTTATTCTGATAACTACTACTATCTAAATTTAAAATCAGAGCATACATGATTACCTATCTAGAGATTAAAAACATATACATGAACAATTACCACTTTCCAATTTACCTGAAATATACAGGTAAATGTATATTTAGCAGTTGTTTTAATTAGAAGTAATTATCATAAGAAACTTTGTTATCTTTCTATCACCTGGTAACCAGAAAATGTATTGTTATTTACTGTGAAAAAACACCAAAGGTAGTTCATTAAAGCAACTCGAGGAAATATATTTTTATTTTGCTTCATGGTTAGGACATATAACCAACCACCAGAGATAGAGGAAATCTTAAAAGAAGTCAAACTAAATATTACTAATGAGAAATTGTATCACAGTATTATTTTTAATGGGGATTGAGCTCAACTAAGCTCCTTTATCCCCTGAGGGACAACAAAAACTACCAGTTCTAGCTTTAAAGCTATTTTCAACCTTCAACTTCAAAGCCCTCACTTTTACACAACTAAAAAAAGTAGTTTTTTGGTTAACTATCAAATTTTTATTGTATATTTTAAAAATATTAAAATGTTACTCATGTAACCTTCTAAAATTTCTAGGACACTTGCTAGATTTTTTTTTTACTTCAGTGATTTCTAATAAAAAATTAAGCACCTATAGAGTAAATAAAGAACCATTTGGAGAACTGTGCATGTCAGTGAACTGATTATAGTGGCCCAAACTAAGAGTTTTAAATGAAGATACACTTGTGTTCATTCATTCATCTGAACAAAAAGAAAAAAATCAATAGAAAAGAAAACATTATAACTCAACAAAGTGGCCACAGGTAGCAAAGTCAATATTTTGAAAGTTTAATGCTGGCAAAGGTAGTTACTTTCTCTTAAGATTTAAGGAGTTCAAAAGTTTTACAAATTATTCTAAATGTGAACATTTAAACACTTAAAAATGAGCTTCCTTTTATTTAGGAGTTCAAATCAATGCAACTTTGTGCTGTTGGATGTGGGAATATTAATAAGGAGGAAGTAATTAAATATGAAGCTGAGAGTGGAGTTATAGGTCAACTGAAATCATTATGGTTTCACTCAAAATATTCAGTTTTTCTTTGTTTTATTTTTTATTTTTTTTTATTTTTTATTTTTTTTTGTCGGTCATGGGGCTTGAACTCTGGGCCTGGGCGCTGTCCCTCAGCTCTTCAGCTCAAGGCGAGCACTCTACCACTTGAGCTACAGCGCCACTTCCGGTTTTCTGGTGGTTTATTGGAGATAGGAGTCTCACGGTCTCTCCTGCCCGGGCTGGCTTTGAACCGCAATCCTCAGATCTCAGCCTCCTGAGTAGCTAGGATTACAGGCGTGAGCCACCAGCGCCCGGCCTTCTTTGTTTTATTTTTGTTGTTGTTTTTCTTTTTTGCAATGCTAGAGCTTGACTCCAGACCCTGGCTCCACTTTTGGTGGTTATTTAGAGTCAAGACTTTAACTGACTTTCCTGTTCAGGTGGCTTCGAACTACTATCCTCAGATCTCAGTCTTGTGAGCAGCTAAGATTTTTGTTGTTGGTGGTGGTGGTCATGAGACTTGAACTCTGGGCTTGGGCGCTGTCCCTGCGCTCTTCAGCTCAGGTCAGGGTGTGCACTGTACCACTTGAGCCACAGTGCCCGTTCCAGTTTTCTAGTGGTTTATTGGAGATAAGAGTCTCACAGACTTTCCTCCGTGGGCTGGCTTTGAACCGTGATCCTCAGATCTCAGCTTCCTGAGTAGCTAGGGTTATAGGCGTGAGCCACTGGCGCCCGGTGCAAACATTGTTTTGAAGCTCCATTTGTTTCCACAGAATAGCTCCTTTACACTAAGATTTACTGTCAAAAATTTATTAAGCTTTGTTTACAGAGACTCTTTCTGAAAAATGTTTCATATATCAGTGGGAAAGCAGAATATAACCCTAGTGTAACAAAGTACTAATAAAATAACATAGACATCCCTCCAAAAATCAGCATATTCATGATAAAAACATAATATAAAAATAGAGGCTCAATGTCTTGGTCAGAAAAACTCAATCTAAATTTAAACATACTCTAGAGAATGACTAAAACTAAAAAGTTTCATACCAAGCTTTAAGAAAGATAGCAAAAGAATCTATGGTAATTTATTAATGAGAGGATGGAATTTTATTACCCTCTGGAAAAACATTTGACAATTTCTCACAAATTGAACTTATGCTCATCAAATGATTCTGTTATTAATTCCCTAAGTTATGAGTGAAGAGAAACATAAACATATCTCCGTGAAAATTATTGAAAGAAAACTGTAAAAAAGATTACTTATAATAATGAGGGAAAACTAATTTTCTTCAGAGGCATAGATATATGCACACAATTTAGTTGACTAGTGTATAGTATGCGCAGACGTGAAAGTGAATGGAGGTAATCTTCTAAAAATAATAGAAAATTTAGCAATATAGAATTGAACAAAATGACTATCAGGAATGTGAAACAAAAGATGGAATGGGATGTTCTGTGTGAGCTGGGTGACTGGTAAGAGGGGTTGGATGAATGAATACAATGAATAGAGAATGAACACATACAGTGTGCTCAATGCACATACTGTGATTTAAAAAATAAGTTGGAAATGGGAAGTGAGCCTGGAAAAGGGGCCAGATGTGTTGGGGAAGAATGGTGGAAAGGGTGACTCTGGTTAAAGAAACATTGAACACAGATGAACATGTTAAATTGTGACCTCGTCCCCACCCAGCACACCATATTGAAATTAAGAATAATAAATAAAAATGAAAATTGCACCCAAAATTGGTAAACAATGTAAAATTGAGAAAACCTAATAATTCTTAATGAAAGAAATGAAAAAATACATTTAGAAACCCGAAACATTACTGTTCATGAAAGAAGACTGATTTAAAAGAGTAAATCACTATGATTCCATTTATGTGAAGTACAAGAGTAAAATCTAATCTATAGTGGTAGAGTGTTGTTGACACACTAGGGATGTTAGACGATTTCTGTGCAAGCAATATGAAGGAACTATAGGAGGTGATCTTTATATAACTTTGACAAAAGGTAAGAAATCATACAGGTTCAGTAGTTGCATTTGTTTATCATTACCTAAAACAATTCATTCAAAAATGACAATTGCTAGTCAACCCAACATACGAAGTTTAGGATAATGACTTTGTCTGATTTTAGTATTCTTTAATCCACATTTACTTTTTCCCCTTCCATTGTTGCCCTTTGTCTTTTAAAGGAAAATATGCCTATTCTTTCTCTATTATGGGGGAATATAATTATAAAACATTTCTACCACACCTTGAAAACATTACAGGATGGAAGAGGAGAAACTTCAGGGCTCCTTGGCATAGGCAAACATTTTCTTTATAAAGACTCAGACACAGAACAAATCAAAGAAAGGGTGGACAAATGTGATTGCATAAAACTGCAGAGCTTCTGCGTGGCAAAGGACATAGCTAGCAAGATCAGTAGAAAGCCCACAGATTGAGAGAAAATCTTTACTAGCCACACATCAGACAAGGGCCTCATATGTAAAACATACTTAGAACTCAAAAAATGAAATAGAAGATGCAACCCAAAAATTCATATGGAACAATAAAAGACCCGGAATAGGAAAAAAACAATCCTTAACAGAAAGAATAGTGCTGGAAGAATATCAATACCAAATTTTCAGTCTACGAAAAAGCCATAGCAATCAAAACAGCTTGGTACTGGCACAAGAACAGACCTGAGGACCAATGGAATAGAATTGAAGAAACAGCAGTGAAACCACAGACATATAGCCACCTAATCTTCGATAAAAGAGCTAAAAAAATAAATGGAAGAAAGAAAGCCAGTTTAGTGAATGGTGCAGGCAAAATTCGTTAAACACCTGCAGAAAACTAAATCTAGATCTATATGTATCACCCTGCACCATAATCAACTTCAAATGGATCAAAGACCTCGATGTCAAAGTAGACACCTGAAAATATTACAGGAAGCAATAGGAGGAACTCTAGGGCTCCTTGGCACAGGGTGAAATTTTCTTAATAAAAGAAATCTAATAACAACAGATGTTGGAGGGGATGCATTGTTGGTGGAAGTGTAAACTTCTTCAGCCACTTTGGAAAGCAGTATGGAGGTTCCTCAAAAGACTTCACATAGAGATCCCCTATGACCCAGCAATCCCGTTTCTGGGAATTTACCCAAATGATCACAAACAAGGCCATACTAAAGCTACCAGCACAACTATATTTATTGCAGCATTATTTACCATAGCTAAGATATGGAGCCAATTCAGATGCCCCTCAGTAGATGAATGGATCAAGAAAATGTGATACACACACACACACACACACACACACACACGTGTGTGTGTGTGTGTGTGTATGCAATGGAATTCTATGCTTCCATCAGAAAGAATGACACCTTCCCATTTGTTAGGAAATGGGAAGACTTGGAAAAAATCAAATTAAGTGAAGTAAGCCAGACTCAAAGAAATATGGGTCCCATCGTTTTCCTTATTTTCAATAATTTAGTATACATTTATGATAATTTTATCAGATGGACAGAAGAGCTCAAAAGCTATGTACATATCACCCATATAAGATGATGGGAAGTGAAATGAACCCCTAAAGTTACGGACACAAGCGGTTTTTCTATTGTTGTTTTTTAATGAAGTATGTGATTTTTTGTTTCATTTTTATGTTCTTTTCCCTATGGTATATCCTGTGTTGTCACTGAATTTGATTTTGGTACCCTGAATCTTTTTTTATTGTACAATTAAAAAAATTTTATTGTTAAGATGTTGTACATGAATAAGGCAATGAGTACATTACTTGTCGATCATTGTTACCCCTTCTCTTCCTTGTTGTTGCCCCTTATCCTTTCCCTCCCCTACCTCCCACACTCCTATCCGCCCTCCCCTCCCTTGATGCATTTTGTATATGCATTTATCTAATTTGGGGAGGAGAAGGGGAATGCTGAAACATGTACACAGGATGATCCATTGCAACAATGATACAAGACACAACGTTAAAAATGAACTTTACAACCGCAGATGGGGAGGTGTTGGGGGAAGTGGGGGTTGGAGATTGCAGGAGGCAGGGGAGGGAAGGGATAGTAGGAGAAAACTAAAGGAGTGGTAACAATGCTGGACAAGAAATGTACTCATTACCTTACTTGTGTAACTGTAACTCTTTTGTACAGCATATTTACAATAACATAAAATAAAAAAAAAACAAATAATTTTGTCATAGGAATGAGTCAGATAATCAGTGTGAAAATGAGGTAACATAGTTTGGTTGTCTGAAAAGAAGCATGGCTATGAATATTTAAATATGCCTGCTGAATATGTAATGAGATAAAAAGCCAAGGAAAGCTATCATTTGCTCATATTGGGGCTTGAACTCAGGGCCTTGCGTTCTTGATTTGCCATTTTGCTCAGAGCTTTTTTGCTCTACTTTTAAGACACACATTTTCCTCTAGCTTCTTGATCTGATGGAGGCAAGAATGTCTCTTATTTGCCTGCTGGGGCTGGTTTTGAACTTTAGTCCTCAAATCTCAGCTTCTTGAGTAGCTAGGATTACACAGCTGGTTAAGAAGCCTAATTTTTCTTCACACCTGAATCAGAGACATAAATGATCTGAGCCAATATTGTTTGGTAAGATTTTTTCCCATACAATTCCTTTCTAATCCACACCTATTATCTCCTTTATAATCTATTACTTTCAGAGTTAACTTCATAAACTTATTCATTTGTATTGAGTCATCCAGGAAGAGCAATTTTGTATTTCCATTTCATTTCTCTGATTCTTTTCTGGATTATCTGTTAATGCAAGTTCTGATGTATTGAAAGCACAAGTATGAATTTCTAAGTTATTTTGTATTGTCACATCAACATGTACATAGGAACAGAGAAGAACCTTGGGTATAGAATGGATTGTAATGCCAGTCAATTACCCAAGCCTAGAACACATATGACCAGTTTGTCCCTTAAATTCTATCCATCTGACAGAAGTTAACCTAGGAGGGAAAACCTCAACAAAACATGAAACTTTGGTTGAGTTGATCACCTTGCAGACTTCCAAGTCTGAATCTGCCCCACACTTGCTCCATCCATTTATTTTATGTGGCCTCTGGTTTACATACTGTCATATTTGGGAAAGCTAAGCTCTTCCAGACATCTAATTGCAGTGCTTATTTTCTTGATTTAGTTAACAAAATTCCAGTGAATGATGCTAAAATTTCTCACCTTGAGTTTTGTTTTGCCAGAACACTCATGGTAATTAAGATTGTGCCAATTTTTCAACAAAATCATCCTCTCTACGGAAGCTTATCATCATTTATTGTTATTGCTTATCATTATTTATTGTGCTTTAGCCCATACCTAGTTCAGAGGAACTGAATGTTAAAATTCAGCAGGTCTCAGATATCAAGAAATGCTCATGTATACAGGCTACAAATATGAACCTACTGTTTGGTCATTACTGTCTATTTGAAGATGAAATTAATCATAAGTTTTTTTATTGTGAAAATACTGTACAAAGGGGTTACAGTTACATGAGCAAGGTAATGAGTACATTTCTTATCAAGCATTATTGCCTCCTCCTTTGATTTTCCCCTCATGCCTTTCAAAATTTTGCCCCGGTAGTCCAAAACAACTTGTTTACTCTACTTACATTAATGGAATATGTACAACTAACTTACATAGATCAAACAAATGATGCCTGGTGTTAGTGGTTTTAGTCTTGTCATGCTAATTATGAGGCATCTGTCTTGCTCCTTTCTCTTGAACAAGGTAAGAACCACTTTCATTAGTCCACTATATAAATTATAAATCTGTATATTTGTCTTATTTCTACATGTTTGGCTTATTTCTTAAACTTCACCTATAGTGATTATAAGACATATGATCAGTAGTGAATGTAACCCTAGTTTTTACATTGTTAACATGTCATTTTACCATCCTCATACCAGACAAAGTATGCACAAAACACGGTAATAAATTAAAAACTACATTGGTTTGTAAGAAATATGGAATAAGAATAGAGTATTTGGTGGAAGTACTTAGTAGAGAACCTATCACAGAAGAGATTTAATTAGTTGATTGAGTTAAAAGGCATCAAAACTTCAGTCTGAAGCCTATTCTATTTAACACTACTCTTCCCAACACTGAGATATCAAAGAAAATTTAAAAAAATTAATCATTTTTGTCATGTTTAAGAAAATATGAAGAAAGTATTAAAGTATTAGAGGGGCCTAGTTAGATCAACATATTCATTTCTAACTCTCTTAGGATATAGGAACATATATACATATATTAATTAACTATAAAAGAACTAAAAGAGAAGAACAAATATATACTTCATAAAATATATGCATATACTTTATATACAGGACACACACACCATATATATATATATGTATATATATATATATACATATATACATATATATATATATTCCCACTGACAGTAGTTAACAAATGTAGAAATTACTTGATTCATTTAGCAAAACAGTTAATAGAGCTCTCGAAAAGTTTTCATTAAGTTTATTGGTTTTTGAAATTTGGTTCTTCAAATTTTGGAAATATAGCAAAAGCTTAAAGTGAAATAATCCTACGTTTCTTAATTTAAGTAACAAGTGACCTATGTATGTTAACACAGCCCCCCTGTATTTCTGGAACAAAGCTAACTTCCTCACGGTATATGTTGCATTTAATGGGATGTTGAATTTGGTTTGCAAGGACTGCATTGGGGATTTTTACCCTTGTTATAGTTCTAAAGACTTAATTTGTGATATAGAATGTGATCCACTTTCATGAAAGTTGCACAGGCTGTTGAGAAAGAATTGCATTTGTCATTGGTTGGAATACTCTGCAGATTTTGTTAAGTACATTTTTTTATGTATTTTAACTCTGAGATTTTTTTTAGCCTGGGTGATCTATTGATGTGACTTATTGAAGTCACACAGTATTATTTAATTTGGATCTATCTGTCTGCTATGGCCACTAGTATTTATCTTATGAAATTGGGTGCACCAACATTCAATGCATATATGTTTACAATCACTATATGTCTTCTTGATGAGTTTTCTGCCCTTTAATAATAAGTAATAACCTTCTTTAACTTTTCTTGTGAATTTGGACATCAGAATGCTTTGTGAGATATAAGCACAGCCGTTGTCTGCTTGCATTATTTTATATAACATTTGCTTGGAAAATCATTCCCATTCTTTCACACTCAGTCTGCATATGCTAGCAAGGTGAGTTCTTAGCTGAAAACAAAACATTGGACCTCATTTTTAATACAGTAAGTTAGTCTGTATCTTTTAATTGGAATATTCAGATTGTTCATATAAGGATATTATTGAATGTATCAGTACTTGTGGTTTTGTTTTTTGGAGATTCTTGAATACACAATTTTTGTCCATTAGTTACCTGAGAGATTTGATGATTTGCTGAATAAATTATATTTCATGGGTTTTATCTAATTCTCCTTTCTGTCTTTATTCTCTTTCGTGTCTCTCATGATTAAAAATCACAATTTCTTTTCTCTTTTCTGGATATATTACATTTCAAGTAACATGAAAAGATGTTCTTCCATTAAGGGATATTTAACCACATTTTGCAAATATTGACATTACATACAACAGGTATCTCTGAAATAACTTTGAACTAGCACTAATTTTTAGGGAAATCATAAGTAAAAATTACAGCCATATTTGTATGTCTGGGAGAATCAGAAAAGATGACTCTATGGCCTGGTGTATATATCAGAACTCTTCATTAGTTATTGTCATACCTATATATTATGCTACACAAATAGTCTAAGCTTGCTCTGGTAGTTCAAGAATGAACCAGATAGATTTTTCTTCCTTTAAGGTCCCATGGCATTTATAGCCTAGTAGGAAACATAAATGCCTTGCATATAATGGTAAAAACTTTTAACAAATTACAGGATAGTCAATATGTATTATTTTCAAAATAAATGTAATAAATATTTCATATATTTAATCTGGTTAAGTCACAACATATAGAATATGTAACAATAAAAAGGAAGAAATAAAATCAGAGATTTAACCACCCAAAATGGGACTATAAGTACTTCAAGCACTGTGAACACAGAAATGAATGCGAAAAGACATGTAAGGAGTAATCTAAAAATCAAATATGTGCTAGTTTAACGCCCCTTCACTCTTCCGCATGGGTCAAGGGGTTTGAACTCAGAGCCTGGGCACTATCCCTGAGCCTCTTTGTGTTCAAAGCTTGCATTCTTTCATTTCAGCCAAAGTGTCACTTTCAGCTCTTTCTGAATGGTTTATTGGATATGAGGCACATGGGGACATTTTCCTGCCTGGGCTGGCATCAAACCATGATCCTCAGATCTCAGCCTTCTGAGTAGCTAGGATTACAGGCATAAGCCACAGGCATCCGGTTCTAGTTTAAAGTTTTTAATTAAAATAGATTTTCTAATAGGTAGAGCAAAGGAGTGTGAGAACAGTGCATATATTTAAATACTTGGAAGCTAGTGAATGATTTCTACCAAAGCAATGATGAACCTCTTTACTGCCTTTTACATTATATTATACAAAGGCTTGCATTACTCTTACCTTGTGAAAATTATAATTGCATTACAGTCTGAGACTTTAGTGCCATTTAAGCAAATTAAACTGACTGACTTCAATGGATTCAAACAGCAAAAATATGTGCTTGTGGGTGAGCTTACATTAGAATTCAAAGGCTCATCACTTGCATTTCCTACCCCTGAGAAATCTGTTCTGCAAAAGAAAATGCATTGTTTGTGTCCTGTTTTTCTCGGATTATTGCTTCCTTTTAAGGAAGTCAAGGAAACTTGTCCAATTTATAAAGGTTATCTGACTGTTAAAGCACCACTTTCAACATGTGCTGAATGTGCTAATAGAAATTATCCCTGACAGAATTTTCCACAGGCCGTAAAATACAAGACACAGAAATAACTGATTAGTCACCATGACAGAATGAACACCAGAGAATGACTTTTCTTTGCATATCATTTAAAAAATCAATTAGAAGGGCACAGAGGGATCAATATTATTTAGTGAAAGATAACCAAGAAAAAGAGCACAAACATTTCATTTACCTCTCCTTATATTTTTTCTAGTTTGCCTGATAACCTGGGAGCAGGACTTAATAAAAAGTAGAAATAAAAGTCTCTCTCCACTGTGAGAATTGCCCTTTTTGTTTCTTTTCAGATTCATGAAGCTATCAGATCCAATCATCAATGAAAAGGTACTTTATTGGTCCATAGTGATATTTTGATAATTCAAAATTTGTGGACAATACACTAAAAAAGGATTTTCTCCCTTCTGTCCTTCTTTATCCTTTTGCCTACAATTTATTATTAGTTTTGTTTTCTAGTTTTGTGATTGACTGTAAAATATCAAGCCCAGTATTATATATTATTTTGTGACCTATGAATGCCACCTGGTAAGATATGGAATCTGTGTTTAAAAGTTCCTGATGTGAATTCATTTTGTAATTTCTCATTGTTTCAAGGATCCCACAAATATGTTTTCAATTTTTAAGTTATGGGATATACTTTCATAAAACTTTATTCAGGAAGTAAATGTATATCTTTAAGGAATATCATTAAACTAGTATGGAAATGAGGTCATTTGGTCTTGTGTGCAAAACTTAGCATCTACATTTTGAAATATTCTTTGACAAGAGGATTTGGATTTGATTTTGATGTGCTACAATATTTTGATCAAAGACACTAAAACACTGCTGGGTGTTATAATTCCAGCTTGTCCATGAGACTTTTTTTTTTGTCGGTCATGGGGCTTGACCTCGGAACTCTGGGCTTGGGCTCTATCTCTCAGCTCTTCAGTTAAAGGCGAGCACTCTACCACTTGAGCCACAGCTCCACTTCCAGTTTTCTGGGGGTTTATTGGAGATAAGTGTCTCACGGACTTTTCTGCCTGGACTGGCTTTGATCTGTGATCCTCAGATCTCAGCCTCCTGAGTAGCTAGGATTACAGGCGTGCACCACCGGCACCCTGCTTCCATGAGACTTTTAGCTCCAAGTTATGAACAAAAATATGGAGAGGAATATGTGGCTCAAACAGTAGAATGTCAGCCTTGAATACAAGAGTGAAATCAAAGTGCCAAACCCTGAGTTCAAGCCCTACTACAAAAGCACATATGAAGAAAACAAAAGACATGCTAAACTGACATCGGTATTCCCTTGTTCAATTCAGCACGATGTATAGTAGCCAAGAAAGCCAATCTAAGGTTCTACAAGCAGATGAAGTAATATAAAAATATCACCTATATGTTTTTATACATATGTGTATATGTGTATATGATACTACTCAGTTATAAACAATAGTGAGAGCTTAGTGGTAGAGTGCTTACTTTGCATGCATGAAGCCCTGGGTTCAATTCCTCAGTACCACATAAACAGAAAAAAAGCCATAAGTGGGACTGTGGCTCAAGTGGTAGAGTGTTAGCCTTGAGCACAGAGAGGCTCAGGGACATAGCCCAGGCCCTGAGTTCAAGCCCCAGGACTGGCCAAAAAACAAAAACAAAAAACAAGAAAAAACCAAAAATGAAATCTTGTCATTTGTTGAAATGTAAATGAAAGTATAATTCATTATGTTAGAGCAAAGATAACCTCTGCAAAGGAAAGCAAGTATCTGATCTCATAGATAACTGTGATTGCATAGAAGCTGAGAGGAGAATGGTGGTTGCCAGAGGCTGGTGAGTCTATAGCAGTAGTACAATTTGGAAAGGTTGATGATCAGGGACATAGCTACAGTAAGACTGGAGTAAACAGCTCTGCTGTGCTATTGCATAATAGGCTGACTGTAGATAATTACTAATAATACAAGGGCAAAAACAAATCGTTTAACTAGGGATACAGGTGGACCCATTGCAACAATGAGATGTACAAGTCATTATGTCGATAAACGAAATTTACAACTTTAGTGAGGGGTGGGGGGAGTATTTGGGGGGGAGGAGGGGAAGGGATGGGAAGGGGAAACAAAGAGGAGGCAACAATGCTTGATAAGAAATGTACTCGTTATCTTGCCCATGTATTTGTAACTCCTCTGTACAATAAAAATTAAAATAAAAATAAAAAGTTTTAAAGGGTTTCATCACAAAGAAATAAAATATGCTTGAGGACAGTTTAACTTAACTTAAAAATTTCACAATTGCTGCATGTGTTAAAATGGCATGCAGAATTTCATGAAAATGTATAATTATTACTTTTTCTAAATCAGTTAAAAGTAATTTAATAGCAAATTTCACAGGGCTCATTCATCCCTTATTCTTATCTACTCAGGATGCTGAGGGCTACCCCTGTCCCCTAGTGTCTTTAGAAACTAGAAACCTCTCTTTTACAAGTAAAAATTAGAGGTCTTAATTATATCATACTCTCCCATAATCCCAGCAGTACTTTCTCAGCAGCTTTAATTGATTCAGTTGGATGGAGTTCCATGTATCTTCCGCTATTGACATACTCTGGTATTGCAATGATTTCAAATTCATATGGTGGAAATGTCCTTTGACAGATCTTACCTATATTAAAAGTTGTAGACTCAGGGGCTTAAAAATAACTTTTCTTGTCTCACTGCTTTTAAGAATTCAATATGATACTGAATAAGAGTTTGGAAAGCAGAAACTCTTGACTTATTTCTGACTATAGAGAAAATCATTTTATGTTTTCCATGTTTAGTATAACTAGGGAATAAAAGTTTATAGAATATTCTTTTATAATGATGACATAGATTCTTTACTATCCTATTTTCCTGAGAGATTTCATCAGGAATTAGTATTGAAATTTGTCGAAGTACTTTTCTACCTCAACTAACAGGATTATGTGATTCTTTCCTTGATTTGGCTTATGGGATATATTGCATTTATTGAACCGGGTTAAGTTGAGCCATGTCTGTAGTGATAGAATAATATTAATTTTCAGCCTGGAACTGGTGGCTCATGTCTGTAATTCTAGCTACTCAGGTCATCTGGGGATCGTGGTTCAAATCCAGTCTGGGCAGGAAAGTCCATGAGACTCTTATCTTTGACCCACGAGAAAACTGGAAGTGGCTCTGTGGCTCAAGTGATAGGGCGCTCACTTTGAGCTGAAGAGCTCAGGGACAGTGCCCAGGTCCAAAATTCAAGCCCCATGAATGACAAAAGATAATTAATAACAGTAATATCAATTTGATCACGGTGTATTATGATCACCCAAATGTGTTGTTGAACTTGGTTTGAAAATATTAATTGGGAATTCTTATGTATGTGTTCATCAATGTTATTGATCCATAATTCTATATTTTCTTGGTCTTATTCAATATAAATATAATACTATACTCAAAGAAGAAATTTGCTAGCATTTTTTCCTTTCTAATTTTTGAAGAATTAGGGAAGTGTCACTATTTATTTTTCTGAAAAATCTGATAAAATTTATCAATACACTATGAGATCCCAGGCTTTAAATTATTTGGAGCTGTTTTATATTTTCAATCATTATTTTTGCTTTACATTTAGATGGTTTATTTTCTTTGATTTTGGTTTTAATAGGTCTTATGTATGCAGAAATTTATAAATTTCTTTTAGACTATCCATTTTATTAGAAGATACATTTTCACAGTATTCTATCATAATCCTCTAGCTTTTGTAATTTTTGTTTTGTTTTTCATCTTCCTTTTGGTTAATTTGACTAAGAGTTTAACAAACCAATTTAAAGGTTTATTGTCAAGGTGATGCATGGGGAGTTACAGTTATATGTCATTTAATGAGTTCATTTCTTTTTAACAATGTCCTCCTTCCTTGGCTTTCACCCAGTTTTCTGTTCCCAATCTCATCCACAAGCTATATAGGTCTTTTTCAACATAATATCTGGTGAATATGATATGCTGTATTTATTCACTCTTTTCTCACTCCATTTCTATTCTTTCCCCTTTCTCTCATCAAAACAGATAAACTTGGGGCTGGGAAGGTGGCTCAGTGCTAGAGTCCTTGCCTTGCATTCGTTAGGCTCTGGGCTCAATTCCTCAGAAAGAGTCAGAAGTGGCGCTGTGGCTCAAGTTATAGAGTGCTTGCCCTGAGCTGAAGAGCTGAGGGACAGCACCCAAGCCCAGAGTTCAAGCCCCACGACTGACAAAAAAAAAAGATAAATACAAGAGAAAAAGTATAGGATTGTCTACACATGTCCAGAAAACTGAAGCCAGATCCTTATATATCACCCTGCACCAGGTTCCATTCAAAATGGATTAAAGACCTCAGTGTAAGATCAGATCCCTGAATATATTACAAGAAGTTGTAGGGAAAACACTGGCGTTCCTAGGCTTCGGCTAAAACTTCTTAAGTAAAGATCCACAATCACAACAAGTCCATGAAAGACTGCATAAATGGGATTGCATCAAATTTAAAAGTTTCTGCATGGCAAAGGATATAGCTAGCAAGATTAATAGAAACATGGGAGAAGATTTTTATGTGCTATATACCAGACAAGGGCCTCAGATCTAAAATATAATTAGAGCTCAAAATTAACACCTACAAAAATAAACCCTCAAGGAAGTGGTGCTGTGTCTCAAGTGAGAGATCTCTCGTCTTGAGCTGAAGAGGTCAGGGATAGTGCCCAGGCCAGAATTCAAGCCCCCCAACTGACAAAATAAAAACTAAAAATAATACAAAAATAAAATAAACCCTCAAATAAACAACTACCCAATTAATAGATGGCTAGAGACTTAAAGAGAAATTCAAAGATTTACATATTTAAAGATACAAGAAGATTGGCCAATAGACATATGAAAAATATTTAACATCTCTGGTCATAAAAATGTACAAATCAAAACAATACTGTAATTCCACCTCACCTCAGTTTGGTCATTATCAAGATAAAGCAATTTAGCTTTTCACAGAAAACTTTTGCTTCAAAGATTGTTTGTATTTTGTGTATATTTCATTAATATACTTGACCTTCATTATTTCTCATATTGGGTTTGGCTTTTAAAAAAATAAGAAATTCAGAAATGTTTCAGTTCTCCAAGTCAGACTTGGAATACAATACATCTTGATCAGAATCATCCCTTCCATTTTTCTTATCTATCTTTTGTTTTTGTTTGACTAGGATCTTGAGAAGGTTTGAAATCACTTAAAGGCAGCAAGAAACTCCTGGGAGTCTTATGCAAAGGTGATTATTTTATGAATAAAGCTCTACTTATCTATAAAATAAAAGCAAGGCTGCATCAAATTAAAATGTTTTTGCACATTATAAGAAACACTCATCCAAACTGAGAAGACTTATGACATGGGAGATAAACTTCAACTATTTAAAGAACCAATAGATAGAATCAACATCCAATATATGCAAAACAACCAAAAATTAAACAGCAAGAGAGCTGATAATCGATTGAACATGAATTGGGCAATTATTTCTCAGAATAAGTACAAGTGGCTTATAAATACATGAAAAAACATTCAATATTCTTAAAAAACCAAACATAGAGCTCCCCAATGATCCAGCAATCCCACTCATGGGAATTTAGCCAAACAATCACAAACAAGGCTACACTAAAGCTACCATAACACTTAGGTTCATTGCAGCATTATTTACCATAGCTAAGATATAGAACCAACCCAGATGTCATCAGTAGATGAAGGGATCAAGAAAATGTGGTATATATAGACAATGGAATTCTATGCAGATCAAAACTACACTAAGACTCTATCTTACCCCAGTTGGAATGGAACTCACCAAGGAAATAAACAATAACAAATTTTGGCTAGGCTTCAAGGTGAAAGAAACACTTACATACTGTTCAAATGTAAGCTAATACAACTATTATGGAAACATGTATCTAGATAATTTAGAAACTAAAAAATAATCTTTCTGTAGGTCACTGCTCTATCACTTTTGGTAATATATTTGAAATCTGGTAAAGCATACTAGAAAGACACGTGTATAACAATATTTATTGCATCACTGTTCACGATATCCAATCTATGGAGTCAGCCTAAGTTCCCAACAACCAAAGAAGAAAGAAAATGGGTATATTTACTCCACATATATTCAGCCATTAAGAAGGAAATAATGTAATTTACAGGAAAACTGATTAAAATGCAGATTGAACTCCTGATGGGAGGCCCAACAAAATAAATATGGAATGATTTTGCTGGCTTTTAGATTTTACACCTAAAATTGTAATAATGATAATAAAAAGTAAATAACAAAGAAAAATAATAAAATAGCCATACTAGTACTTTAATGTAAAATAAAAACAGCCTGATGACAATAAAGAGAGGGTAGGGGAAGGAAAATGAATTTGAGTGATGAAGATCTTTGAAATAGCTTAGACAAATAGAAAGATGATAGATGAATAGATGATAGGTACAGAGATACAGATGATAGATAGGTAAAAATGTAGATGAGGGGAAGGAAGAATAAAGAAAGAATAAAATCAAAAGGAAGGAAGGAAGGAAAGAAGGAAGAAAGGAAGGAAGGAAGGAAGGAAGGATGGAAGGAAGGAAGGAAGGAAGGAAGGAAGGAAAAAAGGAAGGGAGGGAGGGAAGGAGGGAGGGAGGGAGGGAGGGAGGGAAGCAGTAAGGGAGAAAGGGAGGGAAGGAAGGAGGGAAAGAATGAGCCTAATGAAAACCACCAATCATCAACAAAGCATGAAGAGAAGAGTGACATGAGAATACATTATAGAGGATAAATGTATTAAAAGTACTCTCTATGCATTTATGGAATTATCATAATGACCCCCTCTTATACTATTTAACATATGCTAATTAAAAATAAATATAGAAACAAAACTAAAGTCTGGAATGTAGATTTTTTTTTCAGTTGTGGGGCTTGAACTCTGGGCTTTGGCACTGTCCCTGAGCTCTTCAGCTTAAGGTGAGTGTTCTACCACTTGAACCACAGAGCCACTTCCGGTTTTCTGGGGGTTTATTGGAGATAAGAGTCTCATGGACTTTTCTGCCTGGGCTGGCTTTGAACCGTGGTAGATCTTATTTTTTTCTTTTACTTTTTTCCTTCCTCCTGTATGTATGTACTCTTTCCTTCTTTCCTCCCCTTATTTTCTCAGTTTCATTTGGCCTACATGCATTCTTTAAAGGCATGCTGTTGTCCCTAAAATGAAGGTTGACTTGGTTATATCAAACAACTCTCCGCCACAAATGAGAATGAGAGAAAGACCTTCAAAGAATCCTTTGAAAATGCAAGTCCTAGCACAGCTGATAAAAGCTTTGTTTAGAAACCTTCTATCCTAAAGGGACATGAAAGTAATGGCAGTAACAAATATTATTTAACATTTAACATTCATTTCAACTAATGGTGTTTGAACATTAGACTTTGTGCTTTTATCTTGGATTTTTCTCTCATACATGACTCTGAACTGCTTGAGCCACACCTTCAATTCGACCTTTCCCTCATGATTTGGAGATAGGAATCTTATGGATGTGTCTTCCCAGACTGACTCTGGACCTCAATATACAGATCTCAGTCTCTAGAGTAGCTAAAATTACAGGTGTAAGTCACTATGTCTGGCTTATTGTATGTTTTTTTTAATAGTATTGTTAAGTCTAAAGTTTGGAAAGGGGTGAAATAAGGTATGAATCCATATTATTTATTATGTTCTTTACTAATATATTGTACTTTGGGTATAGTTTTATTTACTTTTAAAATGAAGTCTGTGTTTAAAATAATCTCATTGTACCTCATCACAGTTTTTTTTAATTAAATATTATCTTGAAGCAAATTATTCTTTCAAACTTTTTATCATTTTTCTTTTCCTCTGTCATGATTTCAGTCTCAATTTCTTTCTCAGAAATTATCTGACGGCAGTGATATCTCTTGTGTGTGTGTTTGTGTGTGTGTGTGTGTGTGTGTGTATGTGTGTTTGTGTGTGTGTGTGTGTGTGTGTGTGCGCGTGTGTGTTTCTAGCAGGGCATTTTTAAGTTATCTTTAAGTAGTTTTACAAAAAAGCCACTTAACAAATCAGTTCATAAATGTAATGTACTTTGATCAGAGTCACCACTTTCAACATCCTCACCCATCCCTCACCTACTCAATCCTTCCCTCCTTTTCTTAATTTTGTAGACTATATGGTGAATTCTTGAAAGCAATCTTTTCCCTTGCCCCTACCCCATCCATTTCAAGTACTGTACCTTGGAACTTATTTCCTTTAACTTTGGTTTTGCCTTTTTAAGGAATTACAGTACTCAAGTTCTCCCTTGAATCTACCATATTTCAGTTCATACATTTTTGTAAGCCTGAATACCACCTAATATGTTTGCTTGTAAGTTTATAAGCTATATCTAACTTACACATATATGTGAAATTATGCATCCTTTTTCTCTCTGGACTTGACTTACTTCATGTCACATAAATTTTTCTAGGTCTCTCACTTTTTCTTCAAATGATACAATAGCATTCTTTTTAAATAAGTTTTTTATTGTAAAAATACTGTACAGAGGGGTTACAGTTGCATGAGCATGGTAATGAGTACATTGCTTACCAAGCAATGTTTTTTCCCTACCATCTGTGCCCTCCCACCTTCTCAACTACACTCCCCTCCCCCCACCTAAAATGTAAAGTGCATTTTTCAACATAGATGTACAATACCATTCTTTAAATGCCTTTCCCCCCTAAATTTGATTTAGAGATTTATTTATGTAATGGATATGAAAACTGAATAAAATGCAATATAAATGTAAAATAGATTTACTGAACTTATCTTTATAAAAATAGTATCATGAGATAATAGAAATTATTTTTTCAGGTTAGTTAGACATGTATAACCTTTGTTTGTATATTTAGTTGACTATCTGGGGTGTTTTTCCATGTATATAATTTATTCAGTTTGTATAACAAAATATAAATTATAGATAAACTATTATTCATTAAATAATACATCAATTATTTTATTGTTATTATCTATAAGTAGATGCACAATTGAATTGCCACTTAAAGTAGTTTATTAATATATTTTGATTAATGTCACATCTTCCAATAGTCTCACCCATTCATCCCCTACCCACACCTTCCTTAAGTCTTTTTAATTTTGTAGGATATACTTTGGATTCTTAATTGTATTTTTCTCCTACTCTCCTCTTCATTTGTCCATCCCTTTCCCTACCCGACCCTACCCCTTTTGAGTACCCACGTCCTTTTGTACCTAGTTAAAAATATGATTTTTCTATATTTTCAAGTTCTCAATTTTCCCAGTTTCTATATTCCACAGGTCTATATTTTCTAGTTTGTAATTTTGACGTCAGAGACTGGGGATAGTTCTCTCTTAAAGAACAAGGTAGCATACTAATAAACTTGGATTTATTAGCCAATAACAACCCTGTTCAAATATACATCCATTATCTACTAATTTATTCAATGGCTTATACAAGTTACCAAGATCTTGTACAGTATGAATTTATTCCTGTTAAATGAATGTTTTAGAGCTCAGAGGGTGTTGTAAATTTTACTTAAATTAATTGAATAAAAAATCACAACCAGGGCTGGGAAGGTGGCTCAGTGGTAGAGCACTTGCCTTGCATGCATGAGGCCCTGGGTTCGATTTCCCAACACATAAGCAAAAAGAAAAAAACCAGGAAGTGGCGCTGTGGCTCAAGTGGTAGAGCACTAGCCTTGAGCTGAAGAGCTGAAGGATGGCGCCCAGGCCCAGAGTTCAGGCCCCATGACCGGACCCCCCCAAAAAAATTACAACCATAGAAAAAAGTTCTTTATAAAATATCATTTACTTTTCTCCTTTTGTCCTTTATGGAATAGTAAAAGGTTTTATATAGGAACAATATAAATTCTCTTCAGTTAACATTGTGTGTCTATTCAGGTAATTCAATGAGTTGAATATTCCTTACCACTATGGCCTTTGCCCATGTTATTAGTTTGAATGACTCATCATACACTTGAACTGTTAGCTCTTGTGTTACAGAAGACATTCATATTTTCACACTTAATGCAAAATACATTGCTGAGTAAAATGAATGCAATGCACAATTGTGATCGTGCAGTATGCATAAGTAAAAGATTGGTGGCCTTTCTACTTTAAAGGAAACATTGAAATATATTACAGAAAGAAATTTTGTCTTCCACTCTAACAATGAGATGTACAAGACCCTATGTTGAAAATGAACTTTACAACTTGGGGGGAGGGGGAGTTGGAGAGGTGGAATGGGAAGAGATGGTAGGGGAAAACAAAGGAAGAGGTAACAATGCTCAATAGGAAATGTACTCATTACCTTACTCATGTAACTGTAACCCCTTTGTACAGTACTTTTATAATAAAACATATATTAAAAAGAGAAATTTGGTCTCAAAAATATGTTTAGAGATTTAAGTACTGACAGTATGTTTACTAGTATAGCTATGACTATTTTGGTTCCATAAATAATGCAAAGTGGTTAAAATTGAAAGCTGGCCTTTATACTTTATGCTTTATACCTTAGTAATCATTATATCATGCCTATTGGATTTTTTTGATTTGCAGGGAGACTTGGAACATCTAGACAGTCTAACAATGTGATGTGGGATATAGTTGGCCATATAAGGTAGTTTAATGTAAGATTGAAGGTAGATATTCAGGGTATGTGATATCATCATGACTTCCACAGGAGTTGAGGTTGAAATTCAGCCACTTGAGAAATCACCCATGTCAATGCAAGATCTACTCATTGAAGTTACCACACCAAGGCTCAGATAAGTGTTCTTGATTGGCCATATTCCATGCAGTTGTATCTTACCCAATTCAATGTCAGGAGCTTCCATTTCTCAGCAGAGGAAAAACAAATAGAAGATCTACACTTGAAACTTTCTTATAATGCTTTTATATAATTCCTATAAAACTATAGGAATTATATTTCCTTTCTCCCAGTGGAATGTAACAGTTCACTTTTATCTATAATAAAACACACCCAGGAATATAACATCTCTAAGTATAATTTTAGTAAGTTATCAAACCTAAGATTAATCAGAGTGTGCTTATAAATTAGGGACATGTCTGAAGTGAGAGTAGTCTGCATTGTTTATTAACTTCAGAATGTGTCCATTCCAGTATTTAAAAAAAGATAAAATACATACAGTTTTTCTTTTCAATGCTTGCTAAAACCCTAGTCAATGAGAATATTCAAATTTTATATTCTGTGGTCAAAGGGGGTGAGACATGCAATAGATTCATTTCTTTCTTTGTCTCACTTTTTATTTTTGGTCGGTCGTGGGGCTTGAACTCTGGGCTTGGGCGCTGTCCCTTAGCTCTTCAGCTCAAGGTGAGAGCTCTACCACTTGAGCTACAGCGCCACTTCCGGTTTTCTGGTGGTTTATTGGAGATAGGGGTCTCATGGTCTCTCATACCCGTGCTGGCTTTGAACCGCGATCCTCAGATCTCAGCCTCCTGAGTAGCTAGGATTACAGGCGTGAGCCACCAGCGCCCGGCTTCTTTGTCTCACTTTTAAATCATCCCCATCCTTCCTGGAAAATGAACAGGCTATGTGTTTTGTTTTTATAAATAAACTACAAACATAAGCATAAGTTATACATAAAGCAGAGTATAGGTAAATAAAGCATGGATGCTGTCTTGAATTCTCCTCCACCTGATTGTTAGCTAGAGGCCAGCAAAATAGCTGTATACTCTGACATTGGGTGGCAATGTCTCATGCCTGTGATCCTTGCAACTCAACAGGCTGAGATCTGAGGATAATGGTTCAAATCCATGTCAGGCAAGGAAATTTGTGAGACTTTTACCTCTAGTTAATGAACAAAAAGCCAAAAGTGAATCTGGGGTCAGGTAGTAGAGAACTAAGGGATAGTGCACAGTTCCTGAGTTCAAGCCCAAGTGTCAGCATGCAAATTAAATATATATGTATATATTTGTATACATATATATGTATATATACATATGTATATTCCTGTATATCTTATATGGGATTATGAAAAGCTGTTTACTCTCTGAGCAACAATCACTATATAAGAATGTCTTTGCAACTGGGCACTGGTAGCTCATACCTGTAATCTTAGCTACTTAGGAGCCTGAGATCTGGGGATCACAGTATGAAGCCAGTCCAGGCAGGAAAATCATTGAGCCTCTTATCTCCAATTAACAACCAGAAAACTGGAAGTGTTGCTGTGGCTCAAAATGGTAGAATGCTAGTCTTGAGCAAAAAAGCTGAAGGACAATGTCCAAGTCCTGAGTACAAGTCCCACAACCAACTACAATAAAATCTATGATGGCTTAATTTTGTTAAAAAGGATTGGTGTTCTTGTTACTTAGCATAATGTGGCCAAATCTAATCAAGCAATACCCTTTTTAAAAATGAATGACCAGCCCGGGCGCCAGTGGCTCACGCCTGTAATCCTAGCTACTCAGGAGGCTTAGATCTGAGAATCGCAGTTCAAAGCCACCCCAGGCAGGGAAAACTGTGAGACTCCTATCTCCAATAAAACCACTAGAAAAACGGAAGTGGCGCTGTAGCTCAAGTGGTAGAGCGCTCGCCTTGAGCTGAAGAGCTGAGGGACAGCGTCCAGGCCCATAGTTCAAGCCCCATGACCGACAAAAAAAAAAAAAAAAAAAAAAAGAATGACCAAATGGCAGATTTCAGGGGAAGATAACACTGTCTGCTTAACTTGAATCAGAGCATGTCTGTCTCACTTCCTATGTCCTGGGAGAGTGTGCCAGGAAACAGAGTTTCCCAAAGTAATCGTTCTGAAAAATGAAGAGGATGTTATTAAAAATTGGATGTTGGATAAATAATGTGTGCCAATTATAGTAGAGTTTGAGACTGCCAATTTGTTTCTATGAAGATCTGTCTCTCTTCCAAATTAAGTGTGTTATGATTATTTCATTTCTTTTATAAAACCTGCATGGTACAAAGTCAAGCAGTTGACTTACTATCAGAATACAGCATTTTATATATGATGTGTAAGTATGAAACTTTGGACTGCTTTGTGGTAACTATCCACTATTTTATCTGAATTGATTGTTTTCAACAGCATTTATGTAGCTAAGTTCAATTTAATGAAAAATAAAAGCTGTGATTGATCCACTCATCCTGTTCAATCTGTATGGGGCATATTGATTCAAAGTGGGATTTTGAAATTTAATTAAATCTAGCAGTCTTGTATATTTTACATATAGTATTTACACAGTGGCCTACCAATGTGCTTGATTTTTCTCCCCTTCACTATTGAACCTACTAGCTGTTTTTAGTTTGTTTGTCCACATTTAATCCCGGATAGAAATCAGATAATACAGAGTTTTCTCGTGAGGTATAAAGCTCTATTGAAATAATTTTAAAATAATAATAGGTTCTAAAAATTCTATAACATGTTCAGGATTATGTTTTAGGATTTCGCTGACGCTATTTATAATTGTGAATTCAATGGTTTAAAAATTGTTTAAATAGGGATACAGGTGGACCTATTGCAGCAATGAGATGTACAAGTCGTTATGTTGAAAACACTTTACAACTCTGGCAAGTGGTGGGGGGGCAGGATGGGAAGGGACGGGAAGGGGAAACAAAGAAGGAGGCAATAATGCTTGATAAGAAATGTACTCATTATCTTGCCCATGTAATTTTAACCCATCTGTACAGTATTTTCACAATAAAAATGTTGATGGACTTCAATAGAATATAAAATATAGAGAGTTTTCACATTGCTGTTAGTATGAATCAAATTTTATGCTGATTATTCTTATAGTTATTATCTCATGTAATTTTTCATTCCATATGTTAATATCTTTAGGGTGATTTGATGAATGAAGGAATTAGAACTAGAAGGAATTATATAAATTTGTCCTCATATTTATATATTTAAAATAAATAGCCAGATCCACGACTTTGTCATTTGAAATTAAGGATTTTACATATTATGACTTTTTACAAGTTAAGTTTGATGAACTTAAAATGTTTAAGCTTATTAGAATCTATTTAAATGAGAGATATATCTTTATAGGTTAAAACAATGATTTTCATGAAAAAATAGTACGTTTTTGGGTGGGAGGTTTCTGAATTGCTGGAAGTTATAGCATAAGTTTAATAGAGGGATATTTCTCCAACTAATAATTGTCTTTAATGTTTTACAGACTTTAATATCAACATTGAACAATTCTTAAATAACATTTGGTTACTCCATTCAAGTCAGTAGCTACAGTTTAATATATATTTAAAAATGCAATATATAATCACTTTTAATTTCTGTGAATTAATTGGAGAAAAATAAAACTTTGGAAAATACTAAACTTTGTCATTTCAATAGGTATATTATTTAATAATTTATCCTTGTGTTTCAATTTTATATATAAGAAGAAGATATCAAATATTTATAAAATATTTCCCTAATAAATACATCCATTCACTGTCTTTATCAGCTTGGGCTAATATAATAATATAACTAACATGGCTTAAAAAAACAAACAAGTATTTATTTTGTCTCAATTGTCAAGGTGCAAAGCAGGTAAATTCTTGATTTGGTTTGTAAACCTCTACTTTCTCACTTTTTTTCTGGCACTGATACTTGGATTCAATGCTTGGGCACTATCCTGTAGCTTTTTAATGCTCAAGGCTGTCACTCTGTCACTTGAACCACAGATCTGCTTTTGGGTGGTTAATTGGAAAAGAGAGTCTGACAGAGTTTCCTGCTCCAGATCGTTCCAACCTTATCCTCAGATCTCAGACTCCTAAGTTAACTACACATGAATAGAGGAACGAGTCACCAGTGCTCAGCAATTACTATATTCTTGTATGTTTCCTTGGTGCTCCTGAAAAGATAGAGGAAAAGATTAGTTGTTTCTTTGTCCTCTTCTAAGCATGTCCACCTTTTAGCTTTAAGACTTCATTTAGTCCCAATTACATTCATAAAATCTTCGGCTGCAAATATGGTCATATTAAAGGTTAATAGATCAAACTCAGAATAGAGATACCTGCTTAATATTTGCAAGCACATAAATTAAGCTATAGGTGAGATGCTGGAAATATAAATATTCTACATCCTGAAGTTTATACATGGTGGAAAGAATAAATTTATAAGTGGTAAATAAAACACAGTAACACAAATAACTCTGATGGAATTGAAAGTCAGGAAGATGGTTCCAAGGATAGATCTAGAAATTAGAGATAAATGGATAGAGGAAATGGTGGGTGAATACAAATTGAATATTCAATATTATATATGTGAAAATGGAACCAGTAACCTTTGGGGTTTGGGGAATGGGTGTGGTTGGGAGAAATGATGCAAGGGTGACATTTATCAATATGCTTTGTGCTCCTAAACTGATGTGTTGAATTGAAACCCTTTTGTACAACTACTTAATGATAATATATACATGCAAACATATACCTATATATATATATATGTATAAAAATATTGTACATACATAAAAATATTGTAACTATTAAAATTGTTGAGAAATATGGGTAAATGAATGAGTTCAAGCAGTGATGAGGATTGGATGTAAAGCAAGAACCATCCAATCAAACTACAGCAAGGACTGCAATTTGTCATGAGCCTGTTGTGAATCTCTCTGGGCTGTCCATGGTAAAGGCCTATATTCTCAATTACATTTGTAGCAAAATTTGCTTTCTAGCATGTGAGAATGAAATGGAAAATGCTAAAGGAAAAAAAAAGTCGATAGTTTCAATTAGATAGACAAGTTGTGGGCTTGGATGTAGCTCAGTGGCAAAGCACTTGCCTAGCAAGTGCTACGTCCTGGGTTCGATCCCCAGTACCAAAAAAGAAAAGACAAAAAAGAAGACAAGTTGTGAGGCCGGGAAAGATGATGGCATGTTATTTAGATGAATTGATTTAAATCTTTTTTTTTTTTTTGGGTCCGGTCATGGGGCCTGAACTCTCGGCCTGGGTGCTGTCCCTCAGCTCTTCAGCTCAAGGCTAGCACTCTACCACTTGAGACACAGCGCCACTTCCGGCTTTTTTCTTTTTGCTTATGTGGTGCTGAGGAATCGAACTCAGGGCCTCAGGCATGCAAGGCAAGCGCTCTACCACTGAGCCACCTTCCCAACCCTGATTTAAATCTTTTCTAGAACAAGAAACCAGGGTGTGTAAATGTAGGAGTAATGTGGGTGTGTCAAAGCAAACACCTAAATCTATAGGAAGAACTTTGAAAACACACCCTATTCTCCAAGAATGGAGGCACTGGCTAAAATGAAGTTTGGAGGAAAAGATCAGAACTCAATTATGTGCAAGTGGAAGATTGCTCAAGAAACAGTGAGGCCCCATGTTGCCACTAACTTGTTTATCAGTGTTCTGAAGAAAAACAGATCAAGTGGGATGGAAAGGGTTGGAGACTGAGAGGAATGAAGATAGAAGAAGAAGAGAAGATTATGAAAACTGGCTCAATTATAGTAGTTGAAAAAACTGAGGAATTACATGATCTACCATCAGAGCTGGGGAACCAAAAGAAAAAGGAAAAAAAACACAGTTGTGCATCTTATGCTAAAGATAAGGACTGAGATATAGGTTTTCTAATGTTCATTTAATATTCCAAGGCAAAAAAAATGTCCTAGTTCAAGGAATGAGAAGAATTTGTCCTTAATTCATTCACATTTTGGGTGTACATAGACTCCTGTTGATTGGATAATACCTGCTAACTTTCACAAGCAATCATCTTTGTAGGATCTACTATTTCAATTTCTGACTTCTTGGCAGTTTCAAAATCTTGAGAACATACACCGAGGTATTTCCACGCCTTTGTCCACACAAGAGTTCACACATAAAATTACATCACTCTATCATTTTATGTCCTCACAGATTCACTACTAACTTCCATGACCCTAATTTTTAGTAGGAAAGAATCTAGTACCTTAGAGAGCTTGTGACAGAATTTGGGCTAATTGGTATTCCTGAAAAAATTTAGAAGGATGACAGCAAATTTAGGGATAGAGTTTTTTTTGTAAAAGAAAATGGCATAAATTGGAAAATAATGGAAAACATTAGCAAAAGGAATTCTGGAACCACAAAAGAGACAGATTTAACTAAGTAAGTAGTTTTTTACTCCAAAAAGAGTAGCAATCATTTTTATGTAGTTTAGAAAACATATCAATGTAAAGAATAGGGTTATCACACCTAGAAACAAGGATATTATTAAAGAATAATAATGCAATGACAATAACAGTATTTAAAGAATTATACAATAAAAATTCAAAGGGGCTGGGAAGGTGTCTCAGTGGTAGAGCAATTGCCTTGCATGCATGAGATCCTGGGTTTGATTCCTCAGCACCACATAAGCAGAAAAAGCCAGAAGTGGCCTGTGGGTCAATTGGTAGAGCATTAGCTTGAGCTGAAGAGCTGAGAGACACTGCCCAGGCCCAGAATTCAGGCCCCATGACTGACCAAAAAAAATTCAAGAATTACCTCTAAATTACCTTCAATATTTTTCATGAAATATTCCAAAAGGTGTCACAAGCATGCATACAAATACATTTTCAGTTTAGTTTAAATTTAGATAAAGTGGCTTTCTGCAAACCCAGCTACTATGACCTATCTAAAAATCTAGAAATTGTTGCAAGAAAAGCTTGCCTTTCACCATCCTCAACTCTGTTCTCACCTCAGCTGCTGACTTTTTATTTTTGTTTAAGAAGCCATTCCATTTGGGGAATGGCTAGTTACATCTCATGTTAAAAACTAGAGTCCACTCTTTCCTTTGACCTCTCCCCTTTTTTTTCTTTCTCAGGACTACAAAAATCAAAAGAAACGTTGAACTAGTGGGGCTGTGATTTCCCACTTGCACTCTTTGTACTGTTCATAAGAGTGACCTTGGAATTCTAAAGTCTAAAATGACTTGGAGGAAACTTTCCATGCAATATCACTTGATTTGTTTTCAGACCCACACACAACCATCAACTAATTGAAACACTCCATGGGTTTATTTATTTTTAATGTACAATGAGTTAAATTAAATGGCTCTTTACATTGATCTGAGTGACTGTAGATTGGTAAAGAAATTCCCAAGTGTAGGGAGGAGGCAGTCACCTTGAACTTGATTTTTGGTGACAGTTCCAATTCCTCCATCCTTACATGATACTCCAGCTATGGAAAAGGAAAATTAGTAAACTTTCATATAGGTCAAAGTACTACTAGACATTGTCTGCTTCCTTAAACTCCATTCTCAATTCACAAGTGGAACAATGTAATTTTTTCTCTTTTTTTCCTGTTGTTTTATTTAATTAACTACTCTTTACAATTCTGTCATTAAAACAAAAAGTTAGTACTGAGTCCTGGAGTTTTAGCACTATGTAACACAATCCACAATTCCTGTGAATTTACATGGACCCATGTATGTTAATTTCAGAGGGAATCTCATTACTTAATGCAGTAAAAGCATGGCAAATAGTGGCATAACAAAACAATACAAATCTTGACAACTTTTATTTTAACTATCACAAACAAGTTAAGCCAGGCATCAGTGGCCTGCATCTGTTTTCCTTGCAGTTCAGGAAGCCTGGATCTAAGGATTGAGATTCAGCTTGAGCATGGAAAGTCCATGAGAGTCTTATCTCCAACAAACAAGCAGAATGTGGGAAATAGTGGTGTGAATCAAATAGTAGAGCACAATTCTTGGGAGAAAAAGTTAAGGCAAAGATGAAGTACACAACCTAGGACATGAGTTTAAGCCCTAGTACTTGACCTCCACCTACAAAAAATGATAGAATAAATGGAATGTCACTTTATTGGTGAGATTCATCTACAGAAAGGATTTCTGTACCTGTGTCACCTTTAGGAGTTATGAACATGTAGATTATCAATGGATTAATTTTGTAATTACAAATAAAATTAGAATTTGGGACTGCTCTCTCAGATACTAAAAAGTTATCTACCATTATAATAGTAGATTTCAAAACAAATCTTAGGAGAAATGTGTGACTCCACCTAAGACATAAAATGTCCTGGAAGATAGAAGATAATTCAAAGCTGATGTATCATCACAAGAATGAAAATTAAGTAGACATCAAGAGAGTATCATACACTTTTTAAAACTTTTTCATTGTAGGTGAACACAACCATCTAATCTCAAAACCAGAGCTGATTATGTTATCATAGTATTGATCATACTGACATTATCATGATAATATTGATATTATGATAATATTGAGAGGGAATGATAGCATGGTAATATCACATGAAATATGTCATATGAAAAAATTCATGGTTCAATGTCAAAGAATATGGGCTTTTAATAATTTTACATATTCAATAAAACCAATAAATTTTCATGGAATTTTTTCTTATTTATTTTGTACTGATTATAAAAATCATTAACATTTCCTATTTCTTAACTATGAAATAATTTCTACCTGAATTCATAATTGAAGCTATTAATGGTTCAATACATACTACATCTCTATCCAAATTTAAACAAAATTGAAATTTTTGTCTGTGTTCAATAAAAGTCAGTGGAGCATGTAAAGTGGTATTTTCCTAGAAACAAAAATACACCACATAAGGATTACAAAATGATTTTCTTAAATTAATTAGCTATGGTGCAAAGCAGACCATATATAGATATATACTGAGCGATTTTTTTCACAGTCTAGCATAGTAAATGCACACTTCTCCCCAAACTAGTACAATACTCCAGAATGGTTATTACATTTTTGGTGCAAACTGAATACTACTTATAAGTGAAGAATTAGAAAAATTAGGGCTGAGTCCATTTTACAATTTGCTAATTTGCTAACTGCTGATTCTGCTTCTGTAAACTTGCTTATGCTGGCACTGACCCTTCCCTTCCCAAAAATGAGTTAAGAAGTTTCAGGGACCAGATGCCGGCCCCAGGACAAGGTCAGTGGTCGTAGATAAAGAACAGACAGTACGTGTTCCTCAGTTCCCATTTAGAAATTCCCCAGACAGGACTTTGAGACAACGACCACCTGGCAAGACCACAAGCTAAGCCAAATGTCAACCAATCATAGGCCTGTAACCATGTAACCCCCCCCCCTTAAACCAACCATGGGCCAGTCATTTTACAAAGAGTGTTACAAAATTTCCCACATGGCAAAGTGATTGTTGGTGTATATGGTGACCTTTAAATGGACCAATCATGGGATGCTTTGTGTTATGCGTTAATCTTGTGGGTTTTGCCTTTAAAAAGGGCTTGTAACCGCTGCTCGGGGCTCCCTGTCTGCTCGGGACAGAGAGTCCGTTTGCGCAAACGTCAAATAAACTCCTCTTGCTTATTGCATCTCCCGGCCTGGAGTCTGAGTTTTCTGGGGCGCCCTCCTGTTGACGAAACTATCCTAGGGGGCTAGGGTCTTTCATTTGGTGCATTGGCCGGGAACCAGGCGCCCCCAAATCCCAGATTCCAGGTCCGGCAGGGGGTAAGATAGAGCTCTTGTCTTTCGTGTTTGTCATTTTCATTTTATGTTCTGGGATCCAAATCTGTATTTGGACTAGAGGGAAAAGCAGACGTGCCCAGTACCCTAGTTCCGCCCTGGAGTCCTGCTCCAGGGTCGTCTGTATTTGGGCCAGAGGGAAAAGCAGACATGCCCAGTACCCTGGTCCCGCCCTGGAGTCCTGCTCCAGGGTCATCTGTAGGAAGGAGGAGATCCGAGTGTCTCTCTGTTCTGGGGAGTTAAGGCGAGCCCGGCCACTCCCATCTGTAATTCCTTCCTCATCTGTACTTGGTTGCCGCGGCGTCTGGTTCTGTCTGTCTGTGTTTAGTGTTACTCGTCTTTAATGTGTGTTTTGTATTCTCTATAGAGATGGGTCAACAAGTGAGTCCACTCCTAGGACACCTGAGACCTTGTCTTAGTTCGTTTAAAAACAAAAACCGCTGGTTCTGCTTTTGTAACTTGCTTGTTTGTCAATTATAAAGCTGCCACTGACCACCTGCGAGTGGCCTCAGTTAGAGCTCAGCCTCGGGCCTTGGCTCGGGGGGTCTGAGCGTAGGGGAGAACCTGTCAGTCTGAGGGGACGGCCGCTAGGGACTTTTGTCCCTTGCCCCAAGATGACTGGCAATTCTCCTCCGCCTTGGAAGGCCCCTGGGTCAACGTCTGCAGGAATCTAAGAGAAAATTCCTCCGGAGGTGAGTAGGGGTGTTGAGTCCCCTGGTAAGTGAATGGTGGTGAGGTGTCGCCCCATTCACTGAGACCTGATTTTGTCTTTGTGGCCACTTGTTTGTCTTGTTTACTTTAGTGTGTGTGTTTGTTTTATGTTTAATGGGGTAGGGAAGTTCTGGGTGAGTGTGGCAGGCTCACCCAGCAGACTCTGGATTCAGCTTGCTGAGTAAGAACAGCACAGAGTTCCAGTAGGGATAAACTGGGGCCCATTAGTCCCCAACTCAGCCTTCAGTTCTTGTCTAGTTCTGTTTTAGAATTGGTACCAGTTTTAAATGTGGATCCTTGGTTTTTGTGTTTATCTGTGTTTTTGTTATTTATTTGAACATCTCTGGGGAAATAAAAGTTCCAGCTGGGCTCAGTCACAGACCTGCTATGCCCACCCTCCTTTGAGGCATGGAAGGTTACTGGGCTAGTTTGGTTCCCTTCAAGCCTCAGGCTGCATTTTCTCCTTGTGGAGGCTGCCAGCAGGGAAGGTGTAGAAGGCTGTGTGCCTAGTTTGGACTTTTTCAGCTAGTCCTGACAATGTAACAATTTGTAAAGTGCTTTGTCTAAAATTGGATTTAAAAAAAAATCTGGCTAGTTTAGTTTCAGGTGACCCCCTCCCCCAGCCCTCGTCCAACAGAAGGGATTCAAAAGACTAATTAGTGAATTGCCTTGCTAGATAAGCAAGCTCTGGAAAAATAAAGCCCAACAAAGGTACCTAGTTTAAAAGAAATACTGTCTTAAATTTTTGTTTAAAAACTTTAAAAGGTGTACGTAAGACTGATTTTGATTTTTGCGCGCTTTAAGATCTGTGTGAGTGTTTTGTGTGTGTGTCTGTAAATGTGTTCAAAGATAAAAATTGTCAGCATGCTGTAACAATTGGGTGAGTTTAAATTTAAAATTCAAAAGGTTATGAGGTTTGGACATTACCAAAAATTCTAAAAAAAAAAAATCTTCACATTGTTTTAAATGGCTTTTTAAAGATTCTTTAACTTGCAAATTAGAAAATCTGGTATTTAAAAAAACTAATATATTAAATGCATAAGACTGTTTATACTGTAATCAAGTTATCTGGCTTAACAAAATGCATTGGCTGTTTGGGATCTGGTTCCCTTGGCTAAAATTTGGGATAAATATTAAAAATTTAAATATAAAGGTTAGTTTAACACTGTCAAAGATGTTACTTGTTCTGTCTGTCTAAAAACTGTGTATTTCATTTGAGAACCAAGAGATAAGAAAAGGGAAAACTAGAAGCCAACAGAAGACCTGTCTTTAGGGGTAAGAGGTAAACAAGCAGAAGTGCAGTTCAGCTAGCCATGCATGGTGGGACAGGCCCTGGGAGCAGTCCACACATGGTGAAAGAGGGCAAGCTGGCACAAACGCAGTTCATCTAACCCTAAAGAGTCGGATTGGGTGCGTACCCATTCCATAGAAGGGGCTGAGTGGCCCATCTTTGTTCTCTCTATTCCCTGCAGACAGACACTGAAAACATGATGGTTAAAATGATTGATGTGATAATCTGATTAGTATTGCTAAAACTTCCCCTTGGATGTGTTAACATTAAAATTAAAAAGGCCTTAAAAAGAGGGTTAAAAAGTTATTTGTATAATGTGACTTGCTTTTAATGTTTTACAATTAGGATGTTTTTAAAAGTTATAAAGATGTAAAGTCTAGCTTCGTGGTATAGTGATGGTGACTGTAATTTTCGCATTAAGAAAAAATTGTCATTTGAGTTTAAAAATCTTAATGTGTGTCTGTTTTAAAACAAGCAACTAAGAGGCAATGAGTGACACTTGGCCTCAAGATTTCAAGGGATCTTTTCAAAATGCAAATAAGAGGTTTTAAAAAAATTAATTAAAAATGGATTTTTGGATATAAAGTTTAAATGTAAAATTGTCCTTAACATTGGCCTCAATGTGCACAAAGAAAAAAATTAGGATTATGAAAATGATTGCTGTTCCAGTTTGCTCTTATAGGTTTTTTTTAAGTTTCCAGCAAGCCCAGAGCAAAGCACAGAGGATTCTTAAAAGTTTGTCAGATGTAACTTTGGCTCTTAACAAGTTTCAGGTAAGAGCATGCTTAAAAGCTACTTCTATGTTGACCACCTTGTTGCTTTTAATTGGAGTAAAATGGCCTTTTATAAGACTCATTGATCTGCAAACTGGTTCAAAGCCAGCCCGGGCACAAAAAGGTTCCTGTGAGACTGTCACATCTATTCAGCCAGCAGAGTACTAGCCCTGGACTAAAGAGTCAGGGGACAGTACTCAAGCCCCAAGCTCGAGACTCACAGTGGCAGAGTACTAGCCCTGGACTGAAGAGTTAGGGGACAGCATTCAAGCCCCGAGTCTGGGACTCAAAGTGGCAGAGTGCTAGCCTTGAGCTGTAGAGCTGAGGGACAGTGCTCAGGCCCCGAGTTCAAGTCCAGCGACCAGCTAAAGGGAAATGCCAATGAGGCATTTGTCCCAAAGTGGAGAAGACACTCCTGGGACAAAAGCGATGGAGGAGCATCAAGAGGCAGTAAGCCACTGCTTAAATGGCAGAAATGTTAGATCCTAGAGTCATTTGTGCATGGCCCTTCAAAACTGGTCAGAGCCGGGAGGTCATAAAAAGAGTTTGTAAGCATGCCAAATGTCCGTGACTATCTACCTTGTAAGGGACAGGAACTTGCCAGTCCTCTGTGATGATACAAAGCTAATGTTATAAAATGTGGGGGATAGTTTAAATCTCAACCCCTTTATGTGCCAAAAGCTCTAATTGGCAGCTCTAATTGAGCTGACACCAGTTACATGAAATTCATCTGCTCAGGAAAAAGTTTATAAACCCGAGAGTGTGTTTCTATTGATATCTGTCTAAAGGCCTGCAAAGGTAATTTAGGCATTGTTGGGATCTTTAGGGATCACATTCCTAAGCCATCTAGAAAGATGTTTTTGCAAACCAGGGTGCTAAACAAGCTACACTGCTGTAGCCGGAGAAAAGGTCTGTGCAGTTGTCAAAAGTTAAATATTGTTCTAAATGACATCTAACCCTGATAGCCTCTTTGTAAAATAGGCTAAGGTTATAGGTTCCTAGCTAGGTAAGATCAACCCCCCTGAAGTCAGCTGAAGAAGTTACAGAAGAAGGACCTTCGCCCTTCTACCTCTTTTTTTAAGATCAAGGGTCCAGAGTCAGAAATTTTGGAAAAATGAGGCAAAATAGATAAAATAATTTTTAAAAAAAGGCATAAAAAATAGTGTTAACGGTTGTCGGTGTATAAGGTGTAAAGACTGCATCTGTCAGAGATGGCTACAAGACTAAGCCTTCTGAGCCTTCTGTGTCTATTTACAAAAATATCTGGTTAGTAAAAAGTTGTGGTTTTGGTAAATTGTCCTGGACTATTGTTTAAAGATCTTAAAAAACAGCAGGATCAAAGCCTGCGAAGCCTATGCAATGTATTTTTAACCAGTCTGTGTAGGAATTTACAGCCGAGCATGAGTTGTGACAGTCCCTTGGAGCCACTGAGAGATCCTGCTGCTGCTGCTGCTGCTGCTGCTGCTGCTGCTGCTGCTGCTGCTGCTGCTGCTGCTGCATACTCTAATGGGTAAAGTTCAACGACGGCCTGACAGCCACCTGGGGAAAACTCCTGCCTGATTCCATCACCTGAGTCTGTTTCCTGGTTGAATGCTGCTAAATGTAAGATCTTGTGGGACATTCTTTTGGGTGATATCCAGAAACCCTCTCTTCCCACAGTGGATATTGAGGACAAGGATATCACTGGCTTGCTTGTCTTAGGCACGTCAGTGCATAGTGACTGAAAATCCACTCTATGGTCACAGCCTAGTTTGGCTCTGGTATGGTAATGACCTGAGTATGTTATCAATAAAAATTGTAAAGGAGAGGGGGGTAGTAAAAAAAGCCTTGGGAAAGGAATTGTAAAGGAGAGGGGGATAATAAAGAAAGCCTTGGGAAGGGAATTGGGGAAAAATTGATATCCCCTTTAGATAAAAAAGGATTTGAAAAGTAAGGCTTGTCTTTAATTATTTAAAAAAAAAGACAAACCTCAAAAAGTTTAAGTATGTCGCAAATGGTATGAGTATGTTGCAAATGGTATGAGTATGTCTTAAAATTGGAGCTTACAAGTATAGCTGGTATAAAATTAAGTTAACTGTGATACATGGAGGCAGGACTGGTAAAAAAAATGTAAGGGGCTCTGGTACTGTTACTTTTGTTACAATCGGACCTTGTATACTCCACAGACTGGTATCTTTTGTAAAAAAAAATAAATAAAAATAAAAAAAGATCAGCGCAGTCCATCTATTAGTTCTGAGATCCAAATACCAAGCTTTGAGAACAACTGACATCCCACAAGATAATATAGAGACACCCTAAATTTTAAGATTAAAATTACTCCAGAGAAGAAGTGGGGAATGAAGAATTAGAAAAATTAGGGCTGAGTCCATTTTACAATTTGCTAATTTGCTAACTGCTGATTCTGCTTCTGTAAACTTGCTTACGCTGGCACTGACCCTTTCCTTCCCAAAAATGAGTTAAGAAGTTTCAGGGACCAGATGCCGGCCCCAGGACAAGGTCAGTGGTCATAGATAAAGAACAGACAGTACGTGTTCCTCAGTTCCCATTTAGAAATTCCCCAGACAGGACCTTGAGACAACGACCACCTGGCAAGACCACAAGCTAAGCCAAATGTCAACCAATCATAGGCCTGTAACCATGTAACCCCCCCCCCCTTAAACCAACCATGGGCCAGTCATTTTACAAACAGTGTTACAAAATTTCCCACATGGCAAAGTGATTGTTGGTGTATATGGTGACCTTTAAATGGACCAATCATGGGATGCTTTGTGTTATGCGTTAATCTTGTGGGTTTTGCCTTTAAAAAGGGCTTGTAACCGCTGCTCGGGGCTCCCTGTCTGCTCGGGACAGAGAGTCCGTTTGCGCAAACGTCAAATAAACTCCTCATGCTTATTGCATCTCCCGGCCTGGAGTCTGAGTTTTCTGGGTTGCCCTCCTGTTGACGAAAGTATCCTAGGGGACTAGGGTCTTTCATAAGGAATACTAATAGTGATGATATTGTGATCATTTCCAAGACTATTGGAGAAGAATAAGACGGTTCAATATGCATCATTCTTGAATTCTTGCAGAAGTAGTTTTTAATTTTTTATCTGAAAAATAATAGCATGACATTAGGGAAACAAATATATGTTAGTTTATATAAACTTGTAGATATTTAATGGGCAGCATTTGTTTTCAAAGAAATTTTTGTTTTATCAATTTCTTCAGCTGAAATTTGCTTTTTTGCTAAAATATATTTGGAACCATAATTTTAAGTTATATGTCAACATGATTTCATTTAATATTTCATCTAGAAGAAAATCTCATTAAGACAAAAATAAAAACCTAAAATTGCCATGAATATAAAGCAGAAATAAGTGGAAAAGAAGAAGCATAATCAAAGCACAATGTGTGCATGTATAGAAATGTCCCAGTGAAATCCACTAACATGGATATTAATGAGTATAACACACTTAAAATTTGTTAATGATTATTATAGAAAACATGGCATGTATCTGATATTTTTCTTTTTACCTGAGCCCTATTGTTCATGCACATGAATGAAATAATACAATTTTTAATAACGTATTGCATTTTGTCAATGAACTATTTTGAACTCTAAGAAATGAAGAAATGTTGGTCCCAGTACAACAACAAATGGAGTGTGAATTTGTGTCTGCCTGACAAGGCTAAAAGCTCTTTTAGACTTTCTCTTCTATCTCAGATAAAATAAAATCAGACCAGTATATTTCTATGAAGAACTACCAAAACTGAAACAACAAAATACAAAAGAAACATGTGAAGTAAGAGGCAGTAAAAAAAATTACACTGGAGGACTGATAAGAAACACAGACAGATCTCACAGGTGTAAACTTAAAGAAGAAGGAAAGAGACACAAGTCTGGGAGGCAAAGTCTGCAATGACTTTTTCTGAAGGCTAACCTCAGATTTGGGAAGAAATTGAGTCTCCATTCCAGATGCTAGGCAATTTAAAATTACAACATAACAACATAAAAAAGAGAGATCTATTTAGTTCTATTTCTTTTCTCCTTAGAATGTATTTATTCTGGTTTTTAAACTACATTGGATAGAAGACAAGGATCAGTGGAGGAGATGGGGAAAAACAAGTCGTTTAAGGATTCAGGTGGACCTGTTGCAACAATGAGAAGTACAAATTGTCATGTTAAAAACGAGCTTTACAATGTCGGTGGGGGGTGGAAAGAGGGGGAAGGATTGGGTGGGGGGGTGGGGGGAGGCTGGGAAGGGAGGTGAAGGGTAAACAAAGGAGGAAGCTGCAATGCTTGGTAAGAAATGTATGCATTATCCTGCCCATGTAATTGTAACCCCTCTGTACAGTATGTTCACTAATAAAATAAAATTGAAACACACACACACACACACACACACACACACAGACACACACACACACACACACACACACACACACACACACACACACACACACACACACACACACACACACACACAAAAAGAAAAGCTCAGAAATGTAGAGACCTTAAGGCACTGACCCAAGTGTAAAAAAGTTCACAAATTACCATGAATTGTGGTTCATCCAGTGAATGTATTTTAAGCCACGTGACTCTGAACTATAAAGTGATTTCAGATGAGGAGTCTTTTGAGCAATAAGTAATTTGGTTGCTCACTCTAAATTGTCTTCTTTTAGAAATGAAAACTCACTCATTTCCCCATAAGTTATTAGTAGTTTTAGCATTATGTCTTTAAAGTTTTTAAGGAAAACAGGAATGATTTAAATACCTTCTACAAAACAGATCTGTATGATATATTGGTCATGCATGTAGTCCCAAAGGTCAGAGAATCTAAATATGTTAGTCTGAGATGACTTCTTGAGGAAAAACAATGTCAGTAAAAACTACTGAATATTATGCTTAGTTTCTGTGGTTTTCTGGTACTCATTTATATGCTCAAATACATAATGCTTTAAGAATCCTTTATTATGTAATACATGCCTTTTATAGGAAGACCCAAAAGGGTTAAACAGTCCTATTATATCAAACATATATCATATCATAACCATATCATATAAACAGCACTAATATGTACATAGTCATTGATGTATGACTGTTTCTTACAAGTTTTAGCTTTGTAATTTGGGCAATAATTGTGAAAATCTTCAAGTTATATTAAAATCTATTGCTAACATTTCAAACTATAGGGCACTCAGTCTATCTTTGATATAGACATCTTGTTTATTTATTTATTCAGTACTAGTTCTTTAACTCATAGTCAAGATTCCAATTCTAGCTATTTTTCTGGTTAATTGGAAATAAAAAGTCTCATAGGTTTGTTTACTGAAGTTGCCTTCGAACTTTGATACTCACATCTCAGCATCCTTAATGGCTAGGATAACTGATACGTGCCTTTAACATGGCTTCTATCTTTAATTTTAAAAGTTTACATTTTGAGCTATAAATGTCCCAATTTAAACAGACTATTTAACGTTATGTTAAGATTTTTAGATTATTTGCAAAGTTAAGAAACAATAGTATTTTTCAATGTTGCTTTAAAAGCTAATATACATTTATGCAGCTTGCATACACAATACATGCACACATCCATTCTTTTCCTTTTCCTGCTTTTTAAAAATAAAGTGTTATTTTTCTAAGGATCTGAAAGCCCATATAATTTTGAAACTGCTTTTAGGGAGCTTTTCCATTATTTTTTTGCTTGCTAATTACTTTTCTTATACAATTTCATTTGCAGTTTGAATAAATAAACTGTTACTTTCTGCCTGTGGGTTACTAGAAGAACAGACACTATGCAGCTGTAATAAAATCATAAATTTTTTTGAACAGGCAATTTCCAACTTAGACTTCCACACAGGGTTTTTAATTTCTAGGGTTAGAGAAATAAGTTTATTGAACCTTCACAGCTTTATGCTAATTTATGAAGTTTGCATTGGTGGAGATTAAGGAAAATCATGATATGTTGTATTTTGACATTGTAAACTGTAATTTCAAGGACAATTAAAGTGATTATCTTTCATACTGCTTAATCTATATTTCAAATTTTGTAGAGGCAAGATTGGATTTTGTAGCAATAATTTTACTGTGTGTGCATCTCCCATTGCAAATCTTAAAGAAACTTGTATAATTTGAATTATTGGTCAAAATTATTTGTGTTCTTTTTCTCTTTTCATTTCAACTCCCTAGTAAGACAGCAGTACTTATTTCACAGTGAATAATGTCAAATTTTGAATTTATGTTGGTTAAGTACTGACTAAACTTTAAATCTCATACAATAGTTTAATTGCATTTGTTTGATACAAAAATAAAATAATAAAATATTAAATGTGACAGCTTTATAAAATATATTCAGTAGTAATTTAATATTAAATTTAACTATGAAAATGCTTTTTTATACTTATTTTTAACTTTTCAGTTATACTTACTTCTGAAATCTTCACTGATAAAGAAATATCTGTAATCTAAAAATACTTTTTACAAAAAACTGGAGTCTGCATTAACATAGTACATTAGGTCCTTATTAATTTTTCTCAGTGAAACAAAAAGTAGTTAGACCCTCAAGTAAGTAAATGTATTCTAATTTTAGCTATGTAAAAATAAAATAAGTAAATATATTCTAGTTTTAGCTATCTAAAGATAAAATATTCTAAAATATTTTATAAGTACATATTTGAGCTGCAAAGCAGAATTGAAGGTATCAAATTCCCTGAAACATAACTGAAAACTTATTTCTTGTTTGAATCCCCTTAGGTCAACCTAAGGGTACACACTGCCTCTTAACCTACTCATGGACTTTTTTTGCCTCTTTTGGTAAGTTTTCTATGGTACATAGAAATAATCATGCCCTACACATTATTTATGTTCAACAGTTCAGAGATATTTCACAAACCTCCGCTGGTTCTGATTTTAATAACATAAAAGTGCATGTAACTTCAGCATTTTTCAGGTACGTAGGCAGAAAGAACAAAGGTTTCCAGAGGCTATTAATACTGGAAGATGTTTATGGAGAGGGGTCAGACTCATGGGTAATTGTTGTAGAAATTCTTGGATAATTAGGAAAAAAATTGCATGAATTTTAACTTTGAGTGTCACCTAAAATAGGCTGATTGAAGTCACTTGCAAATTTTGAGAACTACAGCATTGTATTTACTACAATAAAAATAATGAATTTTGAAAACATATAAAGCCAGATATTTAACTTTTAAAGCCAGAGAGCTACAAAACCTAATATGGCAGGTAGACAAAAAAATTACAAAAACAAGAGTGAAAAGAAATGATTATAAAGAAGCATTTTCTTTTCTGTTTTTTAATTGTGAAAATAACGTGCAGAGGGATAACAATTACATAGGCAAGGTAATGAGTACATTTCTTATCAAGCATTGTTGCCTCCTCCTTTGTTTCCACTTCCCATTCTGTCCCATCTCCCTGCCCCCCCCCATGCCAACGTTGTAAAGTTTGTTTTTCGACATAACGACTTGTACATCTCATTGTTGCAATAGGTCCACCTGTATCCCTATTTAAACAATTTGTGTTTTCCCTTCCCCTCTACAAATTATACCAACATCAAATACAGTGAAAACAGGGGTTATGTCGTGGGGGAGGGACATAAAAGCAACAAAGAGATCATCTTATAATTATGTTAGAAACAATCACAAGAAAGAAAAAAATTTGAGTCCTTATATTGAGGTTCATTTCACCTAACATCAACTTATCTGACCGATTCTAACTGTCTCAGACATATACTAGTAATTGCAAAAAAGAGAAACCATGGGACCTATGTTTCTTTGGGGTTGGCTTACTTCACTTAATATAATTTTTTCCAAGTCTTTCCAATTCCTAACAAATGGGGCAATGTTATTCTTTCTGATGGAGGCATAGAATTCCATTGTGTATATATACCACATTTTCTTGAACCATTCATCTACTGAGGGGCATCTCTTTAAGTCTTTTTTTTTTTTTTTGGTCAGTCGTGGGGCTTGAACTCTGGGCCTGGGCGCTGTCCCTCAGACCTTTAGCTCAAGGCGAGCGCTCTACCACTTGAGCTACAGCGCCACTTCCGCTCTTAAAGTCTTTATCCTACTTATTTATTGGGCAGTGGTTTCTTTGAGAATTTGTTATTGGGTGATTTAATTTTTTGAGTTCCAGGTATATTTTATGTATGAGACCCTTGTCCGTTATATGGCTAGTGAAGATCTCCCAATCTGTAGGCTTTTTATTGATTAAAGAAGAATTTGCTCTATGTGGAGTCTTTTGAGGAATCGCCATACTACTTTCCAAAGTGGTTGAACAAGTTTACACTCCCACCAACAATGAAATAAGGTTCCCTTCTGTCCACATCCCTTCCAGCATCTATTGTTATTAGAGTTCTTGATTTTTGTCATTCTAACTAGGGTGAGGTGGTATCTCAATGTTGTTTTGATTTGCATTTCTTTTATGGCTAGGGAAGTTGAGCATTTCTTCATGTGTCTATTGGCCATCCTAGTTTCTTCTTCAGAGAAGTTTCTCTTTAAGTCATTAGCCCACTTATTTAACCCAGGAGTCCCACATTTGGGCATTTACCCAAATGTTTACAAACAAGACCACACTAAAGCTACCAACACAACTATGTTTATTGCAGCATTATTTGCCATAGCTAAGATATGAAACCAACCCAGATGCCCCTCAGTAGATGAATGGATCAAGAAAATGTGGTATATATACACAATGGAATTCTATTCCTCCATCAGAAAGAATGACACTGCCCCATTTGTTAGGCAATGGAAAGACTTGGAAAAAATTATATTAAGTAAAGTAAGCCAAGCCCAAAGGAGCATAGGTCCCATGATTTCCCTTATTTGCAATATCTAGTATATGTATGAGTCAAGCAGAAAAGGCCAGATAAGGTGATGTTAGGAAAATGAACCCTAAGATATGTATTTTAATTTTTTTCTTTCATGCATTTGTTTCTAACGCAATTATAAGATTATTTCTTTGTTGCTTTGTATGTCCCTCCCCCACAGTATAACCCATGCTTTCACAGTATTTGATGTCGGTATAATTTGTGGAGGGGAAGGGGAAAAACAAGTCATTTAAATAAGGACACAGGTGGACCTGTTGCAACAATGAGAAGTACAAGTTGTCATGTCGAAAAGGAACTTTACAACTTGGAGGGGGAGGGTTAAGTGGGGGGAGAGGCTGGGAAGGGAGGTGAAGGTTAAACAAAGGAGGAGGCTATAATGCTTGATAAGAAATATACTCACTATCTTGCCCATGTAATTGTAACCCCTCTGTACAGTATTTTCACAATAAAAAAAAGAAGCATTTGCTAAGAAGGACAAACAATCTAAAGTTCCAGCTATTTCCCCCCACGTACCTTAATAGTATTGTAATCTTTGTATTCATAAATGTAATTTGATAAACTTATTTTATTTCAATGCTTTATTATCTCATTACTCTTATTAAATCAAACATTGCATAAATAATACCTAATATCTTTCATTATTTATTAATTTTAGATAATCTTCCAATGGATATTCAGCAAAATATGTATAGGTGTATAATGTATCTTAATTAGAATAACTACTGCTATCATTCCCTCTATTCCAACTCCACCCTTCTGTTCAAGTTTTGTAGCTCCATTTTTGCATATATATTGAATATTAAGTATTATGTTTATATTCATCCCCCATTGCATTTAATTTGTCCCCTTTCCAAACTCATATCCCCTTTAGATAGACTTGTTTCTTGGTATTCATTTTGTTAAATCATCTGTAAATTATACAAAGGAGTTATGGTTGAATTTCTATGCTGTCACCCTTTTAATCAATTTATTTTAATTCTTTGATTCCAAAATAAATTATATATGAAAGGGAAAATTAGCTTTATTAATTGTTAAATACAAGAAACTGAGAACAACACTGATGTTTCAAGTAAATTTTAAAATGTTTTCCAGAAATTCAGGATACTAATTCCTTTACTAAAAAGCTCTACTTATTAATTACCAAAGGAAGACTACATAAAACATACTTATAAAATTATATACTACTAGATGCATATTTAATATGTAGGATGAAATAAAATTAGTGAAAAGTGTACCATATCTTATAATGAGTTTATGTGATAGTATGACAAATATCACAGAAAAATAGCACCTTAATATCCTTTTATTCTTTGAATATTTAAAAGTAGTAAACCTTCTATTTGGTTGTAAGTCAAAAGATATAAGAAAACTGGGAAAATTTGTTACATAGGTGTGTATGTGTTTGTATATATATGTGTTTGTATACATACGTATATAATATACTTTTTACTCTTTATGTTGTAACATAAACTACTTAAACATAGACTACTAAATAAATATAGACTTTCTTACTACTGAAAATCATTTGTAGAATTTCTACTTGTTAACCATGGGCCTTGGAGGAATCTTTTATGTCCTACTGATCACATTAGTTCTTCCCATTTTGTGAGAAATTTTTTAGAGTTGTTATATGGAGTTTAATGGCTTCTCAAAAAATTCACATCCTAACTCCATTCTAACTGGAAATACACTGGACTATTTGGTTAGCGAAAATTACAGGTGCAAATTTAGTTTGATTGTTCATCAATTCAATTTAAAGAAAGAGGCTTTTCCTGAATTATAGTGGTGAGTCAATTAAATACAAGTATTTTTAAGTGTAAAATATCAGAACATATGAACAAAGTCTGTTATTCCAGCTTTTGGACTCTGTAACAAATACCCAAGTTAACAACTTTAAAAGGATTTATTTTGGCTTATAGTGTCACAAGTTTTTGTCTATTGTTTGCTTGATGTACATCTCTAGTGAAGGAGTAGCATGGCACAAAGACCTTGTGGTAGAGCAAAATTGCTAAGTACATTGTGACTAGGAAGTAAAAGAGATTGCCTGGCTCTGAAGGCTTCCTTCACCACCTCGTGTTCCATCCAGGCTCACAACCTAGATGATTCTGTCAACCACATTCAAGATGTGTTATCTACCCTTAATTAATCATCTCAGAAAATTCGAGGCATCCTTCAATTGAATCAAATTGACAATTAAGAAAAACCATCACAAGGACTGAAGTTCATGAGAATATGGAGAATGGTCAGACAGAGTCGCAATTACTGAAGAAGCATTAAGCCAATGTATCTACAATTTAGAAAGGCAAGACAACTGATTTTTGTGTCAGCCTCAGATACAATCAATCTTACTATACTTTCATTGAAACTTTTACATAAAAAAGAACCAAATTGTTTTAATCCAGTTATTTTTGTCATAATTTGTTGCAAAAGTAATGCAAAACTAGTACAAAAGTAGATGAAGTTTAAAACATATATGCACAATTTAACAATGATAGTGCTTAAAATAAATGTATCGGGTCAAGAAAACTGCTAATGCTAAAGTGTGTCTTCAGTGCCTATTTAATCAAATACCATACTTGTTTTTACTATATAGTAAAGTGTTACTATACAGTAGAGTGTTAATTGTGCTTAGCCTTTTGTTAGATTTATTTATTTATGTATTTATGTTTCGTTGTGGGGCTTAAACTCTGGGCCTGGGCACTGTCCCTGAGCTCTTCAGAACAAGGCTAGTGCTCTTCCACTTGAACCACAGAGCCATTCCAGATTTCTGCTGGTTTATTGGCAATACATTCTCACGGACATTCCTGCCCGGACTGGCTTTTAACTTTGATCCTGACATCACAGCCTCCTGAGTAGCTAGGATTATAGGAATGGGCCACCGGCACCTGGCTATTAGATTAACTTTTTAAAAATTTGTCTGCATTTAAATTTTATATAAACAGAATTCACCAAAGATTGTTTTTAGTGTGCCCAGTATATCATCTCTATACTTTCTGTACTTATACTGTTTGTTGCATTCCATTCCAATGATAAATGTGTATATATTTTATATATGCACACAAATAACATACACACATAAATATATATATATATATATATATATATACATATATATATCCACATAAAATAATTTCTTTTAACATGGAACTCAGTTTTTTAACACTTCCCAGAGATTACTTTGCTAATCCTTATAGATTGCAGTTTACCAAGGCTGTAAGTAAGGCTGTATGAATTACTGGGATATATGGAGTGCCTTATCATCTAAGTGTTTATAGGACACAAGTGACTCGAAGCTCAAGGTTTAAGAATTGCCTGTCTCATCAAGAATAACTCCCACTGATCAATGTGTCATGGATGTAATAACATGACCTTTATCCTTGAACCAGATCATTGTTGAAAAATAACTAATTTTAGTTAGTACACATTAGCAGTGATGAATGATGTCATTATCAAGACATTGGGAAGTAATTTCAGAAAATTTCTTATCATAACCTTAATCCTTGACGTAAAGGTAAATTCATAGGGTCAATTTTTTGCAGATTTATAGTTATTGTTCTGTGCTGCCTGCATAATATAACAGCCCTGGGACTACGGGCTTTCATTTTGCTCTCCTTATAACATCGGAGAGAATTGAATTAATATGCACTGGTTCCGTTTGAAAATTTCAGATCAGGATGAACCAGGACTTTAAAGGTCTATCACAATGACCATTGTTCAATGGAAGAATTTGCAATTTATTTTACTTAAAAGAAATCTTTCCTAAAGTGATAATTTAGTTAATCTCTTGATAGAAAAAAAATTCTGGACTTATTTCCATACCATTTCATGAATTCTATATCAATTTTGTGGGTCCAATGCTTTTTCTCTAAATTTTTTTCACTTAAATATTATCAAGTATTATAATAGTGTTCACATATTCACTGTATCAATACAATTCAAATACAATATTGGAGAAAGAACATAAGAGATAAAGAATGTGGGACTACAGGTACTTGAGGTCACTGTAGCTGACTGATTCTATAATGGTTCAAGGTCTAAGGATAAAAAAGTATTGAGGCTAGATCACCTTGATCACTTTTACTTTGTGTTTGACTGTACAAGCTGATTAGGTGTTCTTTCTCTTGGTTGGATGCCTACCATATATGTAAATATATATTATTTACATATGTTATATACATGATATGTTATAGATAAGTAGATGACAGAAATAGATGATAGATAGATAGATATGTATACATATATACATACATAGACATTTCCAAAATTGTTACACTACTCACAAATGAATAGATTCTAAGAAGTTCTCTAACCCTATATCTAGGTAAATATTTACTTCAGATAGCTTCCTATTTTGTCCCTGGATTTTCTAAAGTGATACATGTTATTATATAACTTTAATTTTGCATCATTAGAAACAATATTAAAGCCTGGTGACAGTGGATAGCATTTATTATTCTCGCCACTCAGAAGGCTAACACTTGGAGACTAAAGTTCAAAATCAGCCTAGTAGGATAGTTCAAGATATCCAGTTAACCACCAAACAGCCAGATATTACGCATCTGGAATAGAGTTCAAATGATAGAGCACCAACCATGTGCAAATGACACAAACAGGAGCATGTTTCTTAGTTTAAGCTCCAAATCCAGAATAAGACTGCAGATTCTGTTTCATAGAATTCTAAATAGTTTCTGATCATATTTCTTTATGTCCTTTATTTAATAGTATTGGGATAACTGTTTATATTTGCTTCAGATTTTTCTTTTTTGCTTTTATTATGTTTTATGTTTCAGTTTTGTGTTGGTGATGTTTAATTGATGTGTTTCCATTGTGTATTACTCTGTGGCATTTACCTTCTTTGAACTGAAGGATTAAATTTTGATATTGTTAAAACATTCTGTTATTTCATTGTTAGCTTCATATATTGTATTTTCCTCAGTTTGAAAGGCTTTTCCTCTGTTGAAGTCCATTTCAGTTGTAGTCATCTAAATGAAGTGAAACTTTGATCCTATCAATGTTTCATCATTGAAAGCAAATTCCTTAAATAGTCATTAATAACATTGGAAATGCTCTATTTTTTGTCAGTACAATATATGCCTTCAGGGAGAGAACTGTTGTCACACTTAGGGTCATATGCCTGTCTATCCAAGGATCACAAAAACCCTTATTAATACAGTGCATCTGGGTGACATAGCAGGTAGAGTCTATGTAAAATATGACCCATAGTACAGCCTTCAGTTACACCTATCGTGTCAGAAGACATTGTTATCCACTTATCTGATGATTTATCCTAAAATATTTCTTTCCTTTTTACACCTTTATACATTATTACAGCCCCCTAAACTTTCTTACTCCATCTTCTGTAAGGAATCAGTTCTACTGCAAGCAATAAAATAATGGTTCATTGGCCCCAAATCTTTTCTATATGTTAAATTTTGATTTTATTATCATTGCTAAATTTAACATAAAGGGCAGGAAAAATTACTTTCCTCTCAATATAGTTTAAGATTTTTCTCTTTCTTTTTATTGTTTACTTCATGAGAAACATTGAGTATTTAGTTTTGAGAGTGTTTCCAGCGTTTAAACTGAAAATCTTTTCTAAGGTAAAATATAACCTAGGGACTTTCTTTAAATACTCTTATTTATTTTCTTGTTTTGTTCTTTATTTAATTCTCAAATAATGAGACACATGGAAATATCGAACATAGATGGAGAGCTTCTATAAATAATAGAATTCATCAAGAGGGAATTGGTGAAGCTAATACTTGTAATCTGAACTGTGCAGGAGCTAATGATATCTTTGCTCCTCTGAAGCATAATTTTAGTGAGTATGAATTATAAAAGGCTCTCAGACACAAAGTTCATTGAAAACTAAAGAACTGAGATGTTATAAGATCAAGTGGTCATTTGACTCAAGCATTGCTAATGGATAATCTTATCATTTGCTTCACAGATTGGACCTATAGCTTTCAAAATTCAGGATGAAGCACATTTTTTAAAATTTAATTTTATTGTCAAGGTGACCTACAGAGGTATTACAGTTACATACATAAGGCACTGAGTACATTTCTTGTAGAACTTATTACCCCCTCCCTCATTTTCTCTCACTTCCCTTTCCCCAATCCCCTCCCCCAAGTTGTACAGTTCATTTCTAACATATTGTCTTCTGAGTACAGTGCACATTTGTTTATTTTTATTTTATTTTATTGTAAAGGTGATTGCAGAGGGGTTACAGTTAAATAAGTAAGGCATTTAAAAATTCAAGGTTTTGAATATTTTTCAACATTTTTTCATTTGAGACTTCAGCGGTAAATGATCTTATGAGTTGATGTCATTACAAATATATAGTAAAGAACATTTAGAATAATGCACTATTTTAGGTAAACATGAATGTCGCTTTTCCAGTCACAGAGATTTATCTCCACTACATCAGTTCATTCATGATTTAGAAACCACTTTTTCTTCCTTTTCTTATTTTTCCTTTTCTTTCCTCTAGCCATCTTACTTTGTTCTCATTGAAAATAGGAATATGAAACAAGCACTGGAGCCTCATGCCTGTAATCTAAGCTACTCAGGAGGCAGAGATCTGATAATGCCTTTGAGACTCTTATCTCTAGTTAAGCTCAAAATACAGAAGTGGAGTCGTGGCTCAAGTGGTAGAACACCAGCCTTAGCAACGAAAAGGCTCAGAGACAGAGCTAAGTCCCTGTGAGCCCCAGGAATGGCTGGCACGCACATGTGTGAACGCACACACACACAGAGAAAAATATAAAGAGCAATTCCATAGTATTGATTGCCTTTAATCACTGATGGGTTCTGAACAACATTGCCAAATATCTTCTAAGTATAAAATATAATGAAAATGATACTCTGGATTTCACAAAGTTGGTTATGCTCTCGTTTCATTGTCTCTAAATTTCTTCATCAAACTTCTTATAATCAATTACACCATTCTGTCAGAGCTTGCTAAGGCATACAATAACATTCAGATTTTTAAAAAAATCTATACTTTGTTTCTAGGACATACCTGTCCTTATGAACATTACTCGTGGAATATCACTCTACCTCTGGCAGAATCTTTTGTCACATGACCTGAGATTGTGGTTCATTTCACCCTCCCTCTACTTCCATAGGCATGTTTTCTTCATCTTTCTTGCTACCAATATTCTCCTCTTTTTTAAGTTTAAACGGATAATTCCTCTGTTAAATGGCACTATCAAAATACCTGCCTTGTATCTCAATGTGAAAATCTAAACAAGTGCTGAAAGTAAAAATATTTGAACCATTCTCTTTCATATTCTTTTCTTTCACAGTGTCCTAACCTTCAAAAATAGCAATTACCGTCTTTCTCTTGCTGAGGAAAAAAAAATACTTGAAGTTGTTTGTAACTTAATTTTAGCTTGAGAAAGTATTTTTTGGTTGTAAAATCAAGTTTTGTTTGCAATCAAACTTAATTAAGTTGTTTGCAAATTAAAAAGAAGGTTAGCATGGGATAGTTCATTAAAACAAAGTAGAGTTCAGTGTAGGTTACTTCTATCCCTTATTTAATAAAATAATCCTACAAGTTTCTTAAAGTTGATCTGACTTCTCTATTAGTATCTATGTGAGACTGATAGTTACGTAAGATTTGGATGGCTATAGATAGATATATGTACATTCATAATGGGACTCTAATGGACATGAACATCTATTAGATTAAGTAAATACCTAGTATGAGCATATTCATTTAGAAGGGTTGAAGATAACAATACCGGTCCAGCCCATCATCCCAATCAATGGCATTGAGCAGATAAAATGAATGTCAAGGTCAGAATTGAGAATTGTAAGCAGGGAAATGCAATTCTGAGTAAGTCTGTATGGGATGACTCACAGGAGTATTGTATTTTTTGTTACACATATAAGACATTCCCAAAGCATTTTGACTCAGAAATATGCTATTCCAAGACCATAACAGAAAGAGCATTTAAGCATATTTGTTCACTCAATCACTAATCAATTTCATTTTATAATGTTATTGTCCTATTTTTTGAATGCATGGTCCCTATTTGTTTAAATTTAATTTAATTTTGTTTGTGAACATACTGTACAGAGGGGTTACAATTACTATGGCAGGATAATGCGTACATTTCTAACCAAGAATTGCAGCCTCCTCCTTTGTTTACCCTTCTCATCCCTTCCCAGCATCTCCCCTCCGCCGCCCCTGCCCCCGGCCAATCCCAATACTTCTCCTCCCCCCCACCCCGCACCCACTTTCTAAAGCTCGTTTTGGACATGACAACTTGTACTTTTCATTGTTGCAACAGCTCCACCTGTATCCTTAAACGAGTTGTTTTTCCCCAACTCCTCCCCAACTTATAGGAACATCAAATAGAGTGAAAGCAGGGGTTATACTGTGGGGAAGAGACATACAAAGCAACAAAGAAATAATCTTATAAATGCGATAGAAACACACTCATGAAAGAAAAAAACATTAAAATATATATCTAAGGGTTCATTTGCGAAACATCACATTATCTGACCTTTTCTGCTTGACTCATACATATACTAGATATTGCAAATAAGGGAAACCATGGGGCCTATGTTTCTATGGGCCTGGCTTACTTCATTTAATATAATTTTTTCCAAGTTTTTCCATTTCCTAACAAATGGGGCAATGTCATATTTTCTGACGGGGGCATAGAATTCCATTGTGTATATATACCACATTTTCTTGATCCATTCATCTACTGAGGGGCATCTGGGTTGGTTCCATATCTTAGCTCTGGTAAACAATGCTGCAATAAACATAGTTGTGCTGGTAGCTTTAGTGTGGTTTTGTTTGTATACATGTGGGTAAATGCCCAAAAGTGGGATTGCTGGGTCATAGGGGAGCTCTATGTGAAGATTTCTGAGGAACCTCCATACTGCTTTCCAAAGTGGTTGAACAAGTTTACATTCCCACCAACAATGAAGTAAAGTTCCCTTCTGTCCACATCTCCTCCATCATCTGTTGTTGTTAGAGTTCTTGATTTTTGCCATTCTAACTGGAGTGAAGTGGTATCTCAATGTTGTTTTGATTTGCATTTCTTTTATGGGTAGGGATGTTGAGCATTTTTCCATGTGTCTATTGGCCATTCTTCTTTCTTATTCAGAGAAGTTTTTCTTTAAGTCTTTCGCGCACTTATTTATTGGGCAGCTGTTTCTTTGAGGATTTGTTGTTGGGGGATTTAATTTTTTGAGTTCCAATTATATTTTAGATAAGAGACCCTTGTCCGTTGTGTGGCTAGTAAAGATCTTCTCCCAATCCCTGGGCTTTCTATTGATCTTGCTAGCTATGCATTTGCCCTGCAGAAGGTCTGCAACTTTATGCAATCCCATTTGTCCAACCTTTCTTTGATTTGTTGTGTTTCCGGGTCTCTATTCAGAAAATTTCGGCCTGAGCCAAGGAGACCTAGGGTTTCTCCTATTCCATCCTGTAATGTTTTCAGAGTGTCTGCTTTGACTTCGAGGTCTTTGATCCATTTGGAGTTGATTCTGGTGCAGGGTGATATATTAGGATCTAGCTTTATTTTTCTACAACTAGTTAACCAGTTTTGCCAGCACCATTTACTTAAGAGGCTGTCCTGGTACCATTCTATTGTTTTAGCTCCCTTATCGAAGGTTAGATGGCTGTAGGTCTGTAGGTTCATTTCTGGGTTTTCAATTCTATTTCATTGGTTCTGAGGTCTGTTCTTATGCCAATACCAAGCTGTTTTGATTACTATGGCTTTATAGTAGAGTTTAAAATTTGGTATTGATATTCCTCCAACAGTGTTCTTTCCGTTGAGGAGAGTTTTTGCTATTCGGGTCTTTTATTGTTCCATATGAATTTTTGGATTGCCTCTTCTATTTCCTTGAAGAATGAGGTTGGAATTTTGATAGGTATCACGTTGAATTTGTAGATAGCCTTGGGAAGTATTGCCATTTTCACGATGTTAATCTTTCCAATCCAAAAGCATTGGAGTTTTTGCCATTTTTTAAGTTCTGTGTTGATTTCCTTTTTCAAGATTTTAAAGTTTTCATCAGAGAGGTCTTCACTTCTTTGGTTAAGTTAATTCTTAGGAATTTTATTTTTTGTGGGGCTATTACAAATGGAGTTGCTTTCCTAAATTCAGCCACACTTTTCTCATTGTTGGCATACAGAAAAGCCATTGACTGGGAAGATGGCGGAGGAGAAGCTGTAATCTGAACAAGCTCTCGCATAGAAAGCAGTTTTAGAGTTCCAGTGAACAGTTCTAAGCCAGAGAATCACAACAAGTGTGCCATCACAGGACAGAGAGTTAGACAAGAGAGGGAAGCCAAGGCAAAAAGACACATCTGAGTGCTCGCCAGCAGCTGCCGCGGCGGCGGCGGCAGGGTCGCAAGCGGCGGAGACCGCAGCCGGGGTCCATACCTGAGCGCTCACACAGAGAGTCCGGGACGAAGGAGCCAGACGCAGCTGGCGAGCGGATTCTACTCAACACCAGCAAGAACCAACAAAGAGCGGACATTTTCATCCTGCAGCTTGCAGACCAGAGACGACCCAGGATCCAAGAATTGGCGTGAGTACAAGTCCAACGACCTCACTCCTTCTCAGGGAGCAGAGGAGGGAAGGCCACCACTTTCCCCCCCCCAGCACCGGTGATCTCCATCTTGGATACCTACAAAGCTCGGAGGAGCTGCCAGCTCCAACCCAGGCCTTGGAATAAAACGAGTCATTTACAGGTCACAAGAACTTAACGACAAAGCGTCCTGCCAGACTCGGCTCCATCCGGGGAAAAGTCACCCAGCTCAGGCGCCAGCCATTGGAGTGGCTTCCCTCACTTGGTAACCAGAGCCAGAGGCTGCCCCTCCCTCTAGCAGCCTCAACAATCAATTTAAAAACAGAATCCCTGAGAACGGCTCCAGGCAGGGCTCTGGGACATTTTTTTTTGCACAAAACAGCCCCAGGAAAAAGCTACTGATTGTTGAAAGGCCTCAACTCTACCCAGAACCTAGCCTCACCACTGCATCCCCCTCTTTTGTGATTCTCAAAGCAGATCACCCTCCTAGAAAACTAACCTAGGAGGGGGATCTCAAAATCTTGGGTAAAGCAGAGCATTTTTTTGCCTCTTCCAACAAACCGACTTAAGAAACCAATCAAGCCACAGGACCTCAAGCTGACCAGAGACTCCAACAAAAGGCTGGTTACAGACAAAAGGGAGATACAGGATTCTTCCCACCCCTCCCCCCCAAAAAAAAAATCAAAGGACTTTTTTTTTCTTTTTCTTCTTCTTTTTTTCTTTTTTTGTTTGTTTTTTGTTTTTTGTTACCTTATATATATATAAATTTTTTTCTCTCCTAAAACTTTTATTAATCTTTAATTTTTGCCTCTTCTGAAAAAATAATTGATTTCCAGTAACTTTTTTTTTCTCCTCTTATAATTTTTATTTTAGAATATGTGAATGAGCGTTTTCCTTTCTTTTCTTATCTTCTTTCTCTTTTTCTTTCTTTCATAATTTTCTTTTTGTTTTTTGTCTAGCTCTACTGAACTTCTGATCTTTTCTTCTCCCTTTCCCATCCTTAAAGTTTTTCACATCTCCTCTATGTCCCTCCCTTTCTCACAACATATTCACATTCCTCTCTAAATAGATGGTCTTTTAATCTCTATAATAACATTAATTTTTACGTTTCTATTTTTTTCTGGTCTCTTTTCATTCCCCTATCCCTCTCTTCTTTTTCATTCTCTCTCTACTTGCATCCTACCCAACCCATTTCCTGCATTGTGATTAGGACATAGTTAACTCTATCTGTGCCTCCCCACACCAATCTATTCCTATTTTTTTACCCAAATCTCTCCCTAATCCTAATAATTTCTGGTTTTCCAAATTCTTTTCTGCGGTTCAAAGTCCTTTAAAATATTGAATAGATGTATCTGTTGAACTAGATTGTATCTGTAGACTATTGACTGTACAAATGCAAACTTTGGTTGATGGTTCCCTTAAGATAGTGTTCTACCACAAAACTGGTCCTAACTTCATCTCAAATGGGCAGAGTAAGCCAGAAAAACACAAGAAAAATGGCAAATTAGGGTATCTCAATTCCCAATCTTGATAATCAGGGGTCAGATCAGATAATGAACAATCCAGAGGAGAGTTCCCAAATAGCTCTACAAACACTGGTGGCAAACATGATAAATGAGAAGTTTGACAACCTACAAAGGACTCTCTATGAGCGTGATAGGGAGAGAGAGGAGGCATCCCAGAAGTTTATACAGGAATATCATAATCGTGAGGAAGCTACTCAAAAACTGATACAGGATTTGCATGAACAACTTGAGAATACTCAAAGAGAAAGGGAGGAATGGCGTGAGCAGGCTGAACACTCAAGAGAGAACACTCAAAGAGAACTGCAGGAATCCCACGAACGTGAGGAAGCTAAACAAAGAGTAATACAGGAATTGAGAGACCAGGTAGAGAATACACAAAGATCACTAAAGGCATCCATAGAATCCATTAACAAAGAGCTGAAGGAGGTCAGGGAGACCACAAAGGGAATGCTGAATGGAACCCAACAGAAGGAATGGGAGTCCAAAGAAACTATATCCAATCAACTAAGTGATTTGAGGACAAACACTGAACACCAAATTAAGGAAGTAAAGAGATTATACAAGACCTAAAACAGAGCTTCAACAAAAAACTTGAAGCCATCAAAGCTGACCAATTGGAAGGAAAACAGATTAAAAAAAACGAAGTAGAGAGTCTTGACAGCAGGTTAGACCAGGCAGAAGATCGAATCTCAGGGATTGAAGACAGCCTAGATATTATAGAGAAAGAACATACAACCATCCAAGACAAGTCCAAGAAATGTGATAGATCTATCCAACACCTGGAAGACACTATCAGAAGGCCTAACTTAAGGATAATGGGTGTAGAGGAGCACCTAGAAACAGAAGTTAATGGTCTAGGAAATTTGTTTAACAGGATCCTAGCAGAGAACTTCCCAAATATGCAAAAAGATAGGCCTATTCAGATACAAGAAGCCTTTAGAACCCCAAATAGACCAGACCAGAATAGGACATCCCACCGTCACATTATAATCCACACAGGATCAACTCAGACCAAGGAAAAGATCCTTAAAGCTGTCAGGGAGAAAAGGGTAATCACCTATAAAGGGAAACCAATTAGAATCGCCTCAGATTTTTCAGCAGAGACAATCAAAGCAAGAAGAGCCTGGAATGATGTATGCCATGCCCTAAAAACAAACAACTATCAACCAAGAATACTGTACCCAGCTAAACTCTCCTTCATAACTGAAGGCCAAATAAAAACCTTCCACAGCAAAGAAAAATTGAAAAAATACATCTCCACCAAACCAGCCCTACAAAAGATTCTTAAAGATATCCTACACACAGAAAACCAACAAGACCACAATAAAGGCCAACAAACTGCACCCAAACTGAGAATCCAAGAACCATAGGAAGAACACAGTTTTCGCAGCCTCCAAGAAGGTAGATAACATGGCAGGAACTCCCAAATAATTCTCAGTCTTATCTCTTAACGTTAACAGACTGAAATCTCCAAGTAAGCGACATAGACTGTCTAGTTGGATTAAAAAACATGACCCTTCTATCTGATGCCTGCAGGAGACACATCTTGCCAGTAAAAACAAAAACATTTTCAATGTTAAAGGCTGGAACAAAATCTACCAAGCAAACGGCCCTCATAAACAGGCGGGAGTTGCAATCCTAATATCAGATAAAATAGACTTCAAACTAAAAAACGTGAGAAGAGATAAAGAAGGTCGCTACATACTAATTAAAGGATCTCTCCTTCAGGAGGATATTACAATTCTAAATATCTATTCGCCAAACAATGGAGCACCAAATTTATCAAAGAAACACTACTTTCCCTCAAATCCCATATAGATCCAAAGACATTAATTGTTGGGGATTTTAACAGACCACTCTCCCCACTAGACAGATCAAATCGGCAAAAACTCAACAGAGAAACCGCAGATCTAAACAGCTGCATAGATCAACTAGACATAACAGACATTTACCGAATATTTGACACAGCAGCATCAGAATACACGTTCTTCTCAGCAGCACATGGAACGTTTTCTAAAATAGACCACATTGTGGGCCACAAAACAACCTTGCCTAAATTCAGAAACATTGAAATTATACCCTGCATTCTCTCTGACCACAAGTGAATAAATTAAGAACACAACACCAAAAGCCACCAAAGTCCCGTATCACATGGAGGCTAAACAACACACTGCTGAATCAAGAGTGGGTCATGGAAGAGATTAGAAAGGAAATGCAAATGTTCATGCTATTCAACAAAAATGAACACACAAATTACCAGCTCCTCTGGGACACAGCCAAAGCAGTAGTCAGAGGCAAGTTTATAGCTCTGAGCTCCTATATCAACAAATTGGAGAGATCTGAAGCTAGCAATTTAATGACACATCTAAACCTCCTTGAAAAAGAGCAGCAAGATAAACCCCAATCCAGTAGACAGAAAGAAATAATCAAAATTAAATCAGAATTAAATGAATTAGAATCCAAAAAAACTATAGAAAGAATCAACAAAACAAAGAGTTGGTTCTTTGAAAAACTTAACAAAATTGACAGACCCTTAGCAAATCTTATCAGAAAAAGAAGAGAACACACCGAAATTAATAAACTCAGAGATGAGAATGGAAACATAACCACGGAAACAACCAAGATTCAGAACATTATAAGGGAATATATCTCAAAAATTTATGCTAATAAGTTTGAGAACTTGACAGAAATGGACTCTTCCTAGCAAATATTGACATGCCAAAACTAAACCAAGATGAGGTAAACCAGCTTGACAGGCCCATATCAAGCATTGAAATAGAAACAGCAATAAGAGACCTCCCAGCTAAGAAAAGTCCAGGACCAGATGGTTTTACAGCGGAATTCTACAAGGCCTTCAAAGCAGAGCTCACACCAATTCTCCTCCAACTCTTCAATGAAATTGAAAGAGAAAGCTCACTACCAAACACATTCTATGAAGCCATCATAACCCTCATCCCAAAACCAGGCAGGGACATATCAAAGAAAGAGAACTATACACCCATTTCTTTGATGAACATTGATGCAAAACTTCTCAACAAAATTTTGGCCAATCGACTTCAACAATTCATCCAAAAAATCATACAACATGATCAAACAGGAATCATTGCAGGGATGCAAAGCTGGTTCAATATACTCAAATCAATTAGTATTATTCATCACATCAACAGGAGCAAGAACAAGAACCACATGGTTATCTCAATAGACGCAAAAAAAGCATTCGACAAGATCCAACACCCCATTATGATGAAGGTTTTGGAAAAATTAGGAATCCATGGAACATTCCTTAATACAATAAAGACTGTATATGACAAACCTACAGCCAGCATTATATTCAATGTTGAAAAACTAAAGCCATTTCCTCTTAACTAAGGAACAAGACAAGAATGCCCACTCTCTCCACGTCTCTTCAATCTAGTATTAGAATTCCTAGCTACAGCAATAAGACAAGATGCAGACATAAAGGGGATCCAAATAGGGAAAGAAGAAATAAAACTCTCCCTCTTTGCAGATGACATGATCTTGTATTTAAAGAATCCGATAGACTCCACTCCCAAATTACTCAAGCTGATTCAAAACTTTGGCAAAGTAGCAGGTTATAAAATTAACCCCCAAAAATCAATGGCTTTTCTGTATGCCAACAATGAGAAAAGTGTGGCTGAAATTAGGAAAGCAACTCCAATTGTAATAGGCCCACAAAAATAAAATACCTAGGAATTAACTTAACTAAAGAAGTGAAGGAACTCTATGATGAAAACTTTAAAATCTTGAAAAAGGAAATCAACACAGAACTTAAATAATGGCAAAACCTCGCATGCTCCTGGATTGGCAAGATTGACATCGTGAAAATGGCAATACTTCCCAAGGCTATCTACAAATTCAACGCAATACCTATCAAAATTCCAACCTCATTCTTCAAGGAAATAGAAGAGGCAATCCAAAAATTCATATGGAACAATAAAAGACGCGGAATAGCAAAAACACTCCTCAACGGAAAGAACACTGCTGGAGGAATATCAATACCATATTTCAAACTCTACTATAAAGCCATAGTAATCAAAACAGCTTGGTATTGGCATAAGAACAGACCTCAGGACCAATGGAATAGAATTGAAAACCCAGAAATGAACCTACAGACCTATAGCCATCTAATCTTCGATAAGGAAGCTAAAACAATAGAATGGAAGAAAGACAGCCTCTTCAGTAAATGGTGCTGGCAAAATTGGTTAACTACATGTAGAAAACTAAAGCTAGATCCTTATGTATTACCCTGCACCAGAATCAACTCCAAATGGATCAAAGACCTTAAACTAAAAGCAGACACTCTGAAAACATTACAGGATGGAATAGGAGAAACCCTAGGTCTCCTTGGCTCAGGCCGAAATTTTCTGAATAGAGACCCGGAAACACAACAAATCAAGGAAAGGTTGGACAAATGGGATTGCATAAAGTTGCAGAGCTTCTGCAGGGCAAATGACATAGCTAGCAAGAGCAATACAAAGCCCACCGATTGGGAGAAGATCTTTACTAGCCATAAAACGGACAAGGGTCTCATATCTAAAATATACTTTGACCTCAAATAATTAAACCACCCAACAACAAATCCTCAAAGAAACAACTGCCCAATAAATTAGTGGGCGAAAGACTTAAAGAGAAGCTTATCTGAAGAAGAAAGAAGGATGGCCAATAGACACAGGAAGAAATGTTCAACATCCCTAGCCATAAAAGAAATGCAAATCAAAACAACATTGAGATATCACCTCACTCCAGTTAGAACAGCAAAAATCAAGAACTCTAACAACAACAGATGCTGGAGGGGATGTGGAAAGAAAGGAACCTTTCTTCATTGTTGGTGGGAATGTAAACTTGTTCAACCACTTTGGAAAGCAGTATGGAGGTTCCTCAAAAGACTTCACAGAGATCTCCCCTATGATCCAGCAATCGCACTTTTGGGCGTTTACCCAAATGTATACAAACAAGACCACACTAAAGCTACCAGCACAACTATGTATTGCAGCATAATTTACCATAGCTAAGATATGGAACCAACCCAGATGCCCCTCAGTAGATGAATGGATCAAGAAAATGTGGTATATATATACAATGGAATTCTATGCCTCCATCAGAAAGAATGACTTTTCCCCATTTGGTAGGAAATGGAAAGGCTTGGAAAAAATTATATTAAGTGAAGTAAGGCAGGCCCAAAAAAACATAGGTCCCATGGTTTCCCTTATTTGCAATATCTAGTATAGGTATGAGTCAATCCGAAAAGTTCAGATAATGTGATGTTAGGAAAATGAACCCTTAAATATGTATTTTAATGTTTTTTTTCTTTCATGCATGTGTTTCTAACGCATTTATAAGATTATTTCTTTGTTGCTTTGTATGTCCCTCCCCCACAATGTAATACCCTCTTTCACTATATTTGATGTCAGTATAACATGTGGAGGAGATGGGGACAAACAAGTCATTTAAGGATTCAGGTGGACCTGTTGCAACAAGGAGTTTTACAAAATGTCATGTCAAAGCAAGCTCTACAATGTCGGTGTGGGGCGGGAGGGGGGTATGAATGGTTGGGGGAGGCTGGGAAGGGAGGTGAAGGGTAAACAAAGGAGGAGGCTGCAATTCTTGGTAAGAAATGTATGCATTATCCTGCCAATGTAATTGTAACCCCTCTGTACAGTATATTCTCAAATAAAATAAAATAAAATTTAAAAAAAAAGAACAGCCATTGTCTTTTGGGGGTTAATTTTATAACCTGCTACTTTGCCAAAGTTTTGAATCAGCTTGAGTAATTTGGGAGTGGAGTCTATGGGATTCTTTAAATACAAGATCAAGTCGTCTGCAAAGAGGGAGAGTTTTATTTCTTCTTTCCATATTTGGATCCCCTTTATGTCTGCATCTTGTCTTATCGCTATAGCTAGGAATTCTAATAGTAGATTGATGAAAATTGGAAAGAGTTGACATCCTTGTCTTGTTCCTGAGTTAAGAGGAAATGGCTTTTGTTTTTCACCATTAAGTAAAATGCTGGCTGTAGGTTTGTCATATACAGCCTTTATTGTATTGAGGAATGTTCCATGGATTCCTAATTTTTCCAAAACCTTCATCATAAAGGGGTATTGGATCTTGTCAAATGCTTTTTCTGCATCTATTGAGATAACCATGTTGTTCTTATTCTTGCTCCTGTTAATGTGATGAATAATATTAATTGATTTGTGTATATTGAACCAGTTTTGCATCCCTGAAATGAATCCTGTTTGTTCATGATTTATGAATTTTTGGATGAATTGTTGAAGTCGGTAGGCCAAAATTTTGTTGAGAAGTTTTACATCAATGTTCATCAAAGAAATGGGTCTATTGCTCTCTTTCTTTGATGAGTCCCTGCCTGGTTTTGGGATGAGGGTTATGATGGATTTATAAATGTGTTCGGTAGTGAACGTTCTCTTTCACTTTCAATAAAGAGTTGGAGGAGTATTGGTGTGAGCTCTGCTTTGAAGGCCTTGTAGAATTCCGCTGTAAAACCATCTGGTCCTTGACTTTTCTTAGCTGGAAGGTCTCTTATGGCTGTTTCTATTTCAATGCTTGATATGGGCATGTTAATCTGGTTTAACTCATCTTGGTTTAGTTTTGGCATGTCAATATTTGCTAGGAAAAGGTCCATTTCTGTCAAGTTCTCAAACTTATTAGCATAAAGTTTTGAGAAGTATTCCCTTATAATGTTTTGAATCTTGGTTGTTTCCGTGGTTATGTTTCCATTCTCATCTCTGTGTTTATTTATTTGGGTGTGTTCACTTCTTTTTCTGATAAGATTTGCTAAGGGTCTGTCAATTTTGTTAATTTTTTCGAAGAACCAACTCTTTGTTTTGTTGATTCTTTCTGTAGTTTTTTTGGATTCTAATTCATTTAATTCTGATTTAATTTTAATTAGTTCTTTCCGTCTACTGATTTGGGGTTTATCTTGCTGCTCTTTTTCAATGAGGTTTAGATGTGTCATTAAATTGTTGGTTTCAGATCTCTCCAATTTGTTAATGTAGGAACTCAGAGCTATAAACTTGCCTCTGACTACTGCTTTTGCTGTGTCCCAGAGGAGCTGGTAATTTGTGTGTTCATTTATGTTGAATAGCATGAACATTTGAATTTCCTTTCTAATCTCTTCCATGACCCACTCATGATTCAAAAGTGTGTTGTTCAGCCTCCATATGATGCCACACTTTCTTAGGTGGCTTTTGGTGTTGAGTTCTAATTTTATTCCCTTGTGGTCAGAGAGGATGCAAGGTATAACTTCAATGTTTCTGAATTTAGACAAGTTTGCTTTGTGGCCTAAAATGTTGTATATTTTAGAAAACGTTCCTTGTGCTGCTGAGAAAAACGTGTATTCTGATGCTGCTGGGTGAATTGTTCGGTAGATATCTGTAAAATCTTGTTGATCTATGCAGCTGTTTAGATCTGCAGTTTCCCTGTTGAGTTTTGCCAAGTTGATCTATCTAGTGGGGAGAGTGGTGTGTTAAAATCCCCAACAATTAATGTCTTTTGATTTATACGGGATTTCATCGAAAGTAGTGTTTCTTTGATAAATTTGGGTGCTCCATTGTTTGGAGAGTAGATATTTAGAATTGTAATATCCTCCTGAAAGAGAGATCCCTTAATTAGTATGTAGCGACCTTCTTTATCTCTTCTCACGAATTTTAATTTGAAGTATATTTAATCTGATCTTAGGATTGCAACTCCTGCCTGTTTATGAGGGCTGTTTGCTTGGTAGATTTTGTTTCAACCTTTAAGATTGAAAATGTGTTGTTTTTACAGTCAAGATGTGACTCCTGAAGGCAGCAGATTGAGGGGTCTTGTTGTTTAATTCAACTAGACAGTCTATGTGGCATAATTGGAGAATTCATACCGTTAACTTTAAGAGAGAGGACTGAGAGCTTTTGGGAGTTCCTGCCATGTTATCCACCTTCTTGGGGGTTGCAAAAACTGGGTTCTTCCTATGGTTCTTTGATTCTCAGTTTGGGTGCAGTTTCTTGACCTTTATTGTGGTCTTGTTTGTTTTCTATGCGTAGGACATCTTTAAGAATCTTTTGTAGGGCTGGCTTGGTGGAGATGTATTGTTTTAATTTTTCTTTGCTATGGAAGGTTTTTATTTGGCCTTCAGTTATGAAGGAGAGTTTAGCTGGGTACAGTATTCTTAGTTGATAGTTGTTTGTTTTTAGGGCATGGCATACATCATTCCAGGCTCTTCTTGCTTTGATTGTCTCTGCTGAGAAATTTGAGGTGATTCTAATTGGTTTTCCTTTATAGGTGATTAATCTTTTCTCCTGGACAGCTTTAAGGATCTTTTCCTTCTTCTGAGTTGATCCTGTGTGGATTATAATGTGACAGTGGGATGTCCTATTTTGGTCTGGTCTGTTTTGGAGTTCTAAAAGCTTCTTGTATCTGAATAGGCCTATCTTTTTGCATGTTTGGGAAGTTCTCTGCTACGATCCTGTTAAACAAATTTCGTAGGCCATTAACTTCTGTTCCTAGGTGCTCCTCTACACTCATTATCCTTAGATTAAGCCTTCTGGTGCTGTCTTCCAAGTGTTTGATAAATCCATCATATTTCTTGGACTTGTCTTGGATGGTTGTATGTTCTTTCTCTATAATATCTAGGCTGTCTTCAATCCCTGAGATTCAATCTTCTGCATGGTCTAACCTGCTGTCAAGACTCTCTACTTTGTTTTTTATCTCTTTTCCTTCCAATTGGTCGGCTTTGATGGCTTCAAATTCTTTGTTGAAGCTTTCTTTTACATCTTGTATGAACTTCTTTACTTCCTTAATTTGATGTTCAGTGTTTATTTTCAGATCCCTTATTTGATTGCTTATGGTTTCCTTGGACTCCCATTCCTTCTGTTGGGTTCCATTCAGCATTCCCTGTGTGGTCTCCCTGACTTCCTTCAGCTCTTCGTTAATGGATTCCATGAATGCCTTTAGAGATCTTTGTGTACTCTCTTCCTGTTCTCTCAATTCCTGTATTATTCTTTGATTAGCTTTCTCCCATTCGTGGGAGTCCTGTAGTTCTTTTTAGTGTTCTCAGCCTGTTCACGCCATTCCTGCCTTTCTCTTTGAGTATTCTCAAGCTGCTCATGCAAATCCTGTATCAGCTTTTGAGTAGCTTCCTCATGCTTATGATATTGCTGTATAAACTTTTGCATTGCCTCCTCTCTCTCCCTATCATGCTCATACAGAGTCCTTTGTATGCTTTCAGTCTTTTGATTTATCATGTTTGCCAGCAGTGTTTGTTGAGCTATTTGGGAATTCTCCTCTGGATTATTCATTATCTGTTCTGTCCCCTGATTATCAAGTTTGGGAATTGAGATACCTGGATTTGCCATTTTTCTTGTGTTTTTCCGGCTTACTCTGCCTATTTGAGATGAAAATAGCACCAGATTTGTGCTAGAACACTATATTAAGGCAAGCATCAACCCAAGTCTGAATTTGCACAGTCAATAGTCTACAGATACAAGCTAGTTCAACAGATACAGCTATTCAACATCAAACAGCTATACGTTAATGGGCTACGAACTGCAAAGAAGAATTTGGAAGACCAGAAATTATTAGGGTTAGGGCGAGATGTGGGTAAAAAAATAGGAATAGATTGATGTGGGGAGGCTCAGGGAGAGTTATTTAAATCCTAATCTCAAAGCAGGAAATAGGTTGGGTAGGATGAAAGTAGAGAGAGAGAAAAAAAGAAGAAAGGGAATGGGAAAGAAAAGAGACCAGAAAAAAATAGAAAGGTAAAAATAAAATTATGTAGAATCGATAACAATCTGTTTAGATAAGAACATGAATTTATTGACAGAAGGGAAGGGAAATAAAGGAGATGTGAAAAACTTAAAAATAAAAATGCTTAAAATATTATATAGGTTTAAAGAGGTAGTTCTGCTATTGAGGGATTTAAGTCTTAGAGGTTTTGACTTGAGCAATAAATTTGTGGATTAAGTGTGTACACAATAGGGGATAGGGCCTAATAGTCAACTATGGGTTTTCTTAGGATGTGCAGGACAAGAATTAAGTCACATAAAGAAGAACGAAATAGCGGAGAAGGTAAAAAGGATAAGAAAGGAAGAAGAAAAAGTTGAGAAGTTCAGTAGAGCTAAACAAAAACAAAAAGATAATTGAAAAAAGAAAAAAAAGAGATATAAGACCAAAAAAGAAAGGAAAACACACACTCACGTATCTCTAAAATAAAAATTATAAGAAGAAAAAAAAGTTTCTGGAAAACAATTTTTTTGTCAAAAAGGGCAAAGATTAAAGATTTTAAAAAGTTTTAGAAAAGAAAAAAAAATTTTTATATAAGGTACCAAAAATAAAAGTTGAGAAGAAAGAAGAAGAAGAAGAAGAAGAAGAAGAAGAAGAAGAAGAAGAAGAAGAAGAAGAAGAAGAAGAAGAAGAAGAAGAAGAAGAAGAAGAAGAAGAAGAAGAAGAAGAAGAAGAAGAAGAAGAAGAGGAGACAAAAAAAAACTACTTTGATTTTTTTGGGAGGAGTGGGAAAAATCCTGTATCTCCCGTGTGTCCTTAACCAGCCTCTTGTTGGAGTCTCTGGTCTGCTTGTGTTTCTGTGGCTTGGTTGGTTTCTTAAGTCAGTTTGTTCTAACAGGGAGAAAAATGCTCTCCTTTACTCAGGATTTGACGATCCTCCTCCCAGGCTAGTTCATTGGGAGGCAGATCTGCTTTGAGTATCACAGAAGAAGGGGATGCAGCTATGATGCTATGTTCTGGGTAGAGTTGAGGCCTTTCAACAGACAGTAGCTTTTTTGGGGCTAGTTTGTGCAAACTTCACAGAGCCAAGCATGGGGCCATTCTCAGGGTTTCTGTTTACTGATTTTCAATTGCTTGTCGAGGCTGCTAGAGGGAGGGGCAGCCTCTGGCTCTGATTACCCAGTGAAGAAACCCACTCCTAGGGCTGGCGCCTGAGCTGGTTGACTTTTCCCTGGGTGGAGCTGAGTCTGGCAGGTCACGCCGCCGTTAAGTTCTTGTGACCTGCTAAATGACTCCTTTTATTCCAAGGCCTGAGTTGGAGCTAGCAGCTCCTTCGAGCTTTGTCAGTATCCAAGATGGAGTTCACCGGTGCTGGGGATGGTAGGGGTGGCCATCCCTCCTCTGCTCCCTGAGAAGAAGTGAGGACATCAGGCTTCTACTCAGGCGGAGTCTTAATTCCTGGATCGTCTCTGGTCTGCGAACTGGAGGATGAAGATGTCTGCTCCTTGTCGGTTCTTGCTGGTTTTGAGTAGATTCCCCTCGCCTGCTGCGTCTGGCTCCTTTGTTCCGGACTCTCTGTTGCTCAGGTATGGCTCCTGTACTCGCCCGCTGACGCCACAGCTGCGGCCGCCACGGTGGCTGGTGGCAAGTGCTCAGAAGTGTCTTCTTGCATGGGTTTCCTTCTCTGGCCTAACTCTCTGTCCTGTGATGGCACAGTTGGTGTAATTCTCTGACTTAGGACTGTTCACTGGAACTCTAAAACTGCTTTCTATGTGAGAGCTTACTTAGACTCCAACTTCTTCTCCGCCATCCTCCTGGACTCTCCCCATGGTCCATATTATCATTGCTTCCATAGACCATATTAATTTTTTCATAGAAATATGCTACCCCAATGTTACCAGATTAGGACATACAATGTAGCTTCAATTGTCATTATGAACAAATACCTGAATAATTTTGTATTCAATTTTTGAATAAAATTATTTTTTCAAAGGTTGTAGTATTTCTAGAAGGAAAGATTTATTAGTGAATGGAATAGTTTATGTCATTAAAACTAAAAAGAAAGCATGCAGCATCTCGGGCTCACGCTTGTAATCTTAGCTACTCAGGTCTAAGGGGTCTAAGATCTGAGGATCACAGTTCAAAGCTAGCCTGCACAGAAAAGTTCATGAGACTTTTATCTCTAATTAAACAGCAAAAAGCTAGAAATGTACGTGTGGCTCAAGTTGTAAAGCATTAACATGGAATAAATAAGCTCAGGGACAGCATCCAGATCTGGGTGTAAGAACCAGGACCAGCAAAAATAAAATAAAATTAAAACTAAATATAAAAGAAAGCAATATATGAAACTCGACGACAATGGAATGTTTTCTTATGGTATTTTAATGAATATTATTTTAAGTTGATAAACTTAATATTTTTGTAATTGTGATTTTAATATTTGATTCAATAAGACACTGCAGTGTATATATATATATATATATATATATATATATATAGTAATAGTATTTATATTTCAATGCAATTGAATGGCAAAGGTCATATTACCAAATATACAGGCACATAAAGATGAAGAGATATCCCCTAATTATCATTTTGTTTGCTAAAACAATAGTGAAATAACTATGATTATGACATGATAGTGATTTTCAAAGTAAGTACTTACTCATTGTTTAGTTACCATGGACTTCAAGAAGAAAAATCAGCACTTCGAAATACTCAAGTAGATCTGCATACAAATATCTTCATATTTTGAAAAAATAGATTTTCTTTTATCAGATATCATAGGAAACTATGTAGACACTGAAGCCCAAGGCATTACCTCTGTGTTAATTTCATGGTATTTCATTTGTTTATTTATCTCTTGTGAATACATTTTAGCTGAATGACTTTTATATGTCAGGCATGGAATGAATAATGAAGCACCACGTTGCTTACCAACAACGAGCTACAATTACATCTATTCTTGTTTATGTCTGATTTATTTCAGAATCAGTGTGAGGGACTGTTGTCAGAGAATTAGTATAATACTAAAATGTCATTGGTACTCCAAGAGGCGGTCAAAACTCTACTTTAAGAAGTAATATCCATTTAGATGTTGTGTTAACTATTCATCACTTCAACAGTGCCACTGTTCCTGTAGTTCAGGAATTAGTTCTGAAGCTGAAAATATAAATTTAAATCATTTCTAGATAAGGATTAACTCTCTGATGACTGTCAAATGGGGAATCTGTGGAACTTCCTTTGGAATAGGTCATCAGTGTGTTCTTTCCTTCCAATTTCTAATCAAACGTGACTAACATCTTAGGGCAATTTTAGATTTGTAGATGATATGAAGTACTTATATAAAATAACTTACATATACCTTCTACTCAGTTTATACTACTGTTGATAGCAAAAATGAGTAAGATCACATTTGATACAATAAATGAATCATTCCTATTAGTGACACATGTGTCTGTAACGCATGTATCATCCAATATGTCACTTTTGCACTTAAAATGGTTAGACTGCCTAGGGTCCTCTGGCAGTGATATTCTCTCTGATTTCCTCATTAAAAAAATAATACCAGACATTTTTGAAGAGTACTCCTGAAGAGTGGCATATAGTATTCCTTTCCTCAACACTGCCACTATAAGTGTGGTCTAGAAATGACCCATATTTAAAAACTGGAGTTATTAATGCTTTCTTCTTATAAGTTAAATCTTTTTTTCAGGGGCATCTTGTCTCTTCTTCCCAATTTGGATTTTATCCAATCATTTAGATAGCAGTAATAGGAACTCTTAGATAACTATTTTATATTTAGTCTATCATCAAACATTACTTTAAACTAACTTACACCAACTTTGGTTTTAGTAAGTTTTCTATTTGTTTTTGATTTCTCTTTCTCATATTCTACCACTGTGTACTCTTCTCTTATCGATAAATTTCTTACATTCTGGAAACCCTAAGTGCTGCAGGTTCATCCTGTATGATTTCTGCTACACAGTTTTCAATCCCAGAATCAGTGATTTCTGCAAGGATCCTTGATTTTAGTTAATAAACCATAATTGATGTTAGAATACAGTTATGCTCATTATTATCAGGATGCCATGTTTTTCGCAGGGCACATGGCCCATTAATAGGCCAAGGAAAAAGTTTAACTCAGGTTCACTCTGAAGTAAAAATAGCCACATTATACCCAGATGGCAAAGAGTTTTTGAAATGCGGTCATTTGCAATGTATGGGTTTTAGTTAGGTGCGATTGCATAGATTACTATTCTTTAGGGATATTTTATTTTAAAATGATATTACTTAATTTCAAAGGTTTTATAAAAGTTATTTCAAAACAACGAATTTAGGGACTGGGAAGGTGGCTCAGTGGTAGAGCGCTTGCCTTGCATGCCTGAGACCCTGGGTTCCATTCCTCAACACCACATAAGCAAAAAGAAAAAAGCCGGAAGTGGTGCTGTGGCTCAAGTGGTAGAGCGCTAGCCTTGAACTGAAGAGCTGAGGGACAGTGCCCAGGCCCAGATTTCAGGCCCAGGACCGAATCAAAAAAAAAAATAAAACAAAAAACAAAAAACTGAAGGGATGATCGAATACATCAGACTACTTAAACCGATCCAAATTTTTAATGGGAGAGTAAGAGTCAACGCATAATTTTGTATAGTTGGGGACCATCTGACGGTAGCTGAATCAAGCTGATTATTTAATAATTGGATCACCCATTCTGCCAAGTACTAACAAGTGAAGTTTGATCAACAGAAAAAAGAAACGGTACTGTGTGCCAGGAGGTTATCATTTAAATCTTGTAAAGTTCATTGAAGGTCTGTGTGCTGGGACTTTCTTCTCCTTTGCTTTCTCTGAAGTTGCAAGTTCCTTTGATTCAAACTCCAGAATGAGTTTCCGGCTTACTCTAACAGAATGGTGACTGTGTGAACTTGATTATCTCCTCAAGAGGATATTACTTCCTCCTCACAACTGAGACAGCTGTTAGAAGGGTAGAATAATGAAGGTGGACTCATTAAACCTGAGTCAAAGTGGCTCCATCTTGCTCCTGGAAGGAACAATGTAAGCTAGCCCTATACCCTGACTCTACCACAGTGACTCGAAAAAGATCCCAGTCGTTTCCATGAATCTGGAATCTGGAACGCCTGCTAGAGGGGGTAGTACCAGATCCCATAGATAATATACAAGCTATAGATGAGAGTTTCCAATAGTATTGATCATAATAAATAAGGCCTTGCTTCAATTTAAAAAAATCACTGTTTTCTACAAGTGATTAACCAATTTCGCCAGCACCATTTAATGAAGAGGCTGTCTTTCTTCCATTCTAATTTTTTAAGCTCCCTTATCCAAGATTAGGTAGCTGTAGGTACGTTAATTCATTTCTGAGTTTTCAATTCAATTCCATTGGTCCTGAGGTCTGTTCTTGTGCCAGTACCAAGCTGATTTGTTATTGATATTTCTCCAGCACTTTTCTTTCTGTTAAGGATAGTTTTTGCTATTCGGGGTCTTTTATTGTTCCATATGAATTTTTGGATTGCCTCTTCTATTTCCTTGAAGAATGAGGAAAGACTTGGAAAAATTATATTAAGTGAAGTAAGCCAGGCCCAAAGAAACATAGGCCCCATGGTTTCCCTTATTTGCAATAACTAGTACATGTCCTGGACAGGCAGAAAATGTCAGGTAAGATGATGTTAAGTGAAATGAAACCCAACATAGTGACCCAAGTGTTTTTTAATTGTTGCTATTGTTTCTAATGTATGTATAAGGTACCAAGTGATTTTTCGTTAATTTGTATCTCCCTTACCAAAAGAATAACCCACTTTCACTCTATTTGATGTTGGTATAATTTGGTGAGGGGAAGGGAAAAATCAAATTGTTTAAATAGGGATACAGGTGGACCCATTGCAACAATGAGATGTACAAGAGGTTATGTTACAAATGAACTTCACAACATGGGGCGGGGGTAGGGAGTTGTGGCAGGAGGGGCAGGAAGGGATTGTAAGGGAAAAACAAAGGAGGAGGTAACGATGCTCAATAGGAAATGTACTCATTTCCTTATTCATGTAACTGGAACCGCTCTGTACAGTATTTTTACAATAAACATATATACAATAAATCACTCAGTTTTATAATGCCCAGGCGATATTGTGTGGTGCTTGTCACATACATGGAACTGAGGTTCAGGGGTCAACCTCCTGGATAGACTATTAGAATAGAGTGCCAATGTTCCTTCAAATGTCCCCATTAAGGAAATTATAGTGGAAGTAAAGCCTTTGAGACACCATAGAAACTGAGACTGGATATTGAGAGACTAATACTGGGGTAGAGTCAATTAAATATTCTCTTTGTGCATTAAATAAAAATGAATCTTAGTTAAGCTGTAAGGCAGGGAAGCCGGGAGTCAAGTGGTTTTATTCCCACTGGAATAGACCGCTTTCCCCATAGGAGTAGAGTATATAATGTCTCTCTAGGGATATGGAGTGTGGGAACTCATCTTCTGCATCCTGTCTTTGCTGATTCTGACACTGAAAAGTCTAGGACAACCCCCTTCCTAAAACTGAGCAGTCCCTTTACCCCAAGGCCATCTATACCATGACCCTCTCTAAGTCAAGAGGGGAAAGTTGGTATTTCTTGGAAATTTAGCTGGCAGCAGTGAGTGCTGATTCTTCGAGGGGAAAATATTCAGAGTAGAGTAGTAATGGTTGTCATAGTTTCCTTCTTCCGATCTTACAGGAAAACATTTGCTTTTCTCCACTATGTGCGAGGCTGGTGATGGGTTCCTTATATGTAGCTATAACTATGTTTACATAATTTTAGACTTAGCTTCTGAGGTACATTTATCATGAAGTTTTGCTGTATTTTATTAAATCCTTTTTATGCAGATTACTATGATGATCTGTGGCTCACATCATTCATTTGGTTGATGGAATATCTTACATTTCCATGTTCCCCATCATCCTAACATTCAGGGAAGAAATTTGGCTTGTGGTTTGTGATCATTTCAATATGTTTTATAATTTAGTTTTCTACTGTATCAATGAGGACTTTTTTCATAAACACTTGTCAAGGACATTACTTCCATATTCTTTTTGATTGTATTAATGTCTTTATTTGATTTGCTTAACCAGGTAACTCTGGCATGATTAAATGGATTTTGGAGTACTTTCCTTCCTTAAATTCTTTTGGTTATATGGTTATATGTATATAGCTTTTGACCTCTTCTGCTTGTCCTAGACATAAACTAGTTATTGCAAATAAGAGAAACCAAGGGACCTATTTTTCTTTGAGTCTGGCTCACTTCACTTAATATAATTTTTTCCAATTCTTTCCATTTCCTAACAAATAGGGCAATGCCATTCTTTTTGATGGAGGCATAGAATTCTATTATATATATATATATATATATATATATATATATATATATATATATATATACCACATTTTTTGACCCATTCATCTATTGTGGGGCATCTGCGTTGGTTCCATATATTAACTATGTAAATAATGTTGCAATAAACATAGTTGTGCTGGTAGCCTTATAATGGCTTTATTTGTGATTGTTTGGGTAAATGCCCAAAAGTGGGATTGCTGGTCATAGGTGAGCTCTATGTGGGTCTTTTGTGGAAACTCCATACTATTTTCCAAGTTGAACAATTTACATTCCCACCAACAATGATGTAAGCAAAATGAACCCCAAGATAGGGACACAAGAGGTTTTACCTTTGTTGCTGTTCCTTTTAATGTACTTACAAGCTACTATGTGAATTTTTTTTGTTTATTTGTATGTTCTTCCCCCATGGTAGTTCCCCTGTTCTCACTGTATTTGATTCCACTGTCCTGCATCTTGTACATACATTTTTCTAATATGGGGAGGGGATGGGAAATAACAAAACGCTGAAATAAGGATACAGGATGACCCATTGTAACAATGAGATGTATAAAAAAGTATGTTGAAGATGAACTTTACAACTTTGGGTGGGGGAGAGCAGGGAGGAGTTGGGAAGGTGGGGAGGAAAGGGATGGTAGGGGAAAAGTAAAGGAGGGTATGAGAATGAAAAAAATTCCTTTAGAAGAGTTTGAGAAAGATTGTTGTTGACTGTTTAAATGCTTGATATAATTCTCCACTGAATCTATCTGATCCTAGATTTTACTTAGATGTAAGATTTTTTTTTGGTCGGTCATGGGGCTTGAACTCTGGGCTTGGGCGCTGGTCCTAAGCTCTTCAGCTTGAGGCACAGTGTCACTTATTGTTTTCTGAGTGGTTTATTGGAGATAAGAATTTCACGGACTTACCTGCCCGGGCTGGCTTTGAACCTCGATTCTCAGATCTCAGCCTCCTAAATAGCTAGGATTACAGGTATGAGCCACCAGCAGATGGAAGAGTTTCTGTGTGAGGGAAAATTATATTTCCTGTCTGCTAGATTATTACGATTGGTCTATATAAAATTGTTCATAATTTTAAAACATGTTTATATCACTTGTAATATCTGCTATTTCATTCTAAGTTTATTTGAATCATCATATCTCTTCTTTGTCTTACTTAATGATTGGCAATTTTATTTAATAATTTTCAAAAATGTGATTTTTTTCCTATTACATTTCCATTTTCTATTTTATTGTCTCTAATCAACTTTTTCTGTTACTCCCTCCTGTCAACAGACATAAGTTTTGTTCACTTTGTAGTTTCTTGAAGTATAGGTATAGAATTCTGCTTGAAATTTTTAAAATTTAATGTGAACCACTATAAACTTCCCATTTGTCTCCCCTTTACTGGATGCTCCTGTTATTTTGGTTATCATTAAATATTGTTTCTCTTTTACATATTTATAGATATTTAATTTACCTTCTACTATTAATTTTGATTACTAATTGTGGTGAGAAAAATGCTTTGTATAATTCTAGACTTAAATAACTTAAACTTTCAGGTCTTTTTTATTAATAAGTTTTTTGTATTGTGAAAATACCATACAGAGGGGTTACAATTACATGAGCAAGGAAATGAATACATTTTTAAATCAAGCATTGTTGCCTCCTCCTTTATTTTCCCTTACCATCACCCCCAAAGTTGTAAAGTTAGCTTTTCGACATAACATAGTTCCCACGGTTTCCCTTATTTGCAATAACTAGTATATGTCTGAGACAAACTCTGAGGTCTTATACATTCTTCATAGTGGAACTTGGGGTATATGATTTCTGCTGTTCTTTGTTGGAGCTTGTTTTGCATATGTCTCAGAGGTCCAATCCATTCTTACTGTTATTAATCCCTTCTATTTTCATATTGATCTGTCTAGTTACTTTATCTATGTCTGAAATTGAGATAGTACAGTCTCATACAACTTTGTGGCTTATTGCCTGAATTTTTAAAGTATTCCTATGTTTATCCCACAAATATAAATATTATTATATTAAATACATATATTTATTTTTGTTTCTCAAAAACTTGACTTTCTTTTTGGAGAACTCAGGTTTGAACAAAGGGCCTCAATCTTGAAAGCATGTATTCTACAAGTTGAGCTAAAACAAATAGAAATACATCATTCTATTCTGCAAGCATCATTTGTTAAAGAGGGTGTCTTTCTTCCAACTATCTGATGATTTTGACTCACTTATCAAAGATTAGGTGGCCATAGGCGTGTGGGATCATGTCTGGGTCCTCAATTCTATTCCATTAGTCGTCAGCTCTGTTCATGTGCCAGTACCAAGCTTTTCTTATAAATATATCTTTTGTAACTTTTCTTTATTATTCATAATATGTATTAATATTGAGTATTTTATTGTGAAAATAATGTATAGAGGGGTTAGAATTACATGAGCAAGGTAATGACTACATTCCTTATCAAGCATTGTTGCCTCCTCTTTGATTACCCTTAGCATGCCTGCCCATCCAACTCCCCTCCCCCAAAGTTGTAAAGTTCATTTTTCAACATAGCATCTTGTACAACTCATTGTTGCAATGGGTCCACATGTAACCCTATTTAAATGATTTATTTTTTTCCTTCCCTCCCCAAATTATACCAACATCAAAAACAGTGAAAACAGGGGCTAAACTGTGGGGGAGGGACATAGAAAGCAACAACGGAATCATCTTATAAATATGTTAGATTTTTTTTCTTTCATGCACTTGTTTCTAACATATTTATAAGATGATTTCTATGTTGTTTTTTATGTCCCTCCCCCACGGTACAACCTCTTCTTTCACTGTATTTGATGTTGGTATATTTGTGGAGGGGAAGGGCAAAAACAAATTGTTTAACTAGGGATACATTTAGACCCATTGCAACAATGAGATATACAAGTCGTTATGTCGAAAAACGAACTTTACAAATTTGGTGGTGGGGAGAGGATAAGGTGGGTGGAGGTATGGGGAGTATGGGAAGGGGTGGGAAGGGGAAACAAAGAGGAGGCAACAATGCTTGATAAGAAATATACTCATTATCTTGCCCATGTAATTGTAACTCCTCTGTACGGTATTCTCACAATAAAAAATTAAAATAATTAAGTAAATAAATATGTTAGAAATAATAGCAAGAAAGAAAAAAAATTGAGTCCTTATCTTGAGGCTCATTTCACCTAACATCAACTTATCTGACTGTTTCTGCTTAAAAGTAAAAAATTCTGGAACAAAGAAGAGAAAAGAAATGTATCATACTAGAGAGTCCGGTTTGTTTATATTGTGACAACTTTTGTTCTATGTCTGTGTTGTCTGATATATTTTGCTATTTCTTTTCTCTAAGTTTGCATGTGTCTGAAATATCACTTTCTTCTCTTTATTGATTGGGAAGAAATTTCTCTTTTCATTGACTGTTTTCTGTTTCTCTAATAGCTATTCTTTATCCCGTGGAAACTGTTTTATTGACTTCTCTAGTGTATTTTTTGTATTTATATATTTCAATGTAATACGTTTTAATTTTCTTCTAATTTGGGGGTGTATTATATAGATATTTTCTGTATGTTTAACATTGCATGAAAATAACTTTCAAATAGTTAAAAAGCTTAAATTTAGTTACATGAAATATTATTGCATTTCTGATTTCTCTATTTGTATTATTGATAAAAATAAATTGTACCATTTTATTTTGAATCAGTTCCTAATTATTTTCTTATACTTTTATAAATAATTCTAAACAAGATTTATAATTGTTCTGTTGACTATTTTATAATATGTTTGGATCTTATGTTTATATATGCTGTTTATATTTATGATGTTTATAATATATAATTTTGTGCTTCTATTGATTGTTTCACAATACATTAAGCCATATGACTTGTTACAGAATTTCTAGTGGTTATCAATTTCTTAGCTTTCAATTTCTCCTTAAGTTTTAAAGGAGTACATTTTTAATATAGAGTTTTCTTGGCTGTCAAATTTCTCTACCAGTGCTTCAAATATATCATCCCATTAACTTCTAGCCAGAAGGTTTCTAGTGATAAATCAGCTGGTGGTCTAATAAAACCTTCCTTGAATGTGAAAAGTCTCTTTTCTGTTGCTTCCTCCATGATTCTGTATGTTAGTGGCAGGTGAAGTTTCTGTGTAATGTGTTTAAGTGTAATTCTTTTAGATTTATTTTTGTTGGAGTTATTTAATCATCTTGGACTTATGTGTGTATTTCTATAATCAGATTTTGAAACTTCCAATCATTATTTCTTCAAGTAGATGCTCTATCATTTTCACTTTTCTCTCCTTTGTGAACTCTCACCATATATGTTTTGCTTAATAGTGACCCACATGTCCCTTAGGTTACCCTCTTTTTCTTCCTGATTTTTCTTTTCCTCTATTTTTTTAACTGTATTTTTTTTTGTCTTTTCTTTTTTGGTACTGGGGATCGAACCCAGGACGTTGCACTTGCTAGGCAAGCGCTTTGCCACTGAGCTACATCCCAGCCCTTCTTTTCCTCTTTTATTTTAGTAATATCAAAAATCCTATGAAAAGTCCCAGTTTAATGATTTTTTTCTGATTGGTCATCTACTATTGAATCAGATCAGTACAGTTAATTTTCAATTCAATATTATATTCTTAATTTCCAGATTTTCTTCAGATTCCTATTCATAATTTCTATTGATAGACTTACTTTGTCATATCTCATATTTATATTATTTTCTTTAATACCAGTGTGCTATATCTTAATTCAATAAATATCTTAGTTTGATGTTGTTTCCTTTAAGTAATAGTACAAAAGAGATTTCAACTTCAGATATCAGAGTTTTACCACGAGGAATCATGATCAACATCACTCTCCTAAACATTCTTCCTCTCTCTCCCAAGCCACTAAACCCCTTAATTTACCTAGTTTTTCTGGAATGAATTCATATATTGCTACTGCCTTAGAATCAGTATCTGGAGACCAAATTGATTACAGTATGTCATGGTTGCCTTATCTGTACTGTGCTTTTTTGGTTTTGGTTATTAATTTGTTTGATTAATTTTTATTATTTTTCTAAGATTGAAGTCACTGATTATGACAATCTGAGACATTTCAGAGTAGTTCATACAACATTTGCCCCACAGCCTGGATACAGCTTTTGGTGCTCTCAAACTTTTGCTCGGCTTGTCCTCTGTAAGATTGTGTGTGCACGTTTTTGATTCGTTTCCCCATTTCCTATTCAAATGCTGCCTGGAAGATCATAGCTTCTATGTTGCTATCTTAAAAATGAGAATGATTACAGGAATGAATATGAAAGGGATATTCACCCAGTATTTATTTGTGGTAAATATGCTTCCAGGTGCAAGATGAGATTCTCAACATACACCCTTAATATAAGGACTTAGAAAGAAGGTCAGAAATGGGTCCTTTAAGTAATTTCCAATTATAAGAAATATTCCCTCCAGTGCCTGTGAATTAAAAGGAATAATATTTGATAATGATCTTAATAATAATAAAATTTTCTAGTCTTATGAACAGCAAGTTCAAATAATATGTGTTTTCAATTATAATTGACCAAAGAGGGAAAATCATAACATGATGGCTTATATGGTTATTTTCTGAAATTTGCTAGTGGTATTCAACATATAGGTAATCCTATATCTGTTTTAATGACAACACTATTGTATGTCCATTGTTTATAATAAATCTGGGCAAAAAAATACTTTAAAAATATATATCGACACAAATGTAGTTTACGTCTTAAACTACATATGTATTTCAATGACTCATCACTGGAGGTCATATATATGCATATATATTTTTCATAGAATGTAATATATATGACATCATATATGATAATGTTTCTATTTATTAAGGAAGTTTATCACAATGGCAAAGGAAGATGAAAGAATTACACCATGTCAATTTAAAGTCTGAAAAAGAAGCTGGTGATTTTGAAATTCCAATCTAAATATCAAAAAGCTGTTAAGTGAGACAAGCCAAGTACACAAAGTCAAATACTACACGTATTTCATCCATAAGTAGACTCCATACATGTACAGTATACATGTATTTGAAAACAGACTATCTGCAAGTAAAACAACACGTAGGGTAGACAGGAGGGAAAATGAGAGGGTGTTCCAGGATAACTACTATAAAGGTACATTATACAAATGCATGAAAATAGCACAGTGAAAACCACCAAAAACTGTTAGAAAGGCTAGGCTAAGAAGGAGGATTTCTAAGGTAGCAGGTGGGGGTAGATCAATATATATGGTGCACATGTCTTAATATTGCAATGTAACTGGTGCAGTTACATTTGCAAATAAAAATGTTAGAAAATAGATTTAGAAAATTTATATAGTTGAGGTATAAATGAGTACTTATTATATGTGGAAATACATACTTTCAGGGAAATAAAAAATGAGAATGCAAAATGTAAGAGGCCACAGTAAAAAGGCATGACAGAAATAAGAGTTAAGTAATTAATGTGAAATTTTCTTGATATAATTAACATTCAGGTGATTGCAGATTAACTGCTTTTTGGAAGTCCAAACATTATTAAATAAGGAATATTTTAATATCTAGTGGAAAATATTTGCATAGAATATTTCACATGAATGTTATAATTAACCAATATGATACAGAAATTAAGCTAATGTCTTCATTTATAACATCTTTTCTTTTTCTGAATTAATAATCATACATATCTTAAACAAGCTTGATTAATAAGGTTGTATGCTTCCTATTTAAGTCACAACTTTTCTAACTCAGAGTAAATAATAGCACTAAGCAATTATAAAATATGACAAATGGCCTTGCTTATTTTGAACAAAAGAGGCAAAATCACTCCCAGAAAATCATGATTGATGGAGTGAATAGTGGTAATTGCTTCATATTAAATAAACAAAAGACAGTATCATATATTATTACATTTTGTTAGTGAATTTCATTTAGACAGATATTCTAATCAACAGTAGCAGGAATTGAATAGATTAGTTGCACCCAAAGGTGTTGTTTGTTAATATATCTGACCAAATAATGATGTTTGTATCATGGTAAATTACCTTCTTTATGCTGCAGGGAACATAAGAAACTTTTCTGAAACTTGAATCATGTTGGAGGTTTTTTTGCAGATTTTACATACAAAATAATTTTACATCAACATTTTACTGTATTTTGAAAGAAATATGAGATTGCCTATTTTTCAATGACTTACAATATCATAATAGAGAATAACATTTGACCTATTAATCAGATTTTCAGAGATTTTCACTGAATTCTGTATTTCTAGAAATAATAAAATTTGTACATGATTTTTAGGGTTCTTTAACCTATTTAATATGGTAAAAGAAATGGCATACTTGAAATTGAAAAATCATAATGAATAACAATCATAAAGAGTTACAGTTTTGTTTAAAAAGAATTATTTTCAAAATGTAAGCAAGAAACTCCACTCCATTTACAGAAACAATTACCTAGAATGAGAACCATGCCAGTTATATTCAAATACCTTTTCAACCATTGGCTTTAATCACTTTCATCTGCTGCTCAGAATAACTCCTTGTTTATACTTTTACCTAAGCAACTAATACATTTACTTCAAGATGCAACTACCATTTTACTATACATGTATTTTGAATTTTTGGTGTTCTCATTATATTTCTTGATCTTTGAATTTACAGTACTATGGACATCAATGCTATTTCAATTGTGGGTTTCTCTCACACAAGAAAAAAAGAAAAGAATAATAATTTAATATGAACCATGTTATTCCTTTTATTTACAAGTGTTTTATTATATGTACTTTTATGTCAAATACTACATTATTAACATAATGTTATAAATCTAATAGAATCTCAACTATGGGATATACTTTTCATATAATCTATAGGAATATAAACACTGTTTGCACATCTGTATATTTGTATCATTTCTCCCTCTGCTCCTTGTTGTCTTTTTCTCTTAATGTGCATCCTTCCATATACATATAAACAGGCAACATAAATACATATGCATATATATGCATTTTCCTCAGAGAAAGAAATTTTAAGAGCATTCTATGTCAAAACCATCATTAGGTTTTGATTCTAATTTTCTAATCAAGCAGAAATAATGCAACCTGACTTAATTTTTTTTCTATGTGAAAGATGGGATTCTAGGGGCTGGGAAGGTGGCTCAGTGGTAGAGCGCTTGCCTTGCATGCTCAAGGCCCTGGGTTCGATTCCTCAGCACCACATAAGCAAAAAGAAAAAAGCCGGAAGTGGCGCTGTGGCTCAAGTGGTAGAGCACTAGCCTTGAGCTGAAGAGCTGAGGGACAGTGCCCAGGCCCAGAGTTCAGGCCCCACGACTGGACCCAAAAAAAAAAAAAAAAGATGGGATTCTATTGATTAAGGAAGGGTAAGATTCCTTTCAGAAACAGTGCCCACACCCTGAATTCAAGCCTCAGGACCAGTTCATGTACACGTGCCCTCACACACACACACACACACACACACACACACACTCACATATCTCTGATTTATTAAAATTTTTAATTTTTCAGGATAAAATTCAGAGTGCTTAATGTGACCAAGAAAGACCTGACTTATCTAGTACTTATCTTTCTTAAAATCTATTCTCCTCTTACAATTTTCATTAAGTCATTTATTTTCATTAGGGTTCATTTTCAATTCTGTCAGCTTTGTATACATTTTTATTTTTTTAACACAATGAATTTCATTCTATAATAATTATTTCAAGAGTCTTAAAAGCAGCCTACAAATCATGGCTTTCTTTTTCAGCTTATTCATTTTTGTGTTTTCATGATCTACCATAATAAGTAACAGGTATTCAAAAATTATTTGACAGATGAACAAATGAATTGGCGCATTCTGTCCTAGTATTCATAGGACACTAGGGGTTAATAGTTAATGAATGGGCAAGATGACATTATTCTAATCACATTTTTATTCCTACGTTCCTTTTATGGCTGTAGAGTGGGAGCATTCAAGGCAAGAGCTTTCAGTCAGATTTCTATCTTTCCAATCAAAGCATCAGTCTTTTATTATTACTCATCTTATTCTGACATTAATTCACTGGCAATATTTTCTTCCATGATGAATATACTAATTATAAATATTATTTATTTCATATTGAGACCTCACGATCAAATTGTTTGAGCATTTGTGGAATTTTAGGAGAGAATTTACTCTTACAAGATGACGGTACATTTTGATAAGTAGATTATAAGACAAAGCACAGCCATGATTCTGAATATTGTAAAAAACCTTTCGCATTCAAAACTGTTACTCTGACTATGATGATACACTTGTCAAAACAGAGTACAATTATGCTATGAATAGAAGGGTGATTTCCTGTTTTAATTTTAATGGAAATTGGATATTTGAATTCGGTAGACATGTGTCTGATTTTAATAACCATCAAACATATGTTCAGATTGAATGACCTAGTCAATTACTTTTCCAAAACTAGTAATTAACAGAGTTTTACATACATAAGAATGGCAATGGAATAACTCATGAATATTCTATGTTTCCAAAGTTAATCACAACCCAATGTCTAGTTTATTTTTGGAAAGTCATTATTGATGATTTGTAGATGCTGATGAATTACAAAGTAGTAGAATGCTAATAAACAAGGAGAGTATTATAGAAAACACACAATAGTAGAAATAAGAACTTATATTTTAAATATTAGTGTAATATGTAACTGTTGCTTTTTCGTTAATATAAAATTGTCTATAATTTGATGTAGATGCATTCCAAGTTATTCATATATATATGATATTCATATATATGTATAAGCAGAACATGTTTATAAAATAGTAAATACCTTTGTAAAAAGTCTAAATATCTTTGTTTACTAGCCTCTCCAGTCAGTCATACCATCATCCCTCAATATGCCAATAAATTAAGATGTCATCACTAACAGTAACTAAGGAATGGGTAGAAGAAACGGAAAGAAGGAAGAATGATTTATTATAGTTCATTATAGTCCAAAACTAAAGAAGCAGACTAATTGGTGAGAGAAGACTCTATTTTAATATATCAAAGAACATAAATATAAAATTTACTTTTTTGTGTTGGAGAGAAGTATTTGTGTTTGTGCATGTGTATGTGCATATGCCAGTTCTGGGATTTAAACTCAAGGCCTCGATGCTGTTCCTTAGCTTTTTTGCTTGTGGCTGGTGCTCTATCAGGTGAGCACGATCACCACTTTTGACTTTTTGGTGGTTACTTAGATATAATAGTCTTACTGTCAGCTTTCAAACAGTGACAGAGCTGTCTTCTGCACAGACAGGATTGTAGACATGAGTCATTGGTATCCAACCCAATATGTTATTTCCTTCATAGAATCAAAAAATTCTGTCCAATCATAAGAGTCTGGTGGCTTCTTGTATTAATCAGAGTATTTCAGATAGCAAAACAAACATTATATATATATAATGTATGTATATTTATTTATGAAAGGCTCATATAATTTTTGATCCTAGAAGTATCCTCACCTCTATACTGAGGACCCCGAAAAAAGGGGGTTATTAATTTAATCACATCCCAAATCCTTAAGAAAAAGGAATGCCAACATAATAATTCTAAGCCCAATTGCATAAGAAAACTGATCTTTCAGCTTAAATACAAAACTGAGATTTCCACAGTATTTTGTTCTATTCTGATGCAGAATGGGTGGATGCTGTCTGTCCACACTAAGGAGGGTGATTTACATCATTCAACCCACCAATTCAATCCACTAGTTTCTCCTAGAAATGCCTGGCATTAACATAATATTATTTCAAATCCATTCCTTCATTTCTTAGGAACTGTGTCAATTTCTATCAATCATGATACTCACATAAATAAAAAGATCATAATTCTATCTAATATGATACAATTATCCTAGCGATAATAAAACACAAACTATCCCTCCAAAAGAACAAGGTAAATTACTTTTTTACTTTTTTCCTTCCTGTCATAGTCTGAACTGCTATAAAAATAGCAATTGTACAGGGTATTAATAGCTTGAGTATGTTTAACACAGGTCTGGATACCAAGAAATCCAAGATTAAAGCACTGGTATACTAAGAGTCTGGTGAGGCCTAATGCTCTCCATTTCCCGTTCCCTTTTCTTTTGTGGTATATCAGCATGAATCCCTCATCAGAGGCCAAGCAGATGCTGGTACCAACATTATGGACTCTGCCTCTCCACAAAAAGAAGTGAGAGAAGTAAACTTCTTTCCATTTTAAATTATCCAGTATCCAGGATTTTGTTATAGCCACAGAAAAAAATATATCTTTCTCTATTGCAAGCAGATTGAGCATTTACAGATGGCCAACGTCAGGTCAGTTTGATGAGTAAACGCTTAGATTGCCAAGTTCAGATATAACCTTTCTTCTGCTTCAATGCCCATTTTGTAAGAGCTCTTTGGGTAAGAAGAATGGTAGTTAATGAAAGAGGATGCCTGATATCCACAAAGGAGGCCATCCTGTCTGCTTGACTAATAAAATCTTCCTCTCTTGCAATATGTTTTTATTGATAATTCACTAGGAACACTAATATTTTATCCTGTCTCCAATCCAGACAGCCAATTTTTTTCTCTACATTTTCTTGTCTCTAACTTTTTTGTTCGTATGATAATTCCTTCCAAATCCCTGATTATTCACCAAAAGTACAGGTTACAGATCATGAACAATTATGAAATTTTTGTAATCATATGCCTCACCATTTCTTGTAAATGAAGTGCACATGACCAACTGAAATGCATAAAGTTCTATTAAATCAAAGACTTTCACTTGCCACCATCATTGAATCACCTGTCACCTTTTAGATGGTGCTTCATATCATAAAGAACTCTGACATGAATTGATCATAAGAAACCCAGAGTGGTATGGTTGTGTAAAGACTTAAAAAGAAAGCAGTAGGGAGTCTATTGAGGAACCCCCATGCTACGTTCCAAAGTGGTTGAAAAAATTTACACTCCCACCAACAATGAAGTAAGGTTCCCTTCTGTCCACATCCCCTCCATCATCTGTTGTTGTTAGAGTTCTTGATTTTTGCCATTCTAACTGGGGTGAGGTGGTATCTCAATGTTGTTTTGATTTGCATTTCTTTTATGGCTAGGGAGGTTGAGCATTTCTTCATGTGTCTATTGGCCATCATTCTTTCTTCTTCACAGAAGTTTCTCTTTAAGTCTTTCGCCCACTTATTTATTGGGTAGTTGTTTCTTTGAGCATTTGTTGTTGGGGGATTTAGTTTTTTGAGCTCCAATTATATTTTAGATATGAGACCATTGTCCGTTGTATGGCTAGTGAAGATCTTGGTCCAATCCGTGGGCTTTCTATTGATCTTGCTAGCTATGTCCTTTACCATGCAGAAGCTCTGCAACTTCATGCAATATCATTTGTCCAACTTTTCTTTGATTTGTTGTGTTTCCAGGTCTCCATTTAAAAAATTTCGGCCTGAGCCAAGGAGACCTAGGGTTTCTCCTATTCCATCCTGTAATGTTTTCAGAGTGTCTGCTTTGACTCCGAGGTTTTTGATCCATTTGGAGTTGATTCTGGTGCAGGGTGATATAAAAGGATGTAGCTTTAGTTTTCTACAAGTAGTTAACCAATTTTGCCAGCACCATTTACTGAAAAGGCTGTCTTTCTTCCATTCTACTTTTTTAGCTCCCTTATCAAAGATTAGATGGCTATAGGTCTGTAGGTTCAAAGACTCCACATAGAGCTCCCCTATGATCAAGCAGTCCCACTTTGGGGACTTTACCCAAATGTTTACAAACAAGACCACACTAAAGCTACCAGCACAACTATGTTTATTGCAGCATTATTTACCATAGCTAAGATCTGAAACCAACCGAGATGCCCTTCAGTATATGAATGGATAAAGAAAATGTGGGATATATACACAATGGAATTCTATGCCTCAATCAGAAAGAGTGACATTGCCCCATTTGTTAGGAAATCGAAAGACGTGGAAAAAAATTATATTAAGTGAAGTAAGCCAAGCCCAAAGAACATAGGCCCCATGATTTCCCTTATTTGCAATATCTAGTATATGTATGAGTCAAGCAGAAAAGGCCAGATAAGGTGATGTTAGGAAAACGAACCCTAAGGTATGTATTTTAAATGTTTTTTTTTCTTTCATGCATTTGTTTCTAACGCAATTATAAGATTATTTCTTTGTTGCTTTGTATGTACCTCCCCCACAATATAACCCCTGCTTTCATTGTATTTGATGTCGGTATAATTTGTGGAAGGGAAGGGGAAAAACAAGTAGTTTAAATAAGGATACAGGTGGACCTGTTGCAACAATGTAAAGTACAATTTGTCATGTCGAAAACGAACTTTACAACTTGCGGAGGGGGGAGAATTGGGGGGGTAGGATAGGAAGGGATGGGAAGGGTAAACAAAGGAGGAGGCTACAATGCTTGATAAGAAATGTACTCACTATCTTGCCCATGTAATGGTAACCCCTCTGTACAGTATTTTCACTATAACAAAAAAAGAAAAAAAAAGAAAGCAGTATGGGATTAGTTTAGGCCCACACTCAGACAACTTCTCCATATAGCATCTTTGTATCTTAAGGATATACTTGGGGCTTATAATGTCATACCACTCTCATTTGATGAAGTTGATCTCTGTGATTCCTATTGTATGGGAAGATCATTCAGTTCACATGAAAATTTAGTTGCCTGTAGTTAAACATTGACTGTCTCCTAAAGCTCAGTAGCATGCAAAGAACAGTTTCTCTTAAAGAGAGCTATTATGCAAAAACTCAACATAGAAACCCCAGACCAAAACGACTGCATAGATCAACTAGATTTAACAGACTTCTGCAGAATATTTCACCCACCAGCATCATAATACACATTTTTCTTAGCAGCACAACGAATATTTGCCAAAATAGATCATATTTTAGGTCACAAAACAAATTTTTACAAATTCAGAAACATTAAAATAATGCCCTTCATTCTTTCAGATCACAAGGGAATAAAATTCAAACTCAACACCAAAAGCCACCAAAGAAAGTCCTGTATCACATGGAGGCTGAACAACACACTGTTGAACCATCAGTGAGTCATGGAAGAGAATAGAAAGGAAATTCAAATGTTCATGATATCCAACAAAATGGACACACAAATTACCAGCTCCTCCGGGACACAGCAAAGGCAGTACTCAGAGGCAAGTTTATAGCTCTGATTTCCCACATCAACAAATTGGAGAAATCTGAAATCAACAATTTAATGAGACACCTGAAGCTTCTTGAAAAAGAACAGTAAGCTAAACACCAACGCAGAAGATGGAAAAAATAATTAAAATTAAATCAGAATTAAACGAATTAGAATCCAATTAAAAAACATACAAAGAATCAACAAAACTAAGAATTGGTTCTTTGAAACAATTAACAAAATTGACATACCCTTAGCAACTCTTATCAGAAAAAGAAAAGAACACACACAAATAAACAAACTCAAAGATGAGAATGGAAAAACATCACCACAGAAACAACCAAGATTCAGAACAGTATAAGGGAACACCTGTCAAACCTTTATGCTAATAAGTTTGGGAATCTGGAAGAAATGGATGATTTTCCAGCAAATATCGACATGCTGAACCGTTTAGGTTCGTTTAGAACATGATTTAAAACAACTTAATAGACCCATGTCAATCAACAAAATAAGAAAAAGCAATGAGACCTCCTACCCAAGAAAATCCCAGGAGTGGATGGATTTACAACTGAATTCTTCAAGGCCTTCAATGCAGAATTCACAACAATACTCCTCCAACTATTCAATGAAATTGAAAGTGAAAGTTCACAACCAAACTCTTTCTATGAAGCCATCATAACCCTCGTCTCAAAACCACGCAGGAACTCACCAAAGTAAGAGTATTATAGACCCATTTCTTTAATGAACATCAATGCAAAACATTTCAACAAAATTTTAGCCAATCCTCTTCAACAACTCATCAAAAAAAAAAACCGTACAACACGATCAAACAGGATTCATTTCAGGGATTCAAAGCTTGTTCATTATACACAAATCAATTAATATAATTCATCACATTAACAAGAGCAAGGATAAGAACTACATGATTATCTCAATATATGCAGAAAAAGCATTTGACAAGATCCAATGCCCCTTTATGATGAAAACTCTGGAAAAAGTAGGCATCCATGGAACATTCTTCAATATAATAAAGGCTTTGTATGACAAACCTATAGCCATTATTATATTTAATGGCAAAAAGCTAAAGCCATTTTCTCTAAACTCAGGAGCGACACAAGGATGTCCACTCTCTCAACTTCTCTTAAATTTAGTATTAGAATGCCTAGCTAGAGCACTTAAAACATGATCCAAACATAAATGGGATCCAAATAGGGAAAGATGAAGTAAAATTCTCCCTCTTTGCAGACGACATGATCTTGTATTTAAAGAATCCCATGGATTACACTCCCAAATTACTCTAGCTGATTGAAAACTCTGGCAAAGTAGAAGGGTATAAAATTAACCCCCCAAAATCAATGGCTTTTCTGTATGCCAATACTGAGAAGAGTGTGGCTGAAATCAGGAAAACAACCCCTTTTGTAATAGCCCCACAAAAAATACAATACCTAGGAGCTAACTTAACTAAAGAAGTGAAGGATTTCTATGATGAAAACTTTAAAAACCTGAAATAGACAATTAGAGCAGAACTTAGGAAGTGGAAAAACCAACCAAGCTCCTGAATTGAGAGGATTAACATCGTGAAAATGGCAATAATTCCAAGGCCATCTACAAATTCAATATGATGTCTATCAATATGCCAACCTCATTCTTCAATAAAATAGTATAATAAATCCAAAAATTTATATGGAACAATAAAAGATGCTGTATAGAAAAAACAATCTTAACAGAAAGATCAGAGCTGGAGGAATATTAATACCAAATTTCAAACTCTACTACAAAGTCATAGCAATCAAAAGAGCTTAGTAGCAGCATAAGAGTAGAAGTCAGGACCAATGGAATAGAACTGAATACCCAGAAATTATTCCACAGAACTATAGCCACCTAATCTTTGATAAGGGAGCTAAAAAGAATAGAATGGAAGAAAGACAGCCTCTTCAGTAAATGGTGCTGGCAAAATCAGTTAACACCTGTCCTAAACTAAAGCTAGATCCTTATATATCACCCTGCACCAGAATCAACTCCAAATGGACCAAAGACCTCCAAGTCAAACAGATACCCTGAAAACATTACAAGAAAGAATAGGAGAAACTCTAGGGCTCATTGGCACAGGCCAAATTTTCTTAATAAGACCAAAACACAACAAATCAAAGAAAGGTTGGACAAATGGGATTGAATGAAATTGCAGAGCTTCTGCATGACAAAGGAGATGGCTAGCAAGATCAATAGAAAGCCCAGTGATTGGGAGAGGATCTTCACTAGCCATACAATGGACAAGGGTATATCATCGAAATATACTTACAACTCAAAAAAAAATAAATCCCCCAACAAAAGAGCCTCAAATAAACAACTGCCCAATAAATAAGTGGGGGAAAGACTTAAAGAGAAAATTCTCTGAACAGGAATGGCCAATACACACATGAAGAAATGCTCAAACTCTCTAGACATAAAAGAAATGCAAATCAAAACAACATTGAGATACCTCAACCCAGTTAGAATGGTTATAATCAAGAAATCTAATAACAACAGATGCTGGAGGGGATGTGGCCAGAATGACACTCTACTTCATTGTTGGTGGGAGTGTAAACTTGTTCAACAACTTTGGAAAGCAGTATGGAGAAGACTCCACGTAGAGTTCCCCTATGACCCAGCAATCCCACTTTTGGGCATTTACCAAATGATCACAAACAAAAGGCTATACTAAAGTTACCAACACAACTATGTTTATTGCAGCATGTTTAACCATTGCTAAGATATGGAACCAATCCAGATGCTCCTCAGTATATGAATGGATGAAGAAAATATGGTAAACATATATACAATGGAATTCTATGCCTCCATCAGAAAGAATGACATTGTCCCATTTGTTAGGAAATAGAAAGATTTGGAAAAAATTATATTAAATGAAGTAAGCCAGACCCAAAGCAACATAGGTCCCATGGTTTCCCTTACCTGCAATAAATAGTACATGTGTAGGACAAACAGAAAAGGTCAAATGCTATGTACATATGAACCTCAAAATACGGACACACATTTTTTTTCCTTCTTTTTTATTTTTTATTTTTTGGTCTGGTCGTGAGGCGCCTGAACTCTGGGCCTGGGTGCTGGCCTTCAGCTCTTCAGCTCAAGGATAGAGCTCTACTACTTGAGCCACAGCACCACTTCCAGCATTTATCTTTTTGCTTATGTGGTGAGGAGGAATCGAAGCCAGGGCCTCATGCATGCAAGGCAAGCGCTCTACCACTGAGCCACCTTCCCAGCCCTTTCTTTCTATTATTTTTAACACATTTATAATGTGCTATGTGATTTTTTTTGTTTCTTTGGTATGTTCTTACCCCATGGTATGTCCCCTGTTTTCACTCTATTTGATTTGGGTGTCTTGTATATAATTTTGGGAGAGGAAGGGAAATAATAAAATGCTGAAATAAGGATACAGGTTGACCCATTGTAACAATGAGATGTACAAAGCACTATGTTGAAAATAAACTTTACCTCTTCAGTGGGGGAGGGAGTAAGTGGGGGGGTGAAGTAGGGAGGAGTTGGAGAGGTGGAGAGGGAAGGGATTGTAGGGGAAAAACAAAGAAGGATGTAATAATGCTTGATAGGAAATGTCCTCATTACCTTACTCATGTAACTGTAATCCCTCTCTACAGTATTTTTACAATAAAAACATATAAAAATAAAATAAAACAATCAGAAAAAAGTGAGCCGTTATGCAGAGATATTCCAATGGAATGTTCTATGATTACCATAGAAGAACCTGTCAAAGGCCCGAGATCATTCTTTTTTGTATTATTAATTAACTTCATTGTTATTATAGAGTTGATGTATAGAGAGATTACAATTATAAATCAAGTAATGTGTACACTTCCTTTCATACAGTGTCTTCGGTTCCCTCATTCTCTCCCAGTCTCTCCTTCCCATCTCCACCCATGAATAGTATAGTTCACCTTCATCAGTGTCCAGTGAGCTCACTTGCTGCATTTTCACCCTTTTTCCTTTGAGTTTTGTACCCTTCCCTCAACTCTTCTGAAAATGTACAAGTGAATACACCATACATAATGTAAACATGACATCATGATTAAAAACTAATTGTAGAGCATTTGGATTCCAGGCAAAACTAGTAACCTTTCAGATCACTCACTAACTACACCAAACTGAGACATCAGAATATGGAATACATCGCCTCTAGAACATAAAGATGATCACTATGGCATGGCATATATCCTTTCTGTTCCTTTATCAACTATTTGAGAAGGGCTATATCTAATTCCTACACACCCTGTGCTCTTGTAATTTTAGTGAGTTTACAGAGTCTTAATCAGATCTGCATCCTACCCTATACCTAAAATACCAATATGTCTAAAATAGTTACTTTCCTAGTTTACTGGATCTTATTTTCATTTGTGATCAGTTTAACAGATTGAACAGATTTCATGAAACTGAAAGAGGATTCCCATACTTTTTTTTTAACTGGAAGAGCAGTATCATTGAGCCAAAACAGATCAGGGACAGTGCCCAGGCCCTTAGCTCAAGGCCCACAACTGGCCAAAGATAAAAAGGTATCCACTCCTATCTCTAGCCATTTTTCATTTAGTTCATCTTTTGTCATAGTCAATATTTTTTCTTTTTTCTTTTCTTTCGTTTTTTTTTTTTTGGTCAGCCAGTGGGCTTGAACTCTCAATCAACTTTATTTCCTGTCTTGACATACTGATTGTTTTCCCTCTGTCCTTTAAAAAAAGCACACTCATAAAATAAATAATAAATTTTTAAAAATCAAAAAAATAGTGTAGGGCTATTATAGGAGTTGTTAGACTCAAGAGCAGTACTACTAAAATGATATTGCTAGATGGGCACTGAAGATCATACCTTTAGTCCTAGCTACTCAGGAAGCTAAGAGCAGAGGATCTGATTAACTAGCAGAAGATGGAAATTGAGACATGCTCCAGTGGTACAGTGCCAAACAGTGAGCAGAAAAGGCCAAGTGAGAGTTTAAGCCCAGTACCATCACAATTTATTAAGTAATTAATGAAAAGTCTGTTGTTGGCTTTGTCATCTGAAAGCTACACTAGTTATAAGTTTTCACAAATAGGCATTGATATAAAAGGATTTACTAGATCAGTATATATATATATATATATATATATATATATATATATATATATATATATATATATATATATTGGTACTAGGATATGTATTAATTTTAGCAACATAGAAATTTTTGTTACATAAAAGTGAACACTTATTTTTATTTGAAATGTAGGATTTTTCAGCAAATGAGCTATGATATTAGAGAAGTTAAAGACACTTACTAAAATTAGTTTTACCTAAGTAAAAACAGGATAGAATAGCAACAATCATGATCTAATACAATGAAGCACAATAAATGTATCATAAACTTGCATGCTGGCCTTCTTTTGATCCTTGATGAGCATATTAAACTATCACTTTATAGATTCAATAGACAGTCAATATTACTTAGTATTACTATTTTCAAAAGAAGATAAAGAAAAATAATACAGAAGAAGAATAAAACTCTTCAAAAAATATCCATGGGTTTTGTATTGGTTAGGAGAATTGACAGTTCTACAGTAGCAAACATTTTGAATACAAACGGAATGTCAAAAGTTAAGGTTGTTTGAGATTTCAGAACAAATTTGAAAAAAACAAATAGAAGTGCACTGCTTAAGCCTAAGGTTTATAGGTGAATAACTTCAGTAATCAAGATCCAAAAGTGTTTAGAAATGATTGAGCATGTATGTCCTAGCTTTCACTTCTAGGACATATATATTTTATCTAATAATCCATGAAAAAGAAATCTAAGGGTTTCATGAAGGTAACATTAGAGATGGTGCAGAAAATGAGTTGTTACGAGACAATATTGCAAGATGATAGTCTAGTGAAATGGTACAACAATCCATGTAAGAAATATTGAGATTCTTTCATTTTTATTTTTTGTGAAAATACTGTACAGAGAGGTTACAATTACATGAGCAAGGTAATGAGTACCTTTCTTATCCAGCATTGTTGCCTCCTCCTTTGTTTTTCCCCTACCATCTGTCCCGCCCAACTCCTCAACTACATGCCCCCTCTTCCCCCCCCATCTTAATTGTGAAGTTCGGTTTTTCACCATAGCATCTTGTACATCTTGTTGTTGCAATGGGTCAATCTGTATCCCTATTTGATTCTTTCTGAGAAATTGATCTACAATGTCATACAAAGAGAGGTATAATGCATGATTTATTGGGTTGGTATATTGATCTGGTAGGATTTGAGAGAAAAAGAAGTTATTCAGAATTTTTGTGAGATTCAGATGATTAGTAAAGTAAATATGTCACAAGCAAATCACGGAATCAAACCAAACCATAGCGAATTTTATACTCTTTTGTGGGGGGGGCAGGTGTATTACAGTGACAGTAAACTCAAAGTTGTATATAACTTTATGTAAAAGTTTTAAAAGTTGAACAAATGGTCAAAATTAATTATAATTTCGTAGGAGTATAAGCACTCTGTTTTAATATTTTATGTATTTTACTCAAATGTGTTCTACTATCCTCATTTTTGATGTGCTGTCAAAGGGAGAAAAAAGGACTTGGTATTCCATGTGGAATTTATTTCCAGGAGTGATAGGGAGGAGCTAGCAGACAGCACACATGTGTGCAGCTAAAACAAGGAACATTCAGAAAACTCAATTTTATTATTTGCTGACATCACTTGAAAATTGAGCCTCAAAGACAAAACTGTGCTTTTGCTCCTTCAAGTCATTCTTGCTTTAAATAGAACTTAAATAGAAAGGATCAGGTAAAAGTAACTAGCTACGTTCGAAGAAGATGAATGCGCTAATTTTCTGTTGATATTTAGAAAGCATTCTTGTGTTGCGTCATCCATCATCGATGTTCAATATAGAAGAAAAATCATTAAAAAGCTGTTCATTATTTCATGTAAATTAATGCCCCATTATTTAGGAGAGTTGCTTAAAGGTTTTGTTTTCAAAATTGAATATATCTTAATGTGAATAAAAGAGGGCTTTATATTTAGTCATAACAACTATTTATTCTAGAAATCTGAGATCAATTGATTGAAACAATGAAGAAAGTAAATCATTGACTGTCCTACAGAAACAATGAACATTGGCTTATTTCTACTCATTTTCTCCAAAATTTTGGCTATCACATTTTATTATCATAGGAACTCATCAAAATACAAAGGATTGTCACAATTTTAAAATGGCTAAACTAACCTTAATGCAATTTATTTGCACTAGATCCTTCAGTTGATAAGTAGCAGATACAATTTGGACTTAGATAACCAATGCATATGTAAGTCCAAAAAGAAATATATTTATTTATTGTCAAGGTGATATACAGAGGGGTTGCAGTTACATAAGTAAGGTTATATGAACAATACTTGAAGAACTTTTAAAAGCTAATTTTCCTTTAAGATTTTTGTGTGCATGTACCTTCACATTTATCTATTTCCATTCTACTTTAGGTTATGAATTGTTTATTACGAACTGATTCTAACAGATTCTAAGATTTTTGTCAAGTATCTGTCTCTTCTCTTTCATATTTGTAATCTCACCGTGACCATTTCTGTGTACAGAAATGTGCCATGCACACAAAGAAATCCTGTGCCACTTAACAATATTGAAATAAGTCAATGACCTCCTTCTAGATACAAAATATATTGGGAATTGTTTAGTCTTTTCATTTTATTTTATTTGTGAACATACTGTGTAGAGGGGTTACAATTACATGGGCAGGATAATGCATACATTTCTTACCAATCATTGCAGCCTCCTCCTTTGTTTATCCTTCACATCCCTTGCCAGCCTCCCCCTCTCCCCCAGTCCCAATCCTTCTCCTCCCCCCCCCGCACCCCCCCCCCCGCACAGACATTGTAAAGCTCGTTATGGACATGAAAACTTGTACTTCTCATTGTTGCAACAGGTCAACCTGTATCCTTAATTGACTTGTTTTTCCCCATCTCCTCCACAAGTTATACTGACATCAAATATAGTGAAAGCAGGGCTTATACTGTGGGGGAGGGACATACAAGGCAACAAAGAAATAATCTTATAAATGCGTGAGAAACACATGCATGAATGAAAAAAACATTAAAATACAAATCTAAGGGTTCATTTTCCTAACATCACATGATCTGACCTGTTCCGCTTGACTCATACATATACTAGATATTGCAAATAAGGGAAACCATGGGGCCTATGATTCTTTGGTCCTGGAATACTTCGCTTAATATAATTTTTTCCAAGTCTTTCCATTTCCTAACAAATGGGGCAATGTCATTCTTTCTGAGGGAGGCATAGAATTCCATTGTGTTTATATACCACATTTTCTTGATCCATTCATCTACTGAGGGGCATCTGTGTTGGTTCCAGATCTTAGCTATAGCGAATAATGCTGCAATAAACATAGTTGTGCTGGTAGCTATAATGTGGTCTTGTTGGTAAACATTTGGGTAAATGCCCAAAAGTGGGATTGCTGGGTCATAAGGGAGCTCTATGTGAAGTCGTTTGAGGAACCTCCATACTGCTTCCCAAAGTGGTTGAACAAGTTTACATTCCCACCAACAATGAAGTAAGGTTCCCTTCTGTCCACATCCCCTCCATCATCTGTTATTGTTAGAGTTCTTGATTTTTGCCATTCTAACTGGAGTGAGGTGGTATCTCAATGTTGTTTTGATTTGCATTTCTTTTATGGCTAGGGAGGATGAGCATTTCTTCATGTGTTTTTGGCCATCCTTCTTTCTTCTTCAGAGAAGTTTCTCTTTAAGTTTTGGACCACTTGTTTATTGGGCAGTTGTTTCTTTGAGGATTTGTTTTTGGGGGATTTAGTTTTTTGAGTTCCAAGTATATTTTAGATATGAGACCCTTGTCTGTTGTATGGCTATTAAAGATCTTTTCCCAATCCGTGGGTTTTCTATTGATCTTGCTAGCTATGTACTTTGCCCTGCAGAAGGTCTGCAACTTTATGCAATCCCATTTGTCCAACCTTTCTTTGATTTGTTGTGTTTCCGGGTCTCTATTCAGAAAATTTCGGCCTGAGCCAAGGAGACCTAGGGTTTCTCCTATTCCATCCTGTAATGTTTTCAGTGTCTGCTTTGACTTTGAGGTCTTTGATCCATTTGGAGTTGATTCTGGTGCAGGGTGATATATAAGGGTCTAGGTTTAGTTTTCTACAAGTAGTTAACCGGTTTTACCAGCAACATTTACTGAAGAGGCTGTCCTTGTTCCATTCTATTGTTTTAGCTCCCTTATCAAAGATTAGATGGCGATAGGTCTGTAGGTTCATTTCTGGGTTTTCAATTCTATTCCATTGGTCCTGAGGTCTGTTCTTATGCCAATACCAAGCTGTTTTGATTACTATGGCTTTATAGTAGAGTTTGAAATTTGGTATTGATATTCCTCCAACAGTGTTCTTTCTGTTGAGGAGCGTTTTTGCCATTCGGGGTCTTTAATTGTTCCATATGAATTTTTGGATTGCCTCTTCTATTTCCTTGAAGAATGAGGGTGGAATTTTGATGGGTATCACGTTGAATTTGTAGATAGCCTTGGGAAGTATTGCCATTTTCACGATGTTAATCTTTCCAATCCAGGAGCATGGGAGGTTTTGCCATTTTTTAAGATCTGTGTTGATTTCCTTTTTCAAGATTTCAAAGTTTTCATCATTGAGGTCCTTCACTTCTTTGCTTAAGTTGATTCCTGGGGATTTTATTTTTGTGGGGCTATTACAAATGGAGTTGCTTTCCTAATTTCAGCCACACTTTTCACATTGTTGGCATAGAGAAAAGCCATTGATTTTGGGGGGTTAATTTTATACCCTTCTACTTTGCCAAACTTTTGAATCAGCTTGAGTAATTAGGGAGTGGAGTTTATGGGATTCTTTAAATACAAGATTATGTCTTCTGCAAAGAGGGAGAGTTTTATTTCTTATTTCCCTACTTGGATCCCCTTTATGTCTGCATCTTGTCTTATTGCTGTAGCTAGGAATTGTAATACTAGATTGAAGAAAAGTGGAGAGAGTGGACATCCTTGTCTTGTTCCTGAGTTAAGAGGAAATGGCTTTAGTTCTTAAACATTAACTATAATGCTGGCTGTAGTTTTGTCATAAACAGCCTTTATTGTATTGAGGAATGTTCCATGGATTCCTAATTTTTCCAAAACCTTCATCATGAATGGGTATTGGATCTTGTTGAATGCCTTTTCTGCATGTATTGAGATAACCATGTGGTTCTTATTCTTGCTCCTGTTGATGTGATGAATAATATTAATTGATTTGTGTATATTAAACCAGCTTTGCATCCCTGAAATGAATCCTGTTTGTTCATGGTGCATGATTTTTTGGATGAATTGTTGAAGTCGGTTTGCCAGTATTTTGTTGAGAAGATTTGCATCAATGTTCATCAAAGAAATGGGTCTATAGTTCTCTTTCTTTGATGAGTCCCTGCCTGGTTTTGGGATGAGGGTTATGATGGCTTCATAGAATGTGTTCCGTAGTGAATTTTCTCTTTCAATTTCATTGAAGATTTGGAGGAGTATTGGTGTGAGCTCTGCTCTGAAGGCCTTGTAGAATTCCGCTGTAAAACCATCTGGTCCTTGACTGTTCTTAGCTGGAAGGTCTCTAATTGGTGTTTCAATTTCAGTGCTTGATATGGGCCTGTTAAGCTGGTTTAACTCATCTTGGTTTAGTTTTGGCATGTCAATATTTGCTAGGAAAAGTTCCATTTCTGTCAAGTTCTCAAACTTATTAGCATAACGTTTTGAGAAGTTTTCCCTTATAATGTTCTGAATCTTGGTTGTTTCCGTGGTGATGTTTCCATTCTCGTCTCTGAGTTTAATTATTTGGGTGTGTTCTCTTCTTTGTCTGATAAGATTTGCTAAGGGTCTCTCAATTTTGTTAAGTTTTTCGAAGAACCAACTCTTTGTTTTCTTGATTCTTTCTATAATTTTTTTGGATTCTAATTCATTTAATTCTGATTTAGTTTTAATTATTTCTTTCCGTCTACTGGATTGGGGTTTATCTTGCTGCTATTTTTCAAGGAGGTTTAGATGTGTCATTAGATTGATGGTTTCAGATCTCTCCAATTTGTTGATGTAGGAACTCATAGCTATAAACATGCCTCTGAGTATTGCTTTTGCTGTGTCGCAGAGGAGCTGGTAATTAGTGTGTTCATTTTTGTTGAATAGCATGAAAAATTGAATTTCCTTTCTAATCTCTTCCATGACCCACTCGTGATTCATGAGTGTGTTGTTCAGCCTCCATGTGATACCAGACTTTCTTTGGTGGCTTTTGGTGTTGAGATCTAATTTTATTCCCTTTTCCTCAGAGAGAATGCAAGGTATAACTTCAATGTTTCTGAATTTGGACAAGTTTGCTTTGTGGCCTAAAATGTGGTCTATTTTAGAAAATGTTCCATGTGCTACTGAAAAAAACGTGTATTCTGATGCTGCTGGGTCAAATATTCAGTAGATATCTGTTAAATCAAGTTGATCTATGCAGCTGTTTAGATCTGTAGTTTCTCTGTTGAGTTTTTGCTGAGTTGATCTATTTAGTGGGGAGAGTGGTGTTTTAGTATCCCCAACAATTAATGTCTTTGCAGTTCTATGGGATTTGAGGGAAAGTAGTGTTTCTTGGATAAATTTGGGTGTTCCATTTTAGTAGATATTTAGAATTCTAATATCCTCCTGAAAGGGAGATCCCTTAATTAGTATGTAACGACCTTCTTTATCTCTTCTCACGAGTTTTAATTGGAAGTCTATTTTATCTGATATTAAGATTGCAACTCCCGCCTGTTTATGGGGGACGTTTGCTTGGTAGATTTTGTTCCAACCTTTAACATTGAATATGTGTTTGTTATTACGGGCAAGATGTGACTCCTGCAGGCAGCAGATAGAAGGGTCTTGTTTTTTAATCCAACTAGACAGTCTATGTTGCTTAATTGGAGAGTTCAGTCCATTAACGTTAAGAGAAAGGACTGAGAGGTTTTTGGGAGTTCCTGCAGTGTTATCCACCTTCTTGGGGGTTGGGAAAACTGGGTTCTTCCTATGGTTCTTGGATTCTCAGTTTGGGTGCAGTTTCTTGACCTTTATTGTTTTCTTGTTGGTTTTCTATGTGTAGGACATCTTTAAGAAACTTTTGTAGGGCTGGTTTGGTGGAGGTGTACTGTTTCAATTTTTCTATGCTATGGAAGTTTTTTATTTGGCCTTCAGTTTTGAAGGAGAATTTAGCTGGGTACAGTATTCTTGGTTGATAGTTGTTTGTTTTTAATGCATGGCATACATCATTTCAGGCTCTTCTTGCTTTGATTTTCTCTGCTGAGAAATCTGAGGTGATTCTAATTGGTTTTCCTTTATAGGTGATTAATTTTTTCTCCTTGACAGCTTTAATGATCTTTTCCTTGGTCTGAGTTGATCCTGTGTGGATTATAGTGTGACAGTGGGATGTCCTATTCTGGTCTGGTCTGTTTGGAGTTCTAAAAGCTTCTTGTGTCTAAATAGGCCTATCTTTATGCATGTTTGGGAAGTTCTCTGCTAGGATCCTGTTAAACAAATTTCCTAGGCCATTGACTTCTGTTTCTAGGTTCTCCTCTACACCCATTATCCTTAGATTAGCCCTTCTGATGGTGTCTTCTAAGTGTTGGATGGATCTATCGTATTTCTTGGACTTGTCTTGGATGTTTGTATGTTTTTTCTCTATAATATCTAGGCTGTCTTCAATCCCTGAGATTCGATCTTCTGCATGGTCTAACCTGCTGTCAAGACTTTCTTCTTTGTTTTTTATCCCTTTTCCTTCTAATTGGTCAGCTTTGATGGCTTCAAGTTCTTTGTTGAAGCTTTGTTTTGGATCTTGTATGAACTCCTTTTTTTCCTTAATTGATGTTCAGTGTTTTTTCTCAGATCACTTAGTTGATTGGTTATGGTTTCCTTGGACTCCCCTTCTTTCTGTTGGGTTCCATTCAGCATTCCCTGTGTGGTCTCCCTGACTTCCTTTAGCTCTTCGTTAATGGATTCCATGAATGCCTTTAGTGATCTTTGTGTATTCTCTTCGTGCTCTCTCAATTCTTGTATTACGTTTTGATAAGCTTCCTCCCATTCTTGGGATTCCAGTAGTTCTCTTTGAGTGTTCTCAGCCTGTTTGCGCCATTCCTGTCTTTCTCTCTGAGTATTCTCAAGCTGCTCATGCAAATCCTGTATGGGCTTTTGAGTAGCTTCCTTATGCTTATGATATTCCTGTATAAACTTTTGGAATGCCTCCTCTCTCTCCCTATCACGCTTATACAGAGACCTTTGTATGCTTTCAATCTTTTGATTTATCATGTTTGCCAGCAGTTTGTAGTGCTATTTGGGAATTCTCCTCTGGATTATTCATTATCATTTCTGTCCCCTGATTATCGGGACTGGGAATTTAGATACCCGGATTTGCCATTTTCCTTGTGTTTTTCCGGCTTACTCTGCCCATTTGAGATGAAAAAAGCACCTGATTTGTGCTAGAACACTATCTTAAGGCAAGCATCAACCCAAGTCTGAATTTGCACAGTCAATAGTCTATAGATACAATCTAGTTCAACAGATACATCTATTCAACATCAAACAACTATACGTTAATGGGCTATGAACTGCAAAAAATTTGGAAGACCAGAAATTATTAGGTTTATGGAGAGATTTGGGTAAAAAAATAGGAATAGATTGATGTGTGTAGGCTCTGGTGTAGTTAACTAAGTCTTAATCTCAAAGCAGGAAATAGGTTGGGTCGGATGAAAGTAGAGAGAGAGAGAGAGAGAAAAAAAGAAATGGAACGGGAAAAGAAAGGAGACCTGAACAAATAGAAAGGTAGAAATTAATAAAATTATGTAGACTCGATAACAATCTATTTAGATAAGAACGTGAATTTATTGAGAGAAGGGGAGGGATATAAAGGAGATGTGAAAAACTTAAAAATAAAAATGCTTAAAATATTATATAGGTATAAAGAGGTAGTACTGCTATTAAGGAATTTAAGTCTTAGAGGTTTTGACCTGTGTAATAAATGTGTGGATTAAGTGTGTACACAATGGGGGATAGGGTCTAATAGTCAATCACAGGTTTATCTGAGGGTGTGCAGGACAAGAATTAAGTCACATAAAGAAGAACGAAAGAGAGGAGAACGTGAAAAGGATAAGAAAGGGAGAAGAAAAAGATGAGAAGTTCAGTAGAGCTAAACAAAAAACAAAATGATAATTTAAAAAAGAGGAAAAAAAGAGGAAGAAGACCAAAAAGAACACAAAAACGCACACTCCCGTATCCCCAAAATAAAAATTATAAGAGCAAAAGAAACTTTTTGGAAAACATTTTTTTTATCAAAAATCAAAGATTAAAGATTGAAAAAAGTTTTAGAAAAGAAAAAAATATTTTTATATAAGGTACCAAAAATAAAAACTAAAAAAAAAAAAAAAAAAAAAAAAAGACGAAGAAGAGAAAAAAGAAAAAAGAACAAAAAACAAAAAAACAAAAAAAACCCAAAAATTTCTTTGATTTTTTTTTGGGGGGAGGAGTGGGAAAAATCCTGTATCTCCCTTGGGTCCGTAACCATCCTCTTGTTGGAGTCTCTGGTCTGCTTGTTGTCCTGTGTCTTGGTTGGTTTCTTAAATCAGTTTATTCGAACAGGCAGTAAAATGCTCTGCTTTACCCAGGATTTGGCGATCCTCCTCCCAGGCTAGTTCTTTGGGAGACAGATCTGCTTTGAGTATCACAAAAGGGGGGGGGGTGTAGTGATGAGGCTAGGTTCTGGTAGCTTTTCCAGGGCTGGTTTGTGAATACCTCACAGAGCCCAGCCTAGAGCCATTCTCAGCGTTTCTGTGTACTGATTTTCAATTGCTTGTCGAGGCTGCTAGAGGGAGGGGCAGCCTCTGGCTCTGATTACCCAGTGAAGAAACCGACTCCTAGGGCTGGCACCTGAGCTGGGTGACTTTTCCCTGTGTGGAGCTGAGTCTGGCAGGTCACGCCGCGGGTAAGTTCTTGTGACCTGCTAAATGACTCCTTTTATTCCAAGGCCTGAGTTGGAGCTAGCAGCTCCTCCGAGCTTTGTCAGTATCCAAGATGGAGATCACCGGTGCTGGGGGTGGGAGGGGTGGCCTTCCCTCCTCTGCTCCCTGAGAAGGAGTGAGGACGTCAGGCTTCTACTCACGCAGAGTCTTAGTTCCTGGGTCATCTCTGGTCTGCGAACTGCAGGATGAAGATGTCTGCTCCTTGTCGGTTCTTGCTGGTGTTGAGTAGAATCCGCTCGCATGCTGTGTCTGGCTCCTTTGTCCCGGACTCTCTGTTGCTCAGGTATGGCGGCTGTGCTCGCCCACCACCGCCACAACTGCTGCCGCCGCAGCGGCTGCTGGCAAGTGCTCAGAAGTGTCTCCTTGCCTGGATTTCCTTCTCTGGCCAAACTCTCTGTCCTGTGATGACTCACTTGGTGTAATTCTCTGACTTAGGACTGTTCACTGGAACTCTAAAACTGCTTTCTATTCGAGAGCTTACTTAAACTCCAGCTTCTCCTCCGCCATCTTCCCGGACTCCATGGCTTACTAGTGTGTCTCACCAGTTCCTGGCTTTTGTTTCATATGATCTGAAGCAATCTCACATGAAACTAGGAAGATCAGCAGTGCAGCACTGTTGTTTAGTCTTATTCCAATACAATTAAGACAAAGCACTTAAATCTAATGACTACTTCCTGATTGTAATCACTTTATAGGGCCAGTCAACTGCTGATCTTCTTTGATCATTCCTCTTTTTCCTAGGAGTATGTATAAATGCTTATTTTTTAAAATTATGATTTGTCTGATAATAATCATGAACTTTAGTCCTGTTTTTGCCTCTCAATTTAGAACTATTAATGTTGAAAAGTAAAGAGAAAAAGTGTAAATTATTGTTATTTGTGTACCTATTTAAAAAATTATGAATATATTACTTGAAATATTCAAAATGAAATTTCACTCAATCTAAATAAAGATGAAAATACTGACCAAATACTGTTACATGATTTTTATTCTGTGCTCACATTGAAATGGAAACACCTTTCTTTTATTGGATCAGTATTATTTTGTGGTATTTATGCTTTTAATTTATTGTAAATATACATTTATAATATGTATATATATGTATTTGTATATACATGTGAATATAGTAAATATATATATGCATGTATATATGTATGCATACATATATATATTTATGTCAGATCCTCTTCACCACCCAGTAGCCTCATCTCCTTTCTCTAAACTTCCCTCCTAGACTATCCAAATAATACATTTTGTACCACTGTCATCATCTTTTTCATTTTGTTTATTCTCCTCTTTGAGATACTTCAGTTACTGAATTTATCCTCTTTGAATTCAATTCATCTTGCTATCATGCTTCTGAGTTCAGTGAGCTGTTTCTTCTTGTACAGTTGTTGACTTTCTAGATTTCTGCTGCTATTTTATCTGTTTTTGCTTTGATACTTAGCATCTGAGGCCAATGTATGTATTGAACATTTTAATCACTTGCAATCTTGCAATCAAGGTATTCACACTGCTACAGTAGTACTCTATAGTGGAAGAGTTGCAGTGTATTTTCTTGCTGCTAGACTGGAAGATAACTCAGAAATGAAGTTTTTTCCATGCATTTTAGGCACTAAACCCAGTCATGCTAGGAAAACAAGATGAAGTCTCTTGAATTTCTTTGTGTGTTCATTGCTGTTAGATGTATATGGAGAATGGGGATGGTAAATAAGAATAAATAATCCTTATTACTTACCCTCTTCTATTCTGCTCCCAGTTTAGATACTTATTTCATATCTTCAGGCATACAAAAATTAATATTCTCAAAATATTACAAAATGTGTTACCCTAGATATCTATACTATTTTCAGTGATAGATTAAAATATCAGATCCAGAATGTTTCATCTCCAAGATTCTGTAACCAAAAATCTGTTCATTTTTCCTTTTACATTGATATGTACCTATATATGCATATATACATATATAAATATTATATATGTGTAAATATGTATACATAGTTTATCATTTCTCATCTTTTCTCCCAACAGTACTGACTTTTTTGAATTCATATAAACTCACACCAAATTGTGGTAATTGGCATTAGGCTCCAAACTAGCTCTCTTATTTCTTGTTTTCCAATTGCAATGACTAGGTTATGAACAAAGACATAAAAATACATTGATAGTAGATAAGACGTATTCACTACATTAGTCCAATACTATTAGAAGAAAATTAATTTTGCACTGACCCAGATTTTACTTGCGGTTGCACCGTGTCTGGAAGGCTTCTGTGGTAGCTGCTGAAATGACAGTTTACTGCAGTTTGAAGTTTCAATTATTCTCATCATGAGGGCTAATTCTTTGTTTTTAGGAGAAAAAAAATTTGTACTTATCCTCTTACACATGCACAACATATGCTATTTTGTAAACATTTGACAATTTGTCCAAAAAATGAACACTGGAACCACCAAATGCACAGATTGATGAAAATAATCAAATAAATAATACCAATGTGGGACTACAACACACTTTATAAAATTCAGTCTCAGCAATTGTGGCCAAAATGTTGTGTATATCATGCTTTTGACCTGAATTCAATATGACACATGCTGCTCCACTGTAACTGGAACTTTCTTAATTTATACAAATAAAATATTTAATTCCTCTTGGATTGCAAACAAAAGATGTATATATGTGAGTGTGTGTATATATATATATATATATATATATATATATATATATATATATTGTTTTCTGATATTAAGAACTACGGGACAATTCAAGGATTAAGAGGTTTTCTTACAAAACTTGACTTGCCAAAGTTTTTCTTTCAAAATGTGACACCGTTAACAAAGAAATTGGATAACAGGGTCCACAGAATCTTCCCTGACATTCTGAATAGGGTGTGCCTGGCGGCACCCTATTGTTGGTTGGTGTAAGATTGATTGCAGCATGATAGACCTCAAAATACCCACCTTAGTCAATCATAAAACAAGAGGTAAAGATAAATTCAAGACTCTGGTCGGTTCTGTGACCTTCACTGGTAATGAAACTTGTAGGCTCATTAGTTGCAATTAGAAGCATTTAAAAATTAATTGCTTTTAGCTTAATGAAGTTTTTGCTCACGTGGAACTCAGAACAATGGTAAACACATCAACAAACTTGTTAGCAATGCTTAACTATAGGGTGGAGATAACTTGGAGAATTGTTGTTTCTCCTTTCTTTCCCCCCTCTCTCTTTCTCTCATTATGATTGCATGTATGAAAAGAATGCATGGGTTAAAGTTTCTTTATGTCTTCATAAACATTTGTACATTAGGAGTCATCATTGCAATCCTATACTATTCACATAAGCATTAATATCTCTTTCAAAGTTACCTTTGTTCACATTCGTATTTTAATGTATTGTGTATTTAGCTCATGTGTCTGTAAGAATGTCATTCATCCATGAAATTAACTACCCAGAGAGTATGCTGTTACAAAAGCATTACAAGCCAGAAGAGGTGGCTCGACCTTGAAATCTTAGATTCTTGAGTTGCAGAGAACATCAACAAAGGCAGAAAAGTTCACAGGACTACCTCATTGTGATGATACAGGCTGTTTATCCGAGATACAAGGGAAACACCATGGCTGGCCAGACTTCAACATGGCTGTCATTGCCAGCAGCATGGGCAAACACAGTAGTAGGATCAAACTGAAGTCTGCCCTGGCCTAAGGCCTTACTTTGAAAATAGCCAAGTCAAAATAATGCAATTCTAACTGGAGCAATGTGGAATCTCAATTTTGTTCCTTTGATTGGCATTTTTTTAAGGCTAGAGAAGTTGAGCATTTTTTCATGTATCTATTGACCATTCTTATTTCCTCTTCAGATAAGTTTCTCTTTAAGACTTTAGCACACTTATTTATCTCGCAGTTGTTTCTTTGAGGATTTGTTGTTGGAGGAATAAATTTTTTGAATTCTAAGACCCTTATACATTGTGAGGCTAGTGAAAATCTTTGCCCAGTTCATGGATTTTCTATTGAACTTGCTAGCTATGTCCTTCGTCATGCTGAAGTTCTGCAGTTTCATGCAATCCCATTTCTCCAAACTTTCTTTGATTTGTTGTGCTTCTGAATATTTATTAAGAAAATTCTGGCCACTTCAACCTAGGTTAGAATAGCCATAACCAAGAAATCTAATAACAACAGATGATGGAGGGGATGTGGCCAAAAGGGAACCTTAATGCATTGTTGGTGGAAGTGTAAACTTGTTCAACAACTTTGGAAAGCAGTATGGGGGTTCCTCAAAAGACTCCACATAGTGCTCCCGTATGACCCAGAAATCCCATTTTGGGGCATTTACCTAAATTATCACAAACAAGGCTATACTAAAGCTACCAGCAGAACTATGTTCATTGAAGCATTATTAACCATAGTTAAGATATGGAACCAACCCCGATGCCCCTCAGTAGATCAATAGATCAAGAAAATGTGAGATATATATATATATATATAGATATATAAATATATATATGTATATGTATATATATGTATATATATAATGAAATTCTATGCTTCGATCAGAAAGAATGACACTACCCTATTTGTTAGGAAATGGAAAGACTTGGAAAAAATTATATTAAGTGAAGTAAGCCAGGCCCAAAGAAACGTAAGTCCCATGGCTTCCATTATTTGCAATAACTAGTGTATATCTAGGACAAGCGGAAACATTCAAAAGCTATGTACATATGACCATATAAGATGATGTTAAGCAAAAAAACCACAGTGTTTTTTTTTTCTTTCTTGCTATTGTTTTTAATGAACTTATAATGAACTACATGATATTTTGTATCTTTGGTATGTTCTTCCCCCACGGTGTAGCTCCTGTTTCCACTGCATTTGATTCAGGTGCCCTGCATCTTGTTTATGCATTTCTAATTTGGGGAAGGGATGGGAAATAACAAAATGCTGAAATAAGGATACAGGTTGACCCATTGTAACAATGAGATGTACAAGACACTATGTTGAAAACGAACTTTACAACTTCAGCAGGAGGGGAGGGAGTTGGTGAGGCAAGGAGGGAAGGGATTATAAGGGAAAAACAAAGGAGGAGGTAAGAATGCTCAATAGGAAATATACTCATTACCTTACTCATGTATCTGGAACCCCTCTGTATGGTATTTTTACAATGAAAAATATAAAAACAACTGATGCTGGAGGGAATGTGGCCAGAGGGAATCTGCATTGGTGGGAGTGTAAACTGGTTCAACCACTTTGGAAAGCAGTATGGAGGTTTCTCAAAAGACTCCACATAGAGCTCCCGTATGACCCAGCAATCCCACTTTTAGGCATTTACCCAGTCACAAATAAGGCCATACTAAGGCTACCAGAACAACTATGTTTATCACAGCATTATTTACCATAATTATAATATGGAACCAACGCAGATGCCTCTCAGTAGATGAATGGATCAAGAAAATGTGATATATACGGACTGGGAAGATGTCTCAGTGGTAGAGCGCTTGCCTTGTATGCCTGAGGCTCTGGGTTCAATTCCTCAGCACCACATAAGCAAAATGAAAAAAGCCGGAAGTGGCGCTGTGACTCAAGTGGTAGAGCGCTAGCCTTGAGCTGAAGAGCTGAGGGACAGCGCCCAGGCCCAGAGTTCAGGCCCCACAAACGGACCCCCCCAAAAAAAAAGAAAAGAAAAGAAAATGTGATATATATATATAAATATATATATACATATACATATATATATATATACATGTTTATGTATATATGTGTGTGTGTATGTGTATACAATGGAATTCTATGCCTCCATCAGAAAGCATGGCCTTGTCCCATTTTTTGGGAGATGGAAAGACTTGGAAACATTTATATTAAGTGATGTAACCAAGGCCCAAAGAAACATATGTCCCATGGTTTCCCTTATTTGCAAAAATCTAGAACATCTGTAGGACAAGCAGAAAAGGCCAAAAGCTATGTACATATGACCATACAAGATGATGTTAAGTGAAATGATCTCCAAGATAGGGACATAAATATCTGTTTTCTTTCTTGCTATGTTTTCTAACATATTTATCACGTACCAAGTGATTTTTTGTTGCTTTGTATGTTCCTCCCCTACGGTACAACCCCTGTTATCACTGTATTTGATATGGTGCCCTGCTGTTGTATATACACTTCTCTAATTCAGGGAGGGGAAGGGGAAAAACAAAATGTGGATAAAAAGATTCAGGTTGACCCATTGTAACAGTAAGAAGTATAAAACACTATGTTGAAAACTAACTTTACAACTTGCGGGGGTAGTTGTGGAGGTGGGAGGGAAGAGATGGTAGGGGGAAAACAAAGGAGGAGGCAACAATGCTCAATAGGAAATGTACTCATTACCTGGCTCATGTAACTGGAACCCTTCTGTACAGCATTTTTACAATAAAACGTACAGAAAATTAAAAAAAAACAATTAAAGTGTGGCTCAACTGCTAGAACACTTGCCCTCAAGTTGAGGTCAGGAGTTCAATACCCACTACTACCAAAGAAAATAATAAGAAAAGGAAGAGCATGATTTTTTCTAAAACTTATACATTTAGCCTAAAATGAGATAGAAGTAAAGAGAAAATGAAATCCAATATTTGCTAGACAATTTAATGATGAAGAAAAGAGTTCATGTTCATATTTTAACTTTCTATATTTTGTATCCTGGGGACAAAACCACTCTATTATTTCCTCTGGATCAATTACTTTGTATATATTTGAAGTGTAGTGTGAGTTCATATTTTCTGACTATATGGGGTATGAGTCTATTATTATTAGGTTATGCAATTTAGCAATCATTCTGAGATAATATGTTTTTATGATTTCCAGGTACAGGAGCCATTTCTTTTCCTCATTAAGAACGCATGAGTTATTTTCATAAAGGTATCTAAGTGTTGCTAAGAATGTGAAAGATTTATATACATGAATAACCACAGACAACTTTAAAAATTGCGAAAACACAATGGCTAAATTCTGCGATTGCATTGCCTTACCCTGGATATTTTATTCAGGAAAAAATTGTTCAAGTAATATTTATTTACACATTGGTAAATACATAGATACAATTTATATATTCATTCAATCAGATAATTTAAATGATGCCAAATAAATATTTGTGGAGATGTTATGCCAGAAAGTCTGCAGCAATGTTAGATATTGCAATAGAAATTATATTTGAATAACTAGTCTTTGATTAAAAACAATAAAAAATGTCTTACATTAAAATGATAAAAAGATAGAGTTTAGTTCTGTATTAAAAATAAACCATTAATCGGAATTCTAAATTTGTGTAGTTACCACTATATGCTAAAATAGCATTTGTTATGTCTCAGTCTTGTACCTGACATAATTTAACTTACAGATATTTGAAGAACTAGGGTGCTTGCCTTACTTTAACTATCTTACACATTAAGATATGTCCCATATTTAGACCTGTTCTCTTTGACTCAACATACATTGACATATATCTACATACACAGCCTCTTTTGTCTTTGTCAACTAAAACACAATTTTGACTTCTACGTAAAGATTTCTCCTCCTCTGAGTCATTTCCTATGATAATATGTTTTATCTTCATTTGTTATTTATTGGATCTGAAAATAACTTATGTATTCAGTTGTTCATAAATTACTTTCCCTCCTATGTAAATATTTTGGGGATCAGTAAGTTTGACAGTCCTAGAAAGCTGTATGTTTTACATGTGAATTTCCATTACTGAAATAGTATTAGATGGAGACAGAGAGACAGAGAGACAGAGAGAGAGAGAGAGAGAGAGAGAGAGAGAGAGAGAGAGAGAGAGAGAGAGAGAGACAGAGAGAGAGACAGAGAGAGAGAGAGAGAGAGAGAGAGAGAGAGAGAGAGAGAGAGAGAGAGAGAGAGAGAGAGAGAGAGAGAGAGAGAGAGAGAGAGAAAAAGAGGAAAACATAAAGCACACACTAAAAAGCTAAGAAATTAATGAATTCTTCTTGGAGGCATACATTTTTTTCCTTTGCCTTCCAATGAACTCAGATTTCCACAGTTCTGTTTAAATAGATGTTAATCTAATTTCTTCCTTGATAATAAAACCCTGCTGTGTCCCAAGTTAATTTACTCAGCTATTTTGTAATGAAGGCCAGGATGTCTTGTCCTTGAAATTTATTTCTATATCAAAAAGCTAGAATTTTGGATAGGTACTTAAAACTTAGAGCAAATTTGCATACTTATTTATTTGCTTCAACTTAGCCTAAGGAGCAATCTTAATACCTTTATTTATCTAAAGGGTAATTAATAGTAACATCTTAAAACATAATGAAAATTTGGTTTAAGTTTTCTTATTTTCATCCACAATACCTCAGTTGGGCACATTCCCTCTTGTAGTAGTTTTCTATTGCTGACTTGATCCATAATACCACCACTGTGAGAAAAGTTTTTATTTTTCATATACTGCAAACATAGGACACTGCAATTGTGTTGTGTGGTAGAAGCTAATATCTGCAATCTCTGCTACTGAGAATTCTGACATTGGGGATGTGTGGTCTCACAGCAAGGTTAGTCTAGGGAGAAAAGTTAAATACACTACACTTCCAAAATAACTAACAAAAAGCTATGTTAGAAGCATGACTTAAGTGGTAGAGAACCAGTCAATCAAGTGTGCTGCCACCAAAAATTATCTAGGGCTGGGATCGTGGCCCAGTGGTAGAGTGCTTGTCTTGAATGCCTGAGGCCCAGGTTCGATTCCTCAGCACCACATGAGCAGAAAAAGCCGAAAGTGGTGCTGTGCTGAAGTGGTTAAGCACTAGCCTTGAGCTGAAGAGCTGAGAGATAGCTCCTAGGCCCAGAGATCAGGCCCTATGACTGACCAAAGAAAATCTGTACAATTAAAACCACTGCTTTAGTCAACTTTTTTTTTAATGTATCTATTTCAAGCATGGTTGAAAAGATTTAAATATTAGGAGAAACTATCCATGGTGGAATTGTTTTATTTTATATCATATTATCAATTCTGATCACTGTAATCCTATCCTATATGTCATTATTTTATCATTCAAAATCTTTCACTCTCTTGTTATAGAAAAATTCCATAATTCTATTCCTATGAGAACTTTATGTTCTCAATCTGTATAATCCCTACTTACAATTCAAGTTTCCTCAATTAATGAGGGTAATAACCACGTTTTACAATTAATTGATAAGTACACAAAGATAAATAAAAGTACCTTCTCCCAAATATATGCTAGAACAAGTACATATACTAACAAATTAAGTTCAATGGTAAAATAAAGGAAAATATGTGTGAAGATTTTTATGAATCACAAAAAACAGAGAAGTTAGTTGCTGAAATGAGTGTGGGAAAAGAAAATGATGAAAAAGAAAAAAATAGATAACAAGACTGATATCTCTAAAACACTAATTTCAGTGTCAACTAAGAAAATGACTGATAATTAACACCAAATAAAAAATAAAAAAAATCGTAGTTTAAGAAGAGAAAGATGTGTTAAGTAGTGAAAAGAGAGTATTAACCGAAAATACATAATTCATTAGATTTCTTATGTCAATCACCATTTCAAATCATTGTATAATACCTTTATTTCTCCAGAAAAATATATCAATAGAATGTATATTTCTTTCTTCTATCTATCTATCTATGTATCTATGTATCTATGTATCTATGTATCTATGTATCTATGTATCTATGTATCTATGTATCTATCTATCTATCTATCTATCTATCTATCTATCTATCTATCTATCTATCTATCTATCTATCTATCTATCTATCTATCTATCTGTCTGTCTGTCTGTCTGTCTGTCTGTCTGTCTGTCTATCTATCTATCTATCTATCTATCTATCTATCTATCTATCTATGTTCCTATCCATATCATCATTCTTCTCATCAATCCAATATCTAGATTTTGATTAGAAGGAAAAGTTGGTTATAGTTATGGGAACTGAGAATTACAGTTTGAAATTGGCAACCTGGAGAAATACAAGAACTGATGCTTCATTTTAGGACAAATCAAAATACCTAAGTACCAAGTTAAAGTTCCAATCTCAAACCAGCAATTTAGCTGAACAAAAAAACATTTATTTCAGTCACAGTCCGAAGGCCAGAATGACCAAAGTCCCACCTCAGGTATATAGAAAGTAGGAATTTTCAATTGTTCTGCACTTCGGTTGATTGGTGAACATCTACCCATATTAGGGAGGAAAATTTGCCTTACTCATTCTAAAGATTTAAATGTTTATGTTACCCAGAAACAGATGTACAGATATATTGCAAATGTTTATCCAAATTCCTGGTCACTCCATGGACCTATCATGTTAATTCATAAATACAAACTAAAACAAATTCATTTGCTTATGGTTTAGAAAACAATAATAATATTACATTCTTTTCTTCTGATATTGGATTATCAATAAATATCTTGATTTCACCTTTCTCAGAAGAACAGTACACTAACTAATCTACACAGTTATTCAACAACAGTCAAAATAAAGACTATAACAATGTTAAAGTAAGAGGCTTCATAGGAACATTAACTAGAAAGTAACAACACAAAGATAAATAAAACAGGAAAAAGACAACAAAAAAGAAAATGTAACAATTACTTTTGAATATCACATTTGAGAAAAACATTAAAAATTTTCCTGATGGTGTGAGGAAAAACAGAAATTTGGAGAATTTTTCATAAAATGAAACAATCATTGTATAACAACATGAATTGAACATGAATATAAGAGAGAAACATGCATATTCACTTATTTTTTTTTATTTTGTTGATCTTGATTACAAAGCTTAGGTAGGACCATAATCTAAAGGAAATGGTAGAGAGCTCTAAATGACTTGAGAAAACTGGCCATAGAATTGTTATATACCTAAAATCAATCTCATAATTTACATTCCAGGAAATACTTTTTCTTATTTTTTTTCTTTTTTTTATTGTGAAAATACTGTAAAGAGGAGATACAATTAAATGGGTAAGATAATGAGTATAATTCTTCTTTTTTCATGATTAATTGATTTGTTTTTATTTTTTAATTTTATTTTATTGTTTTTATTTATGAACATACTGTACAGAGGGGTTAAAATTACATGGGCAGAATAATGCATACATTTCTTACCAAGCATTGCAGCTTACTCCTTTGTTTACCCTTCACATCCCTTCCCAGCTTCCCTTCTCCCCCCCATCCAAACCTTCCCCCCCTGCACCGACATTGTAAAACACCTTTTCGACATGACAACTTGTACTTCTCATTGTTGCAACAGGTTTACCTGTATCCTTAAACGACTTGTTTTTCCCCATCTCCTCCACAAGTTATACTGACATCAAATATAGTGAAAGCGGGGGTTACACTGTGGGGGAGGGACATAAAAAGCAACAAAGAAATAATCTTATAAATGCGTTAGAAACACATGAATGAAAGAAAAAAACATTAAAATACATAACTGAGGGTACATTTTCCTAACATCACATTATCTGACCTTTTCAGCTTGACTCATACATATACTAGATATTGCAAATAAAGGAAACCATTGGACGAAGTTTCTTTGAGCCTGGCTTACTTCACTTAATATAATTTTTTCCAAGTTTTTCCATTTCCTAACAAATGGGGCAATGTCATTCTTCCTGATGGAGGCATGGAATTCCATTGTGTATATATACTTTCTTCATCCATTCATCTACTGAGGGGCATCTGGTTTGGTTACATATCTTAATTATGCTAAATAATGCTGCAATAAACATAGTTGTGCTGGTAGTTTTAGTGTGGTCTTGTTTGTAAACATTTGGGTAAATGCCCAAAAGTGGGATTGCTGGGTCATACGGGAACGATATGTGAAGTATTTTGAGGAACCTGCATACTGCTTTCCAAAGTGGTTGAACAAGTTTACATTCCCACCAACTATAAAGTAAGGTTCCCTTCTGTCCACTACCCTCCAGCATCCGTTGTTGTTAGAGTACTTGATTTTTGCCATTCTAACTGGATTGAGGTGGTATCTCAATGTTGTTTTGATTTGCATTTCATTTATGGCTAGGGATGTTGAGCATTTCTTCATGTGTCTATGTTTCTCTTGAAGTCTTTCTCTTTAAGTCTTTCACCCACTTATTTATTGGGCAGTTGTTTCTTTGAGGATTTGTTGTTGGGGGATTTAATTTTTTGAGCTCCAATTATATTTTAGATATGAGACCATTGTCCGTTGTATGGCTAGTGGAGATCATCTCCCAATCCTTGGGCTTTCTATTGATCTTGCTAGCTATGTCCATTGCCATGTAGAAGCTCTGCAACTTCATGCAATCCCATTTGTCCACCCTTTCTTTGATTTGTTGGGTTTCCGGGTCTCTATTCAGAAAATTTCGGCCTGAGCCAAGGAGACCTAGGGTTTCTAGTACTCCATCCTGTAATGTTTTCAGAGTGTCTGCTTTGACTTCGAGGTCTTTGATCCATTTGGAGTTGATTCTGGTGCAGGGTGATATATAAGGATCTAGCTATAGTTTTCTACAAGTAGTTAACCAATTTTGCCAGCACCATTTACTGAAGAGGCTGTCTTTGTTCCATTCTATTGTTTTAGCTCCCTTATCGAAGATTAGATGGCTATAGGTCTGTAGGTTCATTTCTGGGTTTTGAATTCTATGCCAATACCAATACCAAGCTGTTTTGATTACTATGGCTTTATAGTAGAGTTTGAAAATTGGTATTGATATTCCTCCAGCAGTGTTCTTTCCGTTGAGGAGCGTTTTTGCTATTCGGGGTCTTTTATTGTTCCATATGAATTTTTGGATTGCTTCTTCTACTTCCTTGAAGAATGAGCTTGGAATTTTGATAGGTATCACGTTGAATTTGTAGACAGCCTTGGGAAGTATTGCCATTTTCACGATGTTAATCTTTCCAATACAGGAGCATGGGAGGATTTGCCATTTTTTAAGTTCTGTGTTGATTTCCTTTTTCAAGATTTTAAAGTTTTCATTATAGAGGTCCTTCACTACTTTGGTTAAGTTAATTCCTCCGTATTTTATTTTTGTGGGGCTATTACAAATGGAGTTGCTTTCCTAAATTCAGCCACACTTTTCTCATTGTTGGCATACAGAAAAGCCATTGATTTTGGGGGGTTAATTTTATATCCTGCTACTTTGCCAAAGTTTTGAATCAGCTTGAGTAATTTGGGAGTGGAATCTATGGGATTCTTTAAACACAAGATCATGTCGTCTGCAAAGAGGGAGAGTTTTATTTCTTCTTTACCTATTTGGAACCCCTTTATATGTCTAGATCTTGTCTTATTGCTGTAGCTAGCCATTCTAATACTCGATTGAAGAAAAGTGGAGAGAGTGGACATCCTTGTCTTGTTCCTGAGTTAAGAGGAAATGGCTTTAGTTTTTTTTACCATTAACTATAATGCTGGCTGTAGGTTTGTCATATACAGCTTTTATTGTATTGAGGAATGTTCCATGGATTCCTAATTTTTCCAATACCTTCATCATAAAGGGGTGTTGGATCATGTCAAATGCTTTTTCTGCATCTATTGAGATAACCATGTGGTTCTTATTCTTGCTCCTGTTGATGTGATGAATAATATTAATTGATATGTGTATATTGAACCAGATTTGCATCCCTGAAATGAATCCTGTTTGATCGTGGTGTATGATTTTTTGGATGAATTGTTGAAGTCGATTGGCCAAAATTTTGTTGAGAAGTTTTGCATCAATGTTCTTCAAAGAAATGGGTTTATAGTTCTCTTTCCTTGATGAGTCCCTGCCTGGTTTTGGGATGAAGGTTATCATGGCTTCATAGAATATGTTCGGTAGTGAACTTTCTCTTTCAATTTCATTGAAAAGTTGGAGGAGTATTGATGTGAGCTCTGCTTTGAAGGCCTTGTAGAATTCCACTGTAAAACCATCTGGTCCTGGACTTATCTTAGCTAGGAGGTCTCTTATTGCTGTTTCTATGTCAATGCTTGATATGGGACTGTTAAGATGGTTTAACTCATCTTGGTTTAGTTTTGACATGTCAATATTTGCTAGGAAAAGGTAGATTTCTGTCAAGTTCTCAAACTTATTTGCATAAAGTTTTGAGACGTATTCCCTTATAATGTTCTGAATCTTGGTTGTTTCCGTGGTGATGTTTGCATTCTCATCTCAGAGTTTATTAATTTGGGTGTGTTCTCTTCTTTTTCTGATAAGATTTGCTAAGGGCCTGTCAATATTGTTAATTTTTTCGAAGAACCAACACTGTATTTTCTTGATTATTTCTATCGTTTTTTGGATTCTAATTCATTTAATTGTGATTTAATTTTAATTATTTCTTTCAGTCTACTGGATTAGTGTTTATCTTGCTGCTCTTATTCAAGGAGGTTTAGATGTGTCATTAAATTGTTGGTTTCCGATCTCTCCAATTTGTTGATGTAGGAGATCAGTGCTATAAACTTGACTCTGAGTACCGCCTTTGCTGTGTCCCAGAGGAGCTGGTAATTTGTGTGTTCATTTTTGTTGAATAGCATGAACATTTGAATTTCCTTTCTAATCTCTTCCATAACCCACTCATGATTCAGTAGTGTGTTGTTCAGCCTCCATTTGATACCGGACTTTCTTTGGTGGCTTTTGGTGTTGAGTTCTAATTTTATTCCCTTGTGGTCAGAGAGGATGCAAGGTATAACCTTAATGTTTCTGAATTTAGACAAGTTTGCTTTGTGGTCTAAAATGTGGTCTATTTTAGAAAATGTTCCATGTGCTGCTGAGAAAAACGTGTATTCTGATGCTGCTGGGTGAAATGTTCAGTAGGTGTCTGTTAAGTCTAGTAGATCTATGCAGCTGTTTACATCTGAGGGTTCTCTGCTGAGTTTTTGCCAAGTTGATCTATCTAGTGTGGAGAGTGGTGTGTTAAAATTCCCCACAATTAATGTACTTGGATCTATGTGGGATTTGAGGGAAATTAGTGTTTCTTGGATAAATTTGGTTGCTCCATTTTTTACAAATAGATATTTGGAATTGTAATATCCTCCAGAAGGAGAGATCCCTTAATTAGTAGGTAGCAACCTTCTTTATTTCTTCTCATGAATTTTAATTTGAAGTCTATTTTATCTGATATTAGTATTCCAACTCCCGCCTGTTTATGGTATTTTGGTTTCCCTCCTCTCTCTTCCTATCATGCTCATAGAGAGTCCTTTGTAGGTTTTCTAATTTTTCATTTATCATCTTTGCCAGCAGTGTTTCTAGAGTTATTTGGGAACTCTCCTCTGGATTATTCATTGTCTGTTGTGTCCCCTGATTATCAAGGTTGGGATTTCAGATACCCGGATTTGCCATTTTTCTTGTGTTTTTCTGGCTTACTCTGCCCATTTGAGATGAAAATAGCACCAGTTTTGTGCTCAAACACTATCTTAAGGCAACCATCAACCAAAGTCTGAATTTGTGCAGTCAATACTCTACAGATACATCTATTCAACATCAAACAACTATATGTTAATGGGCTTCGAACGGCAAAGAAGAATTTGGAAAACCAGAAATTATTAGGGTTAGGGAGAGAGGTGGGTAAATAATAGGTATAGACTGGTGTGGGGAGGCACAGGTAGAGTTAACTAAGTCCTAATCTCAATGCAGGAAATAGGTTGGGTAGGATGAAAGTAGAGAGAGAGAAAAAAAGAAAAAAGGGAAAGGGAAAAGAAATGAGACCCCAAAAATATAGAAAAATAAAAATAAAAATTAATAATATTATGGAGATCGGAAAACAATCTATTTAGAGAAGAACGTGAATATATGGAGAGAAGGGGAGGGACATAGAGGAGATGTGAAAAACTTAAAAATAAAAATACTTAAAATATTATATAAGTTTAAAGAGGTAATACTGATATTAAGGAATTTAAGTCTCAGTGGTTTTGAATTGAGTAATAAATTTGTGGATTAAGTGTGTACACAATGGGGGATAGTGTCTACTAGTTAACTACAGGTTTATCTGAGAATGTGCAGGACAAGAGTTAAGTCACATAAAGAAGAGCAAAAGAGAGGAAACGGTCCAAAGGATAAGAAAGGATGAAAAAAAGATCAGATGTTCAGTAAAGCTAAAGAAAAAACAGAAAGGTAATTAAAAAGAAAAAAAGAGAAAGAAGACAAAAAAAGAAAGAAAAACGCACATTCACATATCCCTAAAATAAAAATCATAAGAGGAAAGAAAAAAGTTACTGGAAAACAATTTTTTTTCAAAAAAGGCAAAAATTAAAGATTAAAAAAAGTTTTAGAAAAGAAAGAAAATTTTTTTATATAAGGTACCAAAAGAAGAAGAAGAAGAAGAAGAAGAAGAAGAAGAAGAAGAAGAAGAAGAAGAAGAAGAAGAAGAAGAAGAAGAAGAAGAAGAAGAAGAAGAAGAAGAGGAAGAAGAAGAGGAAGAAGAAGAGACAGAAAAAAAAACTACTTTGATTTTTTTGGGAGGAGTGGGAAAAATCCTGTATCTCCCTTGTGTCCATAACCAGCCTCTTGTTGGAGTCTCTGGTCTGCTTGTGGTACTGTGGCTTGATTGGTTTCTTAAGTCAGTTTGTTTGAACAGGCAGAAAAATGCTCTGCTTTACCCAGGATTTTGAGATCCTCCTCCCAGGTTAGATTAATGGGAGGCTAATCTGCTTTGAGAATCACAAAAGAGGGGGATGCAGTGATGGTGCTAGGTTCTGGGTAGAGTTGAGGCCTTTCAACAAACAGTAGCTTTTCCCTGGGCCTATTTTGTGAAAAACTCACAGTGCCCAGCCTGGAGCCATTCTCAGGGTTTCTGTTTACTGAATTTCAATTGATTGTTGAGGCTGCTAGAGGGAGAGGCAGCCTCTGGCTCTGATTACTCAGTGAAGAAAGCCACTCCAATGGCTGGCGCCTGAGCTGGGTGACTTTTCCCTGGGTGGAGCTGAGTCTGGCATGTCACACCGCCGTTAAGTTCTTGTCACCTGCTAAATGACTTGTTTATTCCAAGGTCTGAGTTGGAGCTAGCAGCTCCACCGAGCTTTGTCAGTATCCAAGATGGACATCTCTGGTACTGGGGGGGAGGGGTGGCCTTCCCTTCTCTGCTTCTTGAGAAGGAGTGAGGGTGTCGGGCTTCTACTCACGCCGAGTCTTGGTTCCTGGGTCGTTTGTGGTCTGCGAACTGCAGGATGAAGATGTCTGCTCCTTGTCGGTTCTTGCTGGTGTTGAGTAGAATCCGCTCACCTGCTGCATCTGGCTCATTTGTCCCAGACTCTCTGTGGCTCAGGTATGGTGCCCTGTGGTCACCGCTGCCACTGCTGCCGCCGCCGCAGCGGCTACTGGCAAGCACTCAGATGTGTCTCCTTGCCTAGGTTTCCCCTCTCTGGCCTAACTTTCTGTCCTGTGATGGCACACTTGGTGTGATTCTCTGGCTTAGGACTGTTCACTGGAACTCTAAAACTGCTTTCTATGGGAGAGCTTTTTCAGATTCCAGCTTCCCCCCCCCGCCATCTTCAATGAGTATAATTCTTATCAAGCATTGTTGCTGCTGCCCCCCCATATCTCCTCTCCTTGCCTCCACCTCCCCCCACCAAAGTTGTAAAGTTCGTTTTTCCACATAACGACTTGTACATCTCATTGTTGCAATGGGTCCAACTGTATCCCTAGTTAAACGATTTTTTTTCCCTTCCCCTCCACAAATTATATCAACATCAAATACAGTGAAAGCAAGGGTTATACCATGGGGGAGGGACATACAAAGCAACAAAGAAGTCATCTTCTAAATATGTTAGAAACAATCGAACAACAAACTCATTAATTAAGATATCATTAAACCAACAAGGAGTAAGTTTAATGAAAAGCACTGGGCAAGGATAAAAGGTAGGCTTAGGAAAGTACAACATAAACACATATATATGTACATATACATATACCCACATGTATGTGCATATATATATGTACTTCTCATAAATGATTACTTATGTAAATAAGGTTTAGATTAAAATTGAAATTGCAGCACTTGCAATAAATATGCAATGATAATCTCTAATTAGATATTAGAGCATACAGTTATTGACTAATCCACTCTTTATTCATACAGATAATTGTATTGAGTATAGTATGAAAATTGTATGTTTTGGAAGTGTTATTCAGGTCTCCATCATTTTATTATATATATGCTTATATATATTTGCTCATAACTATTATCTGTAACATGAATTAGAGGGGGAAAGATAATCAATATCTAAAATGGTGAGAATTAAGACTAGCAGTTTGGGAAGGAATTTATTGTAAAAGGATATTTTTATTTGAGATTAGAAGGTATCTCTGGGAGAGAGTCAAGGCAAATGATCTATTATGAACTGAGTCATCAGATTATGTCAGTTATGTCCTCACTAGCATACACCTGCCTCCAATAAATGATACAAGTGAAGTGTTAAGAAGCTAGCATAAATCAGGCATAAAATAAAGTAGAAGTAAAACTGCTTTCTCATTCCTCATCAGGAATCGTGGAATTTTTTCCTTATTAAAATCACTACATATAATTGAAAAATGAAATATGAATTTAATACAATTATTTGTTAGGGGTTGGTTTTACAACAGTTTTCCTTCAAAGTAAGAAAATTAAAACATTTTTATTGAGATTCAAATATCTAAAATTAACAGTTGTTTTAAAAAGTGAAATATATGGGGCTGGAAAGTTGACTCAGTTGTAGAATACATGCTTTGCAGATATGAGGCACTGGGTTTGATTCCTCAGCACCACATGAATAGAAATAGCTGGAAGTGGCTCAAGTGTTAGAACTCTAGTCTTGAGCGGAGGAGCTGACCAAGAGTTAAAGCTCCAATAAAAACAACAACAACAAAAAAGTGAAATATATATAAATAATGGATAGTATGAATGAGAGATAATGGAAATACGCATATCTGACATCTCTAATTGAAGTCAGACTAAAGGAGGGAAAAAAGGAGAAAGAGATGGAAAGATGCAGAAATGGAGAAAGACAGAAAGAAGATCTGATTGGGCACAATAATACTTGACACTAAAATACCTGAAACAAAACACTGGAAAAGATATTCAATGAATGTTTTGGTACACAGGCAAGAGAGATACAAGGACATCTACTTTTAATAGGCTTGTTATAGTAGAGTTAAAATCTAAAGCAAAGCAAAAAGATTTCTGTACCAGAAGAGGATTTGCTGTATTGGCAGCAGTGAAATATCAGGTACACTCTGAACTCTGAAACAAAAACAGCATGCACACAAAAAGACCAGCAAAAATCAGAAAAGCTATACAAAAAAACACAACAATTTTTGAGACAACTAGACATCAACCAATGAAGGGCAGTGATTCTTAAAAGATGGTAAAATCACTTTAAAAGCCACAAAAGCACAAATTTATTGCATCCAGAATTTGCTAATGTCATGATATCATGACAAAGAAAGCCCTGTATACTTAATCCTTGACCAATGGCATGAGACAGGCAAGAAATAGAAGGAAAAGTCTCTAAATGCAGAAATAGAACCAGACATCCTCCTGTTCCCAGGGCTCAGGTTAGAAATCTTGTGAGTCACAAAATACTATGAGGATATCAACATGTTTTTTTCTTAATAATAAAATGTATTTATGCTGAAAGCTACATAATGTTCTGGTTGAAAGTAACAAAAGTTCAATAGGCCATATACATCAAAAGATTCAGTATTCTCCCAGTAGCAGTCAGGTTGGAACTTGGTTGGACCTCTGGTGTGGCTTTCTTGCTAACAACTGGCACTTTACATGCTTAAGTAATTCTTTAATTCTTTCATTTTTATGGTTATACTGGAAATGGAGTCTCAAAGACTATTCTGCATTAGACCACAATCCTCTAGATATCAGATGTCACTCTCCTAAGTAATAAAAACTACAGGTATGAGTTAATATCATTACTTGCCTAAGAAAAAGTATGTATAACAAATGTAGCTGTACCAAAGAAAATATTTTTATTTTATTGTAAAATAAAGAGAGGTTACATTTACATGAATAAGGTAATCACTACATTTCTTGTGAAGTATTGTTTTTTTAAGTCTAAGAATTTTTTTAAAGGTCAGAAATCTTGAAGATAAAAATATTATGTCTGAATTTCAACCAGAAATGTCTAGGTTCTGGAAATTATGATTGTATTCCAATGATATTAGATGATAATTGAATTTAGTTTTCTTTCTTTCTTTCTTTCTTTCTTTCTTTCTTTCTTTCTTTCTTTCTTTCTTTCTTTCTTTCTTTCTTTCTTTCTTTCTTTCTTACTTTCTTTCTTTCTTTCTTTCTTTCTTTCTTTCTTCCTTTCTGTCATGTTGCTTGGACTCAGGGCCTAGGAGACTGTCCCTGAGCTCTGTTGTTCAAGCTGTAACTCTCCTATGTTGAGCCACAGCACCACTTCTTGAATTTTTTCACTGTAATATTTATAGAGAGAGCAGAAGAGGAATAAAAGTAGATGAAGCTGAAAAATTCTTATATAAGAGGAAAAAATCGATCATAATCAATTAAAATTCATGTAGGTTTTGCAATTAGAAGTGAATATTAAGATATTTACCACAATGTTATTCTATCTGGTAAAAATTTGTTAACATCTTCTGATATTTATATAGGTATATATAGGTATATTATTTTTTTGTGGGGTATTATGAATGGAATTGCTTTCCTGATTTCAGCTACACTTTTCTCATTGTTGACACACAGAGAAGTCATTGATTTTTGAGGGTTAATTGTATACCCTGCTCCTCTGCCAAATTTTTTAATCAGCTTGAGTAATTTGAGAATGGAGTATATGGGATTCTTTAAATACAAGATCAGGTCATCTGCAAAGAGGGAGAGTTTTATTTCAGGTTTACCTATTTGGATTCCTTTTATGTTTACATCTTATTGCTGTGGCTAGGTATTCTAATACTAAATTGAAGAGAAGTGGAGAGAGTGGACATTCTTGTTTCATTCCTGAGTTTATAGGAAATGGTGTTGGTTTTTCACCACTGAGTATAATGCTGGCTGTAAGTTTGTCATTTACAGCCTTTATTGTATTGCGGAATGTTTCATGGATTCGTAGTTTTTCCAGAACCTTCATCATAAAGGGGTGTTGGATCTTGCCCAATGCCTTTTCTGCATCTATTGAGATAATCATATGGTTCTTATCCTTGCTTTTGCTGATGTGATGAATTATATTAATTGATTCACGTTTATTGAACCAGCTTTGCATCCTTGAAATGAATTGTGTTTGATTGTGGTGTATGATTTTTGGGATGAATTATTAAAGTCGATTGGCCAGAATTTTGTTGAGAAGTTTTTCAGCCATGTTCATCATGAAATGGATCTATAGTTCTTTTTCTTTGATGAGTCCCTGCCTGGTTTTGGGATGAGGGTTATGATGGCTTCATAGAATGTGTTTCGTAGTGAACTTTCTCTTTCAATTTCAGTGAAGAGTTGGAGGCGTATTGATATGAGTTCTGCTTTGAAGGCCTTATAGAATTCTGCTGTAAATCCATCCAGTCCTGGGCTTTTCTTAGATGGGAGATCTCTTATTGCTGCTTCTATTTCAGTGCTTGATATGGGCCTCTTATGTTGGTTCAACTCATCTTGGTTTAGGTTTGGCATGTCGATCTTTGCTAGGAAATTTTCTATTTCTTCCAGGTTCTCAAACTTATTAGTATAAAGGTTTGAGAAATATTCCCTTATAATTTCTGGATCTTGGTTGTTTCTCTGGTGATGTTTCTAATTCTCATCTCTGAGTTTGTTTATTTGTGTGTGTTTTCTTTTTTTTCTGATAAGATTTGCTAAAGGTCTGTCAATTTTGTTAATTTTTTGGAAGATCCAATTCTTTGTTTTGTTGATTATATGTTTTTTTGGATCCTAATTAATTTAATTCAGACTAAATTTTAACTATTTCTTTTCATCTGCCGGATTGGGGTTTAGCTTGCTGCTCTTTTCAAGGAGGTTCAGATGTCTCATTAAATTATTGGTTTCAGATTTCTTAATTTGTTGATGTAGGAACTCAGAGCTAAGTTTTGCCTGTGAATACTGCATTTGATGTGTCCCAGAGGAGCTGCTAATTTGTGTGTTAATTTTTGTTGAATGTCATGAAAATTTGAATTTCCTTATTAATCTCTTCCATGGCCCACTGTTGATTCAGCAGTGTGTTTTTCAGTCTCCTCATGTTACTGGGCTTGTTGTCTGAGAGAATGCAGGGAGATCTGCTTTGAGTATCACAAAAGAGGAAGATGGTTATTTCCTCTCATGTGGAGATGCTGTGTTGAGGCTAGATTCTGGGTAGGGTTGAGACCTTTCTGCAAATAGTAGCTTTTCCCTGAGAGGCTAGTTCATGAGACACACAGAGCCCAGTCTGGATCCATTCTCTGGGTTTATGTTTACTGAGTTTCAGTTGTTTGTCTAGGCTGCCTTAGGGAGGAGCAGCCTCTGGCTCTGTTTACCCAGTGAAGAAAGTCACTGCTCTGGTGGTGGAGCCTGCTCTGCCTGGGCTGGATGACTTTCACCTGGGTGGAACTGAGCCTGGCAGGTTAGGTCAGGTTCCTGTGACCTTCTAATGGCTCCAATTGTATTTTTCCAAGGCCTGTGTTGGAGCTAGCTTCTCTGCTGGCTTTGTCAGTATCAAAGATGGAGATCTTCTCCAGTGGTTGGAGAGGAGCTGCCTTCCCACTGTGGTCTGTGAGAAGCAGTGAGGATGTCAGGGTTCTACTCAAGCCAGAGTCTTGGTTCCTTGGAAGTCCCTGGTCTGCAATCAGCAGGATGATGATTTCTGCTCCTTGCCAGTTCTTACTGGTGTTCAGTAGAATCCACTGGCAAGCTGCCTTTGGTGCCTTTGTCCCAGACTTTCTCTGTATGTACAGTGGCTGCAGCCACCACCTCAGCCGGCACCTCACCTGCCACATCCATGGCTACCGGCAAGTGCTCAGATCTGTGTCCTTGAACAAGCTGCCTGGATTTTCCTTCTCTGGCCAAACTCCTTGTACTGTGATGGCACACTTGTTGTGATTCTCTAGCCTAGGACTCTTCACTGAAGCACTAAAACTGCTTGTTTTAGTGAGCTTGTTTAGCCTCCAGCTTCTCCTCTGCCAAATCCTCTGGTCTCTTAATATAATTTTTATCTTCATAAAAGTTAAAAACAATCTATGCTAACCAGAAATGAAATAATTGTGTATACCTACAAATATATGTATATTCTCACAGAAAAGGACATATTTAGAATATAATGAAATAAAAATTCTGAAGACAACCAAAATCAATATCAAAATATAGGTTTAACAGAAAAGTGGACCAAACCAAATAAGATTAAGAACATCAGAATTCAGGTGAGAAGTATATGGGTGAAAAATATTGAATAAAAGGAAAAATATTAAAGACATGTTGGTAAACTTAAAGTTTCTGAATATAGTTTTTTCTCAGTTTTCAATAAGGCCTTAAAATAAACATCTATGTCAAAAATATTGAGTCATTGTTTGTCCCGAGGCTCCTTGGCTTATTATGAGGTTTCCTGAAGATAAAGCTATCATCAAAATGAGGAACTATAAACTGAAATATTAGAATTCATTGATTATTAGTCTGCATACTAGGAATCCTATAAGAAATGGAAAAGAATAGATATGAAGCAATGTTTGAAGACACAAAATTTAATCATGGTCCCAAATCCATTTATATATCAATCATGTAATCATGTTATAAACACAAAGTACAATTAAGACTAAATGAAAACAAAATAAAATTACTACTCCTATAGGTTTCCTAGTTAAAATGCTTTAAAGTAAACATACGGGAAGAAAGAAAGTCATGTTCCCTTTAAAGACCAAATGATGTGCTAATAGTCCAGGATAGAGCTTGAACGTATGCTTTCTCAAAACTTTCTGGTGAATCTTAATCAAACTGTGATTGTGTTGAGAGGTGGAGATTAATGACGTACAACAGGGCTAGAGAAAAGTGACTTACACACATTATTTTATCCCCTATACTATGATTATGTGCACAATTCATATTTGTCCCCTTCAAGGACACAGTCTTATAGGTTCCTTTCGACAGCAGAGAGAGAGGGGGTGGGTAGAAAGAGAGAAAGAGAGAGAGGGAGGGGAGGAGAGAGAGAGAGACTCATCTGACACTAAAACAGCCAGCACTATGCTTTTGCTAGTCACCACTTCTAGAGCTGTGAGGATTAAATTTCTATTCTTCATAAATTATGGAGCCTCATATAACTTGTCATAGTAGCATAACCAGGCTGAAACATTCAATAATCCATTAGGAACTATGACTAGCAGAAGATAGTCTTTACTGAAAGTTACTAAAACCTAGGATTCTATTCAAAAGAGAAGCAAACCTTAGAAATGAATATACAATAAAAAGTTCAGATGAAAACAGAAAATTTGTCACTAGAAATATTACTCTAAAAGAATCAATTACATCAACTTCCTACCAAACAATTCACAAGGAAATCATAAGTCGATGTATAAAAAAGTAACTTTATTGCCCCATAGTCTCTGAATACATTCAACTATGGAACAGTCTTATCAAATCTCTAGGAGTTCACAGTTCAAAACAACTTCTCAGTTGAAATGCACTAAATTTAATCAATAAAAGTTCTCTATCCCCTCATTTCCTCATGAAAATGTGTTTTTATTATTTTTACTTGGAGCTTGAACATTTTAAAACTTAAGTAGGATGCATATTTTAACTAAACAAGTTCATATTGTTTTGTTAAGGTTAATTTACAGTCTAATATTCTTCGTTGAGAGCTAAGTACAGATTTTTTTCAAAATTTTCTAGAACACTTAGTTCAAGTTCAATATTAATTCAACCGAAATTAGCATGACGACTTCTTGTAGAGTAAATGCTGTGATTTATCAGCCATGAATTATAATGTACACTAGAACTTGTTGCTAAGTACAAATACTTATTATCAAGAGCACGATATTACACCAATGGAACACAGACAGAGCGAGGAAATGATCTTGGAAGGAAGAGATCATTCTATCACAAGCCTCCCATTACAGACTACAAGAAAATTAATGGTTCAGGTTTTCTACCTTAATAGGTTTCAGTCCCTGTCTCCTGGAAAACATGCATTTCAATTTTATCTACTCTAAATCTCCATTGCACTTTAAAAGATTAATATGAGGTCTACAGCATAGCAGTTTAGAAAGAAAATATTCCTTTTGCAGGTGCAGCCTGTCAAGCTGCTAACATTTAGATATGCTTTCACAGTGCTCAGAAAACTTCCTGGGAAAATGAAGCCTGTAATTGTGGTAGTCACCTGAAGACATGCTTTGAATAATCTTCAGAGCCATGGCCAGTTTTGTTCCAGATTACTTATGATAACTAGTTCTAAGATAGATACATGATCAAATATCTACTGATATAAATAAGCAAGACTTATCTGAATCTCTTTTTCATGGAAGCTATTTTATGGTAGTAAGTTCAAATATATTTAAAATTCCTTTAATCTTATCGCTGTCTATGAAAATGTCTGACTTTTATATAAATTAATGATAAGCTGGCATGGTGGCTCAATCCTGTAATATTAGCCATTTGGAGGACAGAGAGTGGGAGATTACATTTCAAGCAACTTCAGGGAAAAAAAATAGCTCACAAGAATCCATCTCAACCAATGTCTGGGTGTGGTTGTCTTGGCCATTATCCTGGAGGGAAATGTACAAAGGCTGGGCACAGTAAGTACTTGCACGCCTGTTGTTTCTAGTTCCATGGAGACACAAGCAGGTTGTTTACAAAGCAAGTAGGACTGAGCATGAATTTAAGCCCTATCTTGAAAAATAGGCAAAACCTAAAAGAGTCTGAAGTGCCTTTCTAGCAAGGAAGAAGCCGTGTATTTAAATCTAAACTCACCTGAGCAGGGAGCGTAGATCATACTTATGTGTCCTGTAATACACCCTCAACATTGTTTTCACCCTAATGGCTTGTAATTCATCTACTCAATTGCTTGTTTCCCTAGTGATAAATATTGTGTGTCTCAATGCACAGACAGGAGTTTTATTTTTGTTGTGTGTTTTCTACCATAATTAGGGCATGAAGTCAGGGCCTGGTGTTCTAACACTTGAGCCACAATTCCTCTTCCAACTTTTGCTGGGTAATTGGAGAGAAAATTGTCAGGACTTTCTTGTTCCTGAGGGCTTTCAGCTCTAATCTTCACATTCATTATCCTGAGTATCTAGAATTTCAGGCATAAGCCACTAGCACCCGCCAAGGCACAGGTTTTCTTTGTTTTGGTTTTGTTGGTTGTAGGGCTTGAACCCAGGGCTTGGGTGCTATTCTTGATTATGTTTGTGATCAAGGGTAGCACTCTACCACTCGCGCCACAGTGCTATTTCTGGTTTTTGAGTGGTAAATTGGAGATAAGTAAGAGTTTCACGGGGACTTTTTTGCCCAGGCTGGCTTCTAACTGTGATCCTCAGATTTCAGCCTCCTAAATAGCTAAGCTTATAAGCATGAGCCACTGTGTCTGACTAAAGGCACACTTTTTGAACATAAATGATAACAACATTCCTGCCACAAATGTGACTATTATTATTATTATTAATAATGTGGAAATAGTAGAAATTTTCCTTAGGAATGCTAACAAAACTAAGTAACATTATTAGTTCTACTTAACATGATATTACAATTATTAGCCAGTGGAAAAAATGTCAGAACATGTCATCAACATATCAAGATGGAAAAGAAACTCAAATACGACTTAACAAAACTGGTCAAATTAACACTAGGCAAACTGTCAGTTTAATCTCTGAATATTTATTAGAGATAATGGTAGCCCCAATAATAGTTTTTGCTATAAGTTCATCAAAAAAGAAACATACAAACCAAAAAGTTCAGAGACATAAATCTTAAAATATAATTTCATGATCATAAAGAATTAAAATATCAATGAATAAAAAATATAGTACATGCAATATATTTTTACAGAAAATATTAAATATTAAAAAGGGCTGAAGGAATTTCTACTTAAATATTATGATAAATTATGCACATGATGGATAGGTCCAATAATATACAGGTATAAATTGTGTCCAAATTAATAGGTAAAATCATTATTGTTTGAACTAGCCTCTTAAAGGGTTCCATGGGGATACCTATCAATAGTAATATTTATGACCATTAGTAATATTTATGTAAAAGGGGAAATGAAGTACTGAAATATTCTTGACTAAGAAATGCAGACAGAATCAGCACAAGTGGATCACACCTGTAATCCCAGCTACTTAGGCGTCAGATTTGAGGATCAAAGCAGTCCTGGCAGAATAGTCTAGCAGACTTCTGTCTCTAATTATCCAGAAAGAAAGAAATTAACATAAGCTGAAATATATCATCACAGAGATATTTGATTTATTTACTCCAAATCATGATAAACTTCCTGATAAGAAATGTGGTGGCTTTTGAGTAGGGAACAGTTTACCAGATTGTGATAATTCAGAGGCTAGAAATAATTCTTGAGTGCTCAGACCTCAGTACGTTTGCAGTCCTCTATGGAAAAATAAATTGTTATTATAAAGGTAGAAGAATAATCAATCATTTTATATGAACAAAAGGAAAAGAGAATGAAATAACCCCTCATCTGATATGTAGACATTAATTCATAAGAAATTGAATAAAAGCTGGGTGCTGGTGGCTCACACCTGTAATCCTAGCTACTCAGGAGGCTGAGTTCTGAGGATCACGGTTCAAAGCCAGCCCAGGCAGGAAAGTCATGAGACTCTTATCTCCAATAAATACCACCAGAAAACTGGAAGTGATGCTGTGGCTCAAGTGGTAGAACTCTCACCTTGACCGGAAGGGCACAGGGACAGCACCCAAGCCCAGAGTTCAAGCCCCAAAACCGACCAAAAAAATTTAAAAAAAGAAACTGAATACATAAATGGGATTTATACAAAGTAAATCTCAGTTATCATAAAATTCTCTTGGTTTTCCTGTTATAGCCTGGTATGATTCAGATAGTACACATCAACATCCGTTTTGTTCTATACAGGTAACATAATGTTGCTTGTGGAAAGACATAGTGATGCTACTCATCACATGATTGATGTGTGTAATTCTAAAATATTGATGAGACTGAAATCAGAGGCCTGAATGGTTAGACAAACATTATAGGCTCTCATCTCCAATTCACCAACAAAATATAGAGGTGAAAGCATTGAGTGATGATTAGAACACCAGCTGTGAGCAACAGTCCAAGGATCTGAGTTCAAGCCTCAATACTAGCACAAATAAAGGCGGGAAAGTATAGGTGTAGGTACCTAAGAGATGAGTAAGCTGAAAAAGGAAACTTACAAACATATATCACTAATAAAGGATTAAGGGATTAGTCCCTAAAGTATGTATTTTTGTGTATATAGTATCTATAAACATGAAATATACAGACAAAGGCACTGAAAGGCATAATATATAAATATAATATAAAAGGAGACCTAAGATGCAGAAACATCTCTGGGAGACTCCAGAACTTGGACATATGCATGAGTATAAAATTTCAAGATTTTGTGTGACACTCCTTTGTAAACAGTAGGTTGCCCATAATGAACACGTTATTTATCAAAATTGCTACCTTACTTTGAAGGCTGTTTTTAAAGTTACCTTTCAGGAGACTATTTGGAACTCCAGAACTAGTATAATGATGACTAAGCAAAGAGCTGTTCTTTAAGCAAAAGACCTTTCTTCTTCTTTCCCTTTATTTCTTTAATTATGTATATATAACTTTAACCATTTGTTGAACTACACCTATTGCTAGTTTCAGTATATACATGCACCTATTTTACCCTGTAGATCTGTCTTTCATCAGTATAACTGGTAGTCCCCCAATTACATACATATATAGGAAAAGAGAAATATTCTTACTGTGCCACATCTCATAAACTTACTATTACTTCCTTTTTCACCTGCCTCTAATACTTGTAAAATATCTGTTCATTATGCAATTACCATTCCACTTAAAAGAAATATATCTTCTACTCACTTACTTGCAACTATTTCTTCAAATTGGAGCTCAGTTAATTTCAGTTGGAACACAATTGGGCTTCTTCATTTATTAATGAATCATTCTTTTTCGGAAAGAGAAAGCATGGGATGTGCTTCATTTCTCTAGCTTTCTTTATTAAATTTCATGTTATGGTATTCTTTCCTGTGTGGACTTCATCACCCATAATCGGGAACATATATATAGACTGTATGTACATCTTTATTTAGCATGTGTTCTGGGTCTCATCTGTGAAGATAAGAATGTGTGGAGTTGGATAAAGCAATGTCCTTGTTTTGAGAAAAGCCATTGTGTAATCTTTTTTCATTTTTTCAGCAAATGGAATACATTTTTTAAATTTTATTTTATTTGTGAACATACTGTACAGAGTGGTTACAATTACATGGGCAAGATAATGCATACATTTCTTACCAAGCATTGCAGCCTCCTCTTTGTTTACCCTGCACCTTCCTTCCCAGCCTCCCCTCTTCCCGGCACCCAATCCTTACCCCCCTCCGCTCTACCCCCCACCAACATTGTAAAGCTCCTTTTTGACAGGATAATTTGTACTTCTCATTGTTGCAACAGGTCCAACTGAATCCTTAAATGACTTGTTTTTCCCCATCTCCTCCATAAGTTATACAGCCATCAAATATATTGAAAGCGGGGGTTATACTGTGGGGGAGGGACATACAAAGCAACAAAAAATAAACTTATAAATGCATGAGAAACACATGCATGAAAGAAAAAAAAACATTAAAATGCCTATCTAAGAATTCATTTTCCTAACATCACATTATCTGACTTTTTTCGCTTGACTCATGCATATACTAGATATTGCAAATAAGGGAAACCATGGGACCTGTGTTTCTTTGTGCCTGGCTTACTTCACTTAATATAATTTTTTCCAAGTTTTTCCATGTCCTAACAAATGGAGCAATGTCATTCTTTCTGATTGAGGCATTGAATTCCTTTGTGTATATAGACCACATTTTCTTGATCCATTCATCTACTGAAGGGCATTTGGGTTGGTTCCATATCTTAGCTATGGTAAATAATGCTGCAATAAACATAGTTGTGCTGGTAGTTGTAGTGTGGTCTTGTTTGTAAACATTTGGGTAAATGCCCAAAAGTTGGATTGCTGGGTCATAGGGGAGCTCTATGTGAAGTCTTTTGAGGAACCTCCATACTTCTTTCCAAAGTGGTTGAACAAGTTTATATTCCCACCAACAATGAAGTAAGGTTCCCTTCTGTCCACAACTCCTCCAGCATCTGTTGTTAGAATTTTTGATTTTTGACATTCTAACTGGGATGAGGTGGTATCTCAATGTTGCTTTGATTTGCATTTCTTTTATGGCTAGGGATGTTGAGCATTTCTTCATGTGTCTATTGGCCATCTTTTTTCTTCTTCACAGAAGTTTCTATTTAAGTCGTTAGCCCACTTATTTATTGGACATCAGTTTCTTTGAGGATTTGTTGTTGGGGGATTTAATTTTTTGAGTTCCTAGTATATTTTAGATATGAGACCCTTGTCCGTTGTATGGCTAGTAAAGATCTTCTCCCAATCCTTGGGCTTTCTATTGATTTTGCTAGCTATGTTCTTTGTCATACAGAAGGTCTGCAACTTTATGCAATCCCATTTGTCCAACCTTTCTTTGATTTGTTGTGTTTCTGGGTCTCTATTCAGAAAATTTCGGCCTGAGCCAAGGAGACCTAGGGTTTCTCCTATTCCATTCTGTAAAGGTTTCAGAGTGTCTGCTTTGACTTCGAGGTCTTTGATCCATTTGGAGTTGATTCTGGTGCAGGGTGATATATAAGGATCCAGCTTTAGTTTTCTACAAGTAAGTAACCAATTTTGCCAGCACCATTTACTGAAGAGGCTGTCTTTCTTCCATTCTATTGTTTTAGCTCCCTTATCGAAGAGTAGATGGCGATAGGTCTGTGGGTTCATTTCTGGATTTTCATTTCTATTCCATTGGTCCTGAGGTCTGTTCTTATGCCAATACCAAGCTGTTTTCATTACTAAGGCTTTATAGTAGAGTTTGAAATTTGGTATTGATATTCTTCCAGCAGTGTTCTTTCCGTTGAGGAGCGTTTTTGCTATTCGGGGTCTTTTGTTTTTCCATATGAATTTTTGGATTGCCTCTTCTATTTCCTTGAAGAATGAGGTTGGAATTTTGATAGGTATTGCGTTGAGTTTGTAGATAGCCTTGGGAAGTATTGCCATTTTCACGATGTTAATCTTTCCAATCCAGGGGCATGGGATGTTTTGCCATTTTTTAAGTTCTGTGTTGATTTCCTTTTTCAAGATTTTAAAGTTTTCATCATAGAGGTCCTTCATTTCTTTGTTTAAGTTAATTCCTAGGTATTTTATTTTTTGTGGGGCTATTACAAATGGAGTTGGTTTCCTAATTTCAGCCACACTTTTCTCATTGTTGGCATACAGAAAAGCCACTGATTTTGGGGGGTTAATATTATAACCTGCTACTTTGCCAAAGTTTTGAATCAGCTTGAGTAATTTGGAAGTGGAGTCTATGGGATTCTTTAAATATAAGATCATGTCATCTGCAAAGAGGGAGAGTTTTATTTCTTCTTTCCCTATTTGGATCCCCTTTATGTCTGCATCTTGTCTTATTGGTGTAACTAGACATTCTAATACTAGATTGAAGAGACGTGGAGAGAGTGGATATCCTTGTCTTGTTCCTGAGTTAAGAGGAAATGGCTTTAGTTTTTCACCATTAAGTATAATGCTGGCTGTAGGTTTGTCATATACAGCCCTTATTGAATTGAGGAATGTTCCATGGATTCCTAATTTTTCCAAAACCTTCATCGTAAAGGGGTGTTGGATCTTGTCGAATGCTTTTTCTGCGTCTATTAAGATAACCATGTGGTTCTTATTCTTGCTCCTGTTGATGTGATGAATAATATTAATTGATTTGCGTATATTGAATCAGCTTTGCCTCCCTGAAATGAATCCTGTTTGATCGTGGTGTATAATTTTGTGGATGAATTGTTGAAGTCGATTGGCCAAAATTTTGTTGAGAAGTTTTGCATCAATATTCATCAAAGAAATGGGTCTATATTTCTCTTTCTTTGATGAGTCAGTCCCTTGTTTTGGGATGAGGGTTATGATGGCTTCATAGAATATGTTTGGTACTGAGCTTTGGTGGAGTATTGGTGTGAGCTCTGCTTTGAAGCCCTTGTAGAATTCCGCTGTAAAATCATCTGGTCGTGGACTTTTCTTAGCTGGGAGGTATCTTATTGCTGTTTCTATTTCAATGCTTGATATGGGACTGTTAAGATGGTTTAACTCATCTTGGTTTAGTTCTGGCATGTCAATATTTGCTAGGAAAAGGTCCATTTCTGTCAAGTTCTCAAACTTATTAGCATAAAGTTTTGAGAAGTATTCCCTTATAATGTTCTGAATCTTGGTTGTTTCCGTGGTGATGTTTCCATTCTCATTTCTGAGTTTATTAATTTGGGTGTGTTCTCTTCTTTTTCTGATAAGATTTGCTAAGTGTCTGTCAATTTTTTTAAGTTTTTCGAAGAACCAACTCTTTGTTTTTTTGATTCTTTCTATAGATTTTTGGATTCTAATTCATTTAATTCTGATTAAATTTTAATTATTTCTTTCTAACTACTGGATTGGGGTTTATCTTGCTGCTCTTTTTCAAGGAGGTTTAGATGTGTCATTAAATTGTTAGTTTCAGATCTCTCCAATTTGTTGATGTAGGAGCTCAGAGCTATAAACTTGCCTCTGAGTACTGCCTTTGCTGTGTCCCAGAGGAGCTGGTAATTTGTGTGTTCATTTTTGTTGAATAGCATGAACATTTGAATTTCCTTTCTAATCTCCTCCATGACCCACTCATGATTCAGCATTGTGTTGTTCAGCCTCCATGTGATACCGGACTTTCTTTGGTGGCTTTTGGTTTTGAGTTCTAATTTTATTCCCTTGTGGTCAGAGAGAATGCAAGGTATAACTACAATGTTTCTGAACTTAGACAAGTTTGCTTTGTGGCCTAAAATGTGGTCTATGTTAGAAATTTTTCCATGCGCTGCTGAGAAAAACGTGTATTCTGATTCTGCTGGGTGAAATGTCCGGTAGATTTCTTTTAAGTCTAGTTCATCTATGCAGGTGTTTAGATCTGCGGTTTCTCTGTTGAGTTTTTGCCGAGTTGATCTATCTAGTGGGGTGAGTGGTGTGTTAAAATCCCCAACAATTAATGTTGTTGGATCTATATGGGATTTGAGGGAAAGTAGTGTTTCTTTGATAAATTTGTGTGCTCCATTGTTTGGCAAATAGATATTTAGAATTCTAATATCCTCCTGAAGGAGAGATCCTTTAATTAGTATGTAGCGACCTTCTTTATCTCTTCTCATGAATTTTAATTTGAAGTCTATTTTATCTGATATTAGGATTGCAACGCCTGCCTGTTTAGGAGAGCCGTTTGCTTGGTAGATTTTGTTCCAGCCTTTAACATTGAAAATGTGTTTGTTTTTATGGGCAAGATGTGAGTCCTGCAGGCAGCAGATAGAAGGGTCTTGTTTTTTAATCCAACTAGACAGTTTATGTCGCTTAATTGGAGATTTCAGACCGTTAACGTTAAGAGATAGGACTGAGAGGTATTTGGGAGTTCCTGCCATGTTATACACCTTCTTGGGGCTTGCAAAAACTGTGTTCTTCCTATGGTTTTTGCATTCTCAGTTTGGGTGCAGTTTCTTGACCTTTATTGTGGTCTTGTTGGTTTTCTATGTGTAGGACATCTTTAAGAATCTTTTGTAGGGCTGGTTTGGTGGAGATGTTTTGTTTCAATTTTTCACTGCTATGGATGGTTTTTATTTGGCCTTCAGTTATGAAGGAGAGTTTAGCTGGGTACAGTATTCTTGGTTGATAGTTGTTTGTTTTTAGGGCATGGCATACATCATTCCACGCTCTTCTTGCTTTGATTTTCTCTGCTGAGAAATCTGAGGTGATTCTAATTGGTTTCCCTTTATAGCTGATTAATCTTTTCTCCTTGACAGCTTTAAGGATCTTTTCCTTGGTCTGAGTTGATCCTGTGTGGATTATAATGTGACAGTGAGATGGCCTATTCTGGTCTGGTCTGGTTGGGGTTTTAAAAGCTTCTTGTATCTGAATAGGCCTATCTTTTTGCATGTTTGGGAAGTTCTCTGCTAGGATCCTGTTAAACAAACTTCCTAGACCATTAACCTCTGTTTCAAGGTGCTCCTCTACACCCACTATCCTTAGATTAGCCCTTCTGATGGTGTCTTCCAAGTGTTGGATAGATCTATCATATTTCTTAGACATGTCTTGGATGGTTGTATGTTTTTTCTCTATAATATCTAGGCTGTCTTCAGTCCCTGTGTTTCGATCTTCTACATGGTCAAACCTGCTGTCAAGACTTTCTACTTTGTTTTTTATCCCTTTTCCTTCTAATTGGTCAGCTTTGATGGCTTCAAGTTCTTTATTGAAGCTTTGTTTTAGATCTTGTATGAAATTCTTTACTTCCTTAATTTGATGTTCAGTGTTTAATCTCAGATCACTTATTTGATTGGTTATGGTTTCCTTGGACTCCCATTCCTTCTTTTGGGTTACATTCAGCATTCTCTTTGTGGTCTCCATGACTTCCTTCAGCTCTTTGTTAATGGATTCCATGAATGCCTTTAGTGATCTTTGTGTATTCTCTTCCTGCTCTCTCAATTACTGTATTACTCTTTGATAAGCTTCCTCCTGTTCCTGGGATTCCTGTAGTTCTCTTTGAGTGTTATCAGCCTGTTCACGCCATTCCTGTATTTCTCTCTGAGTATTCTCAAGCTGCTCATGCAAATCCTGTATGGGCTTTTGAGTAGCTTCCTCATGCTTATGATATTGCTGTATAAACTTTTGGAATTCTTCCTCTCTCTCCCTATCACGCTCATACAGAGAGCTTTGTATGCTTTCAATCTTTTGATTTATCATGTTTGCCAGCAGTGTTTGTAGAGCTATTTGGGAATTCTCCTCTGGATTATTCATTACTTGTTCTTTCCCCTGATTATTGGGATTGGGAATTGAGATACCCGGATTTACCATTTTTCTTGTGTTTTTCTGGCTTGTTCTGGCCATTTGAGATGAAAATAGCCCCAGTTTTGTGCTAGAACACTATCTTAAGGCAAGCATCAACCCAAGTCTGAATTTGCACAGTCAATTGTCTACAGATACAATCTAGTTCAACCGATACATCTATTCAACATCAAACAACTATACCTTAATATGCTATGAAACGCAAAGAAGAATTTGGAAGACCAGAAATCATTAGGGTTAGGAAGAGATGTGGGTAAAAAATAGGAATAGATTGATGTGGGGAGGCTCAGGGAGAGTTAACTAAGTCTTAATCTCATAGCAGGAAATAAGTTGGGTAGGATGAAAGTATGGAGAGAGGAAAAAAAAGAAAGGGAAAGGGAAAAGAAAAGAGACCAGAACAAATAGAAAGGTAGAAATTAATAAAATTATGTAGAGTCGATAACAATCTATTTAGATAAGAACATGAACTTATTGAGAGAAGGGGAGGTATATAAAGGAGATGTGAAAAATTTAAAAATAAAAATGCTTAAAATATTACATAGGTATAAAGAGGTAGTACTGCTTTTAAGGAATTTAATTCTTAGAGGTTTTGACTTGCGTAATAAATTTGTGGATTAAATGTGTACACAATGGGGGATAGGGTCTAATAGTCAAATAGGGGTTTATCAGAGGATGTGGAAGACAAGAATTAAGTCATATAAATAATAACGAAAGAGAGGAGAAGGTGAAACGGATAAGAAAGGAAGAAGAAAAAGATGAGAAGTTCAGTAGAGCTAAACAAAAAACAAAAAGATAATTTAAAAAGAAAAAAAAAGAGAAAGAAGACTATAAAAAGAAAGCAAAAACGTACACTCCCGTATCCCCAAAATAAAAATTATAAGAAGAAAAGAATGTTACTGGAAGACAATTTTTTTTTATCAAAAAAGGCAAAGATTAAAGATTGAAAAAAGTTTTAGCAAAGAAAAAAAAGTTTTTTTTTTATATAAGGTACCAAAAATAAAAACTGAAAGAAAAGAAGACAAAGAAGAATAGAAAAAAGAAAAGAAAAAAAAAGAAAAACTTCATTGTTTTTTTTTTGGAGGTGTGGGAAAAATCCTGTATCTCCTTGTGTCTGTAACCAGCTTCTTGTTGGAGTCTCTGGTCTGCTTGTGGTCCTGTGGCTTGGTTTTTTTCTTAAGTCAGTTTGTTCGAAAAGGCAATAAAATGCTCTGCTTTACCCAGGATTTTGTGATCCTCCTCCCAGGCTATTTCATTGGGAGACGGATCTGCTTTTAGTATCACAAAAGAGGGGGATGCAGTGATGAGTCTAGGTTCTGGTAACTTTTCTGCGGCTGGTTTGTGAAAACCTCACAGAGCCCAGCCTGGAGCCAATCTCAGGGATTCTGTTTACTGATTTTCAATTGCTTGTCGAGGCTGCTAGAGGGAGGGGCAGCCTCTGGCTATGATTACCCAGTGAAGAAACCCACTCCTCAGGCTGGCGCCTGAGCTGGGTGACTTTTCCCTGGGTGGAGCTGAGTCTGGTAGGTCATGCTGCCGTTAAGTTCTTTGACCTGCTAAATGACTCGTTTTATTCCAGG